>NC_090870.1:18533450-18553450 GCF_036669935.1 Montipora foliosa | reverse complement strand
AAGGAGGGCAAATGGATTCAAAACGGCCGAGGAGGATTTCTGGTGGGCATGCGGGCTTTGTTTTTTTGAAAGACGAAAAAAATCAACGGTCAAAGCGCATGTGGCGCAAAGAGTTTGCCAGAAAACTTCTTTGAGAAAAGAAATGAGACAGAGAAGAAAGGCAATGGGACATTTGAAACGATATGCAAGCTGTGACTTTAGTAGTGTGGAGCGATTTGATGGGTTCGAGCAGATCACATGGAACAGTCCTCTTTCTGTCTAGTAACAACCGATACAACTGAGTACCCATCATTATTTGACCTTTCCTCGTCATCTATCACCGTGGCAGATCATGAAGTGTCTCTAAAATAAGCTATCACTGGTTTCCTTGTCAGTCGACCGATATTCGATCAAAACCGCGGTTGAAGTGCAAGGGACTACGCTTTCAATATCCAGACTACCGACATGGTTACGTTTTTGCCAGACATAGCTTAAAGACAACTTCCAAAACAGGATAGAAATTTCAAGAAGATATATCTATATCTAACCAAAACTGTATTACTACTGTATATGGGTTCTTCTTCTTCCTTGTGAGATAAATGTCGATAATTATTGAGCCGTCTTAGTCGAGTTGTTCAAACAGGGGCACCCACCAAGCCAAATCAAGCAAAAGATGTAGAAAGGCATTTCTAAGCACCGTATGGTGTTTGAAGCCTGTTTCAAGGGATGTTTTCATTTGCTAGAAGAATTTGATCTCTGGAGTCTTTTCATGTGACGTCACGGCAGCCATGTTGGTGTACTCAACTTGAGCTCTATTATCATGCAAACATTTTCTTTTGTTTCTGTGGAAAAACAAGGTTACTGATCACATGAGTGGAAACCCTCCATTCAGATTCCTTAGCTGAAATTTTAATTGCCCGAACATTTTTGGGAATATATTCTTCCTGTGTGAAAATGATAGCTGAAATGAACTTTCCACGAACTTCCTAGGGAATTATATTCTTCCTGAAAATGTTGGCTGACGTTTTGGACTGCCAAAAACAGCAAATGCGAAAGGTTAAGGACGGTGCCTACTATTGTTATTTCGCATACGTTCTTTGCATGTCGAGATACTCGGATTTCCTATGGGTGGTGCTTATTAATACATGGATATTTTTGCCCGGTTCAAAACTAAGCGGAAACAGTAGAACTTAGCAAGGGCCAAAAAGAAAATTGGGGGTAACCATGCATAATTAAGCTGCATTTTGGAAAAGAATGCCATACATTGCTTTGTATTTTAAAGGTTATTACAAATATTGTTGATTAATTATCCTCGAAAAATGCGTGGTTACACCCAATTTTCTTTTCGGATTTCCATAACATTTGTTAAGATCTGCTCTTCCCGCATATTCAGTAAACCGCGCAAAATACCTTTGAATTAGTAGGCACCGTTCTTAAGGGCTATGATTTCCCCACTGCGATACGTTTAGGCCTCCTTTCAGCCAGGAAAATCCGAGTGCACTCTTTGATTGAGTCGAAAGCCTAAGGCGAACTATCCTCTCCACTTAACAGACACAGTCTACCGAAGCTTGCCGTTGGGTGCCCCTGTTCAAAGTAAGGTTAACAATGACACCCTACAATAACCTTTGGGTTTTAATAGGACCCACGGTTATGTCGGAGCGTACTTCAAAACAAATAGCCCCTTTTCACGAATCCAAAATATGCTATCCAACACACTAGCTTGTCTTGATCATTAAAACACAGCGCCAGACTTTGTACATTATAAAGAATTGCCTTGTTTATAAAGGATCCTTTTCAAAGCCGGCCCAAAACAACGTTCTTAGCAACTTTAGTGTAGCCCATTAGATATCTCCACCTTGGTTGAATTTTATGAACCTTGGAACCTCTGAATTCTCTATCCCACACATATCTTTCTTCCCCGTACCACGAGGCAAATCGAAACAAGATCAAGTGAAACGTCTTGCAATCAGTCACTAGTAAAAGTGTTTCCACATGCACACTTCAAAAACAAACGGATTGACTCAACACTTTTCTACGCTCAATCGCTATCTTCATTCCAGGAAATCATGCACTCGAACAGTTGTTTGTCTACTTTAAGGAGGCCAAGAGGGTTGTTCTTATCCTTAGAGAAATATGGTATTTCGTGAATATCATGTTGGGTCAATTAATTCATGGTCTTGTTTTGATAAGAAGTCAACTGAAACTGAAATAATAATAACAATGTAAATTAACATCATTTGGTACTAAAATAAGCAGATAAATGGGCCGAGAAAATTCACTGACAAGTTTTACATTTTCGTAACATAGCGTCTGTAAAATTATTATCTGTTGCTTTATCTGTATAAAGGGTTCTGGCGGAATTTTAAATAGGTCAAGATATTTCCAGGTAAATAAAGCAAAAGAAAAACAAACGTTTGCGTTTAATTTACTGATGAGATATATGATCCAGTTACAATATCTTTATGAGCATCTTTCTCTTATCAAAACTAAACTTAAAAATTGCGCTTCTGAGAGGGTCCTTTGAAAAAGATTCTTGGGATAACCTCCTTCACGTAGGCGTGATTAAAACTTTTAGATGAGCTCTTCAAATATATTTTTAGAAGAGTTTGTTCTGAGAAATCTCAGAGCTTCGCCGTTGACGAAGCCTTTTTTGACTCTTGGTGGGTGGCACGAGCTAGGAGAAGTGTCTGTGTCGAAATGTTTCGGTAGGTTTGATGTGTGCGCGTATATCAAGGACTGAATTACTCTTAAACCTTTAGCCTTTATGAATGCCAGTGTTTGTGTTTTTTTTCCTGGATACCCCTTCGGAATAACGTTAAATCCCGCGTCCCGTCCATAAATGCAATCCCGAATCCCGCTCCCATATTTCTTTAGAATCCCGAATCCCGGGCTCCAAAAAAAGCCAAATCCCGGATCCCGAAAACATTATTGGGACCCCTCATAAATGGCTTGAGTTAAGGTTTTGGTTATTATTAATTTTTACTAAAGGACGGGGCCAAAAAATGGAGTGACTTCAACATCACAAAAATCATGCAAAACAGTTAAATAAAAATGAGCGGCATTATTTAAGATCACACAAATCCAACAATACCCTCTGAGGAAAATCATACGATTAGTTGGGAGTTCTACTAGTGACCCTCTTGTTGGTAGTAGTAATGATAATAATTCACCAGTACTAAACAGTTCATTCACAACAGCAAACTACATGCGCAACGTATTTTGTTTAATATTGTGATGTCGAGGTGGCTTCTCCTATAAGCCTGGTGGTTTCCTGAGGTCTCCTCGCCTAACAACCTGCTGTATGTTTTTTAAAATTTGTTATACACATAAAGGCAAATAAATGATAATGATTAACTTGGAGGAACAGTTTTAAGAAAAATGAAAGGGAAATAAAAACATTTAATCCCATAAGAAACTTAACACCGTAGATCCAAATTTACCATCCTTGCAGCAAGATATTAATACACTTGCCAATAACACTGAAGCTATTCTACTGAGACACAGGTTATGGTTCCTGAAAGTTTTCAAGGAATAAATTTAAACACATTGCATTTAACTAATAAACTAAAGTTTTATCATTAAGCACAAAATGACTGGCCCCAAGGGAAACAGTGAGTTTTGTTTCCCCGAGACCTTCAACATTGAGGGTCGAGCACTTGTGTAGAATTTTCTGAACAAGGAGTTAAGGTCTGTTTTGCTCAGTTCTTGGAAGCTTTCGTTCAAATTTTGCTCTTTGCAGAAGTAACTCAACGTTTGCACGGCATTGTGGGTGGCCTTTTCAGCAGATTTCGAGCTTTTGTCGCATAGAAGCTGTTCAATTTCTTCTTTAGTTCTTGTTTGAAACCGTTAGCTGTCATGACTGCGTAAAAATTATTTGCTTGACGCGGCTGGCATACAAATTTGCCGCTGTTTCAAAGGTGCAAGACCTAATCACGTGTGAGTCGAATTTAGTGAAATTTAAGGGTTTAAATTTTTGCATCTTACCTTGTGAAAAAAGGTTGCAAGGGCCACTCATACCAGTAATTAAAAATCAAATACAGCTCTGATCTAAGTAATTATCTTTACAGATTGTCCACGGTTAGTTCCTTTGTGGGATTGTTTTCAAAGTTGGCGTCTGATTTGCATCATACCTGCCGTCCGAGGCCGTCAAAGGGACTGGGGTTACTTCAATCGGGAAGAGAGAGAGACTGCAAGCAGGCTGCATACCTGCGAAGGATCTACTTTTTTGCGCAAGATGAGCCAGATGTTTCAAAGAAAAAAGCCAATTGAACTGACAATATTTTTTTGTTAATTTTAAGTAAAATGCTATGTTAAAATAAAGTGAAAATTTGTGAAAGTAATAAGGGGGTCAAGACTTCAAAATCTCGGAATGCTTGTTAATAAAATGGCATTAACAATGAACAGAAAGATTTGTGAAGCATACAATAACTAAAAAAAACTCACATAATGGAGTCTGCAATTGAGAAAAAAAAAAGTACATGACCATATTCAAAGCATGAAAAAAGTCTATGAAATCAAGAATCTTATGTATCTCCTCTCAACAATTTCCTCTTTTAGACGGGCAGGTATTTGCGATGGTGAAAAAGGCCGATGGCAATCCTTTGGCCCGTGAAACAGGAATACGAAAATTCTCGGTTCTCACATGACGTCACGGTCGCCATGTCTGTGCCCTCAAACAAAGAAAAGGCGACCATGTTTGTGTCTCGACCCAATCCTCCGGGAATTAAAACTGTTCTATTGTGCAAATGTTTTCTTTTGGTTTCGTTAAAAAACATGGTTGTTGATCACGTGAAAACCAACAATGAAGATGATAATGATGACATGATGACTTTATTTAAGCTCGGGTGAAAGTAAGGTTTGTTAGGCCTCTAGAAATAACAAATGCTAATATACCAAGAAAAGAATATTAAGATGAATAGACAAAAAAAAGTAAAATATAAATTATAATATTGTAATTATAAACATAAGTATAAATATAAATTTTAGTATGCAATATTAATAGCTTTTTTCACGGTTAGTTCTTCTCATTTCCATTACAATGTAATCTATAGCTAGCAAGTATGTGAGGCAATTTCGGGCTATTTTGTAGTTTTAACCCGAAATTGCCTCGCACCCACGTTAGATTACATTACAATGGAAGTGAGAAAAACTGACCGTGAAAAGTGCTATTACACATTACTTAGTTTTCGTATCTCATTTCTGAAAGGGCCAAATTCGGCAACTACTGTCTTAAGTTATCAGGTATTGCATTCCACGCCTTAGCAGCAATGCAAGAAGTCGATTTAATTCTCTTAAATGTACTGAGCCATATTGTTATTGAGGGCTTTAAAGATTATTAAAAGCATATCTTTTTTCCGTCTACAACTTAATGAGTAACCTATCTTATACCATAGACTATCATATCCATTAAAAAAGTCGTTAAACACGTATCTAAGGGCCCTTTTCGTGTAATCTCTCTAATCGGTCGCTATCGTCTTTGAGACATCTATTCCAAATGGAACTACAATAAGTAAAGTGTGGCAAGATAAATGCCCTATATATACGTATCTTTGACGAAAACGAAACAATGTGTCTGAATCGAGGAAGTACATCAATTTTTTGCCTGCTTTCTTGATTAACTTCAATACTATAAGAAAAGAAAAGAAATAAAATGGCTACTGTATATGTGGTATTTTCCGTGTGATATAAGGGATAACGATCTGACTTCCCTCTAAAAGGTTCTCAGATTGGGCGGAAAAAGACAATTGTGAAAAATTTCCACCCAATCAGAAAATTAGAATTTAATTCGCTCTGGAACTCGTCCGTTAAAGGTATGTTCCCAGGTGCTCTTCTCCACTCCCCTACCAGCTATCAAGAAAACTTTGAAAACTGGTTGGCAACACGGAATTTGGAACACATTCTGTTAAGATCAAGTTTAACTTTATGTTAACTATTGCTGCATTCTCCTGAACACTGACATAATCCTGTACAAGGGAGATTAGCTTTGATACATTTGCATCTGCCAGCACATTCTTGTTTGCAACCATATTTAAGGAGTTCTAGACAAGCTTTGGCCGCTCGGAAGGGTCATCCAGACTGGTTTCCACGTACCATCCATGTTACGCCCGGGCCACTGATATTCACCTGCTTTGAGCGTTTTTTGAGGTGTCTCGCATGCTGTTACAGTAGGCTACTATCCGCGTACCTTAGCCATTGCTACAGAGATCACCAATGGTGATGCTGCTCTTCAAAATAGGCTGATACTCAGGCAAAGGATTGTGTTCAACCTGGATTGAACTTCTTTCAACAGACGTTCAATGTCCTGTTCCTCACAAACGTCCGTGCTTTTAAGGCAGCACGTCTCCGTTGCCCATTCCAAGTTTCCGCACTGAGACCAGATGCTCCTTCCCTAGAAGAGTTTAAAAAACTGTCCATTTATGGATGATGCCACCATAGCTAACTTGGCAACAGAGCAGCCACTTCATCTCGCCGCCGCTGATGACGTTATGTGTGATAGTGAAGAGGAGAAACTTGTGTGGTGGGCAGCACATCAGGACACTCTTCCACACTGAGTTGCATTGGTCAGGAAGTTATTACTCGTCCAGCCCAGCTCTGCAGCTGAGAGGGTGTTTAGGTTCCTCAATACTCTGTCAGCACAACAAGAGAGAGCTCTCGAGGCCTACATAGAGGCATCTGTGATGATCAGATATAATAATAATCAAAGAAAGCTCTAGATGTGATATGAGCAGCTCTGTTAGATCCAGCCTGTGAATCTGTGATACATTGTTAATTGTTATCGAAAAAAAATAACAGTTAGCTAGATTTGTAAACCAGATTGTTGCACTTATTGTCTAACTTTTTGTAGCTAGCTATTTAGGTTCAACTAAACGTTTACTAAAAGGGTGCCTAATTTGTTGTAACTAGTTACTGAGTTGTACCTTAATGTTGATGACAAAGCAATTATTATTAAAATTAGACATGCTGTCTTGAAAATATTCGAGCAACTTTACAAAATGTTTGAGCAACTTTTTCAATTTTGTGCAACATTTTGGCATATTTCTTAGCAACGGTTTAGCAAACTCAATTTACCTGCCTGGGTGGGATGTTCTGTAGGGACCTGTTCCTTTTGGTGAAATATTTTTGCGGGCTTCGATTACATTGATCACATGTCTGGCCTTGCCGCAGAGAACTACAGTAAATCGCTCCAGAACTTTGAGGATGGAATCATTCTTGTCCAGATAGTAATAAGGGTGATCTTGCGTGAACTTAAATGCCTCTGTCACATCAGGCAATGACTTCCATGCGTCCCAGGTGGACTTCTTACCCTTGCCAAAGAAACAGGAGATCGTGTCGCATCCAGTGAATGAATGAAACATAGGGAGTGCCCGAGACGTTTCAGGGCCAAGAAATGCTCAAGTGGCATTCACACTGATGTATTGGACATATTTCGCCATTCCCAAACCAGTCCAGATCATTATGAAAAGAACATCCGTATCCACTGTGCGGACAAAACCCTGACTGCATCCTTTGTTCATCGCGTGTTGAACATGTACAGCAATTCCTGTGTCGGCTGCCTCTTGGTCACATCTCTGTATATCGATTCGTCTCAGGTGATGTTTACTTCCTTGTTCTCGGGACAGTGAAAGTTTGAAACTCTGCTTGTCAGGAGGGCAAAGAGCTCTTTCTTGTTGGTATTGTCTTGAAGAAATGCTTTCCAGCTTTGAGGAATCTTGGTGTCACCTGTTACCTTTCTTCTCTGACCTTTCCCTCTCTTCTCTCTTGTTGAATCCTTGATACTGTTCGCCCTGTACGTATCACAAACAATTTCCACTCGTTTACTTGATTGGAGATGATTTAGAATAAATGGGATAAAGACGTTTTCAGGATAGCTATCAAAGGTGGAAACAGACTTAGCTGATTAGAGTGTAATGTGAAGTGCTTGTTGTCTACCCCTATGAACCATGTGAGCGTTAGCCCTACTAATGGAAATGGACCCACACAAGGACAGAGAAACAGTTGTGGATGGAAGGGCGCGAACAAGGGCGTATTGCTGTACGTCTTCTTTGACTGCTGGTGACAATGCTTTCATGTCCCTGATGTACACTGGAAGCCATCGTGCATAATTAGTATGATCCAAAGAGTGAAACCATGGAACGAGGGCTTCAAGTGTTTCAACATAGAGTAGAAAATTTCCTTCACGAAGGGATCTAATGAAAATGAGTATGAGGGCTTCCAATCTGAGATTCATGTCCCAAAAATGGAAAGTGGGTCTCTTTTCACTTGTGGAGGACTTCCACTGCTCAAGAGATTCTTCATCATACACAGGGCCAGGACTCTAGAGGAATGCCTCTCTTTGGATCTTATGGAGAGCTAAAACATTTACTTGGTGAGCATGCCTTGTTCTTGTTAAATGGGTCACTTTTAAGAATGACTCTATTGTACCAGAAGATGCAATCCCAGCTTCTGCCAATGATGATGCTGTCCATCCTGAATCTTCAAGGAGTGCACCGCATACACTCTACAGAGCTATTTCGATGTGCAGGTCGCCAAACATCACTACATGGCTGCTCTCTCCATGGACCAAGGGCCAGTTCCATTGAACAAATTTTGCAATTGCAAACAAAGACTGGTCAAATGCAGTGATAAGAAATTTACCCCGGATTTAGGTACGCCGTTGCCTTTCGCTGCATCTACATTCCATGTTTGACCAATGCCAATGAAATAGGGGCAGCAGTCCAAAAATTACTGACGACATAGGCGTCGGCCTGTTCCGTGGTAGCCTGACCAAGTAATGACGTCATTACTTCGAGCTTCCTTGTCTGCAGTAGTGAGTGCATGCTGAGCCCAACAATCTTCCTGTGTCATTGCTTCCTGCATGTTTCCGGAAAAAGCTTCTGTATACGCCGTTTTTGATACAGCGAGTTCCGTTGTTTTAACGCCAACTGCAGGAACGGTTGTATAGCTCTCTGGAAGCTGTATCTTCCTTTCCGATCCTTGAGAAAGTGTTATTGGAGGCCTGAACTGAAAACTAGCTACCGAGCTGCTTAGGAACTGAAAAAGACATCCCTGTACTGTGAAAGGATCCCTGTGCTGTAGTTGAAGAAGGTCAACGTAAAATGGCAAGTGGGGGTCCCTTTCCAGTGAATGTCGGTTGCTAGAAGTTGAAAAGGATTTCTTCTTGGAGTTGAAGACAATTAGTAGTGATATTGTCAGTGGTGCCTGTGACTCTGTTGTGCTTCCTTGTGCTATATTGGACCCGTTCAACAGCATTGATATTATCACCTTTAGAGAAGAGGGAACTGATGCATTTTGGCAATTACTGGGGAAACTCCCATCAATCAAAGTGGAATCCAGGTTCGTTAAACATTTTGCATCTCACAATCCTTGCTGCTTTCGCCAAAATTAGAGCGTCGGATTCATAATCATGTTTCCATAACTCTTCCCTAAGCAAGGACGCCATTCCTTTATTGAAAACTAGGAGAACATTCTTCCCGTCACTTGGTTCCTGAAGATTGCCATGGAATTGACTTAGGATGCGTGATTTTAGACGGGTCTTGTTAACTTCTATCTCAATGCCAAAATCTTGTAGACGGTTCATGTACAGTTGATGTAGTTCTGTCAGGGTCAATATGTACTTTCCATCGTCTACGCAGAACTCCATGAATGAAATTAACTCTACGAAAGCCCTAGCCTCATTCTTCTTATCTTCCTTACCTGACTGGCAATCTTGACTTTGACGAGAAAATGCCCTGTGACAACTAGTTAAATTAGTCATACAATTTGTGTGGTATTTTGCCTCGATTGCGATCATATCTCCACCCGCTATGTGCTTTATCAAAGCTGAATCTTGGAGGTCGGTAGCCATTTTTCGCACTTTTTCATCAACTTCTAGTGTCATAACCTCGTGAGGGTCGCCATTTTCCCCACAAAATAAACAAACCGCCTTGCTCAAAAACTGCCTCTTAACTCTGGTCGAGGTTTCGTCTTGATAGACATCACTTTTCCTTTTGTTTCTTACTCGTTCAAGTTTTGAATTGGAAAACTCCAAGTGACAAGATTTATCCCAGGATTTTCGAGATTCTGCTAAACATTCAGCAGTAACTTCTGGCCCTTCATTCGCTTTATGAAAAACCAAAGTAAAACTACATTAGAAAGACAAAACAAAAAATCATCTGCATGCTGTGAAGTTCGGATGACGTAAAACCACTGTCAATCCTTTTAAAGTTCCACCTCTTCAACACTTTACAAATCTTGAATCCCTTTTGAAGAACAGACTTGATTTCAAAGTGTAGTGGTTATCACAACGCCTCGCGCGTGGAAGGTCGCACGTTCGAATTGTGCCGGAAACAAAATGCATTTTCAATTTTTATACTACAAGCTAAACGACCACAACACAGATTTTCCCAATTTAAAATCCGAAACATGCTGATAGCCTATTAGCCTGCTGCGATTCCAATTACCGACAACCTGGCAATTTCCAAACACCATCCCATCTTTTGTCAAGTCGAAGCCCAGTTTCTTCTGAAGTTTCCTTCTGTCTGCGTGGATCTGACCATTGGTTCCTGTTAAAAAACGATTGAACGATCATGCATACCAGAGTTAACAGTCACGTCACTTACTTGGTGATAACAAAGTAGGCATTAATTTCAGATAAAGGACGCTAAATACGCCCAATGCAAGGGCTTCTTTTAAGCTATCCGTATAGCAACTCAGTTGCTAATTTGTGCCAACAACTGTCACAGGAACGGCCTGTTGGTCTAGTGGCATGATTTTCGCTTTGGGTGTGCGAGGTCCCGGGTACGACTCTCGCACAGGACCTGGTATACCCATTCGTGTTAATAAAATAACAAGGCTGTTTCCATTGTTTTATCAATTGGGAAGCTTGCCAATTATATTCGTCTCACCTTTGCACAAGATTAGAGTATGAAATCCACAAAAGTCCAACACTTGATTCTCTTATTCTTCACAAAGTTAAAAAGCTTGAAGCCATCTTAGGATGCTAAAACCTTGATCGGGTTGTCTTCTAAACGAGTGTAAACACGTGCATTCTCGTTCCAAAATCCAATCTTTTCTCTTAGCCGGCAGGGCCTTCGTAAGAGAAAACGAAGGGCTCTGGATACATTCAATTGTTTTCATTGGTTAGCTTGCGAACAATAAAATTCTGAACAGGAAGTAAAAATGGCCGGTGTGGCGCGAGCCGGTCGCTAAAATGATCAGAGCGTCTTTTCTTAAAACTATGATAGTACTTATTGCTTTTTTCTGTTCGACATGAAGGGACACATCCCACTTAAAACTTCACATGGAGACACTTCGAATGTAATGATTTTGAGTGCTGCCATGTCGATGGAGTTTTATTCTTGTTATTCACACACACCGCCTGGTTGTGTGTGCTCTCTGCTTTTGCATAATGTGCTAACCTACTTATATATTCGTATGCGAAATGTAATATACAATAGGTGCTAATTTGGTGCCGCTATGTTACATCCCCTTCTCTTAAAACTATATTAATTAAATGGAAAACAAACAAACACAAAATCTTCATTCGGGCCAACGTCTAGTAACAATATCATATATATATGTATAGGGATTTTCTGTCTGGTGTTTATGTATCATACTAATATCAACTACTATAGCAAGCGTCAGAGATTAAGTCTTTCCGGTGCCCGGATTTCACGTCCCGCGCGGGATTTTCTTGGTCCTTTCTCGGCTTCCCCTGTTACACTAGAACATTGTGGATTGGGGCTTGAGGGCTGTATAGTCAAATTGCCACTTGATGGGTCATTTGCTGAATTGCCTGCCGCAGTGGATTCTCGTAGAATGGCGCTTGAATATTGTGCAGTCATGCTTCTTTGGGACACGCAATCCGAAGAGTTGTTTGCCGAGTTGTTGGAAGCATTATTCGGTCTAAGATGGATTCTATTTCTTCGCAATTGGGCACCATTTCCAGTTTCTATGAGATATGAGCGGGGTGTTTCTCCCTGATCTATGACCATAGCAGGATTCCATGTCTTTCTCACAGGGTCTTGTACATAGATAGCTTGGTCCCTGTGTAATTCAGGGAGCTCCTTAGTATTCCTGTTGTAATAGTGGCATTGGTTGTCTTGTCTCGCTTTGAGCCAATTTCTAACTTCCTCTTGGTTCTTTGATGGCTGGATCTTACCAGGAAGTGTGGATTTAAATACTCGGCCATTCAGTAATTCAGCTGGTGACGGTATATTGGAACTCAGGGGCGTTGTTCGTAGAGCCAGCAGGGCTAGATCTATGTCTTCTTTAGTCTCTCTGCACTTCAGGATCGTCTTCTTAACCGTTTGGACTTGGCGTTCAACGAACCCATGGCCACGTGGGTAATGTGGAGATGACGTCACAATTTCAAACCCGTACTGGCTTGCCAGTTGATGGAACTTGCCGGATGTAAACTGAGTGCCGTTGTCGCATTGAAGAGATTCTGGGATTCCATTTTCTGCGAATAGCATTTTCATTTCATTAACAACGGCCCCGGATGTGAGGTTTTGAAGTTTCTTGACAAATGGGAACTTGGAATAATAGTCAACAACTATGAGGAACCACGACTGTTGAACGTAGAAAAGGTCTGCGCTCAGTGTTTTCCACGGTCTTGAAGGGATCTCTGTTGGTATCATTGGCTCCTTTTGCTGGGAATTGTGGTACTTCTGGCAAACACAACATGAGTTTACAAGGTTTTCAATTTCTCTGTATATGCCTGGCCAGTAAACACAGGATTTGGCTCGTAGTTTGCATTTTTCCATACCAAAGTGCCCTCCGTGGATTTGCTGCAAGATGTTGCCTCTCAAGGATTCGGGTACTATAACACGGCTTCCAAGAAGTATCAGCCCATCTTCTACTGATATGTCATCTCGTAGGGGCCAGTATGGTTTTAGCGCCGAAACGATTTTCTTCCCACTGTCAGGCCAACCTTGCATAACTTTGTGGGCTAGAAGCTGCAGGGTTTCATCTTTCGCAGTTTCCTTTTTGAACTCTTCCATTTTGGCTGGGGTGATTCTGATTAGATGGTGAACTTTCACATTCATGTCCGACACTTCAAATTCATCCAACGGCGAAAGGCGTGACAGGGCGTCAGCTGTAACCATTTCTCTTCCTGGAAGATATTTAATGACGCAGTCGTAAGGTTGTAAACGCAACAGCATTCTTTGAAGGCGTGGAGGTGCTTGCATCAGGTTCTTTTTATGGATCTGTTCCAGGGGACGATGGTCTGTTTTAACCACGAACGATCTTCCATAGAGATATGAATGGAATTTTTCGCAGCCGTATACCACTGCCAATAGTTCCCGTTCGATGTTAGCATATCTGGTCTCCGCAGGGGTAAGTGCTTTCGATGCAAAGGCAATCATCAACATGGAGGACAACTGGTTCACTTCTGTCATAGTAGGCCAAGGTCGTTGTGGTACATATCAATGCCTTCACCTTCTCAAAGGCTTTCGAATGTGATGGATTCCATGTGAAATCAACGTTCTCCTTTAAGAGGTTTCTTAAGGGGGCAGTGTGGTCAGCTAGATTGGGGATGAATGAGCTCATGTAGGTTGCCATCCCCAAAAAGGTGTGAAGCTCCTTCTTGTCTTTAGGCGGTTCTAAACTTTCTATGGCTCTGACTTTATCTGGGCTGGGTTTGACACCATCTGGTGTGGAGAGCATACCAAAGAAATTGCACTCCTTTGTTTTGATAACGCACTTCTCATCATTGAGCTTGATGCCGGCCTGTCTGGTACGTTCCATGGTTTCATGTAGGTGTAAGTCATGCTCTTTGTCGTTCTTTCCATAGACTGTGACGTCATCTGCAATACCAATGGCTCCCAGGCAATCACGGTACGTCTCATCAATCTTGAACTGGAAGATATCTTGACTCATTCGTAGGCCAAACGGCATTCTGAGGAAACGATACCGACCAAATGGTGTATTGAAGGTTGTCAGGTACGAGGACTCGTCATCTAGTTTGACATTCCAATAGCCATTGCGAGCGTCGAGCTTACTAAAAAGCTTTGCTCCTGATAATTTGGGTGTGATTTCCTCTAGAGTGGGTATGGGATGATGTTCTCTTTTGATCGCCTTATTCAGGTCTTTGGGATCGAGGCATAAACGAAGTCGTCCATTTTCTTTTTCTCTAATGACCAGGGAGTTAACCCAATCCGTAGGTTGGGTTACTTTCGCAATGATATCTTGACTTTCCATCTCACGTAATTCGGCTTGTAATTTGTCTTTCAACTCTATAGGTACTTTGCGGGGTGCATGGACCACCGGTGATACTTCAGGATCCAGTGTGATGTGGTATGTGTAGTCATCAAAACATCCAACTGTGCCATTAAAACATTCTGGGTACATATCCATCAGCGCTTGTTTACTTGTGATTGATGGCCGCTCTTCCAGTGGTACATGACTTCCAATGTAACTCGAGCTTTTCTTGCAAGTACCCGGATTTTGAGGGGGGGGAATTGAAGCTGCTAGTTGGATCAGCCTGGTTTAATTGATTTGTTCTTAGCGTACAGTGGAGGGAGACTAATTTTAGTGCAATGCGCGCTTTTAGACCGAGAATAGCTGGCCCTGAAGTATCCGTGACGTAGAAAATGCAGTTAATCTTCTTCTCTTTGTACTTGCACGAAATGTTTATAGTGCCAAGCTGCTTGATTACAGAGCCACCGTATGCTGAGAGGACGGCTTCATTCTTTTCCAGTACTTCTGGTTTGAGGTTTCCTTCGTCATCAAACTTCTCTGCAGCGATTATGCGAAGTAGCCTGATAGGCAAAACATTGCTCTGTGCACCTGTGTCCACCTTGCACTGGAGATTAATTTTCCGCTTCTTTTCAGGCTGGGTTATTTCCAGTGTTGCAAAGACTTCATCGCGTGTGTCGTGTGTCGTCGAATGTCGCGTGTCTTCTATGGTGTTAACCTCGATTGTACTAATTGTGAGAATTTCATCATTGTCTTCATCGCCCCTGTCTTCAATCGTGTGAATAGATTTTTTGAAAACCGGCTTTCTTCCTTGGATAAATTGTTTCCGTTTACTGGATCGGCAGACAGATTGCCAATGATTAGCTTTGCCGCATTTTCGACATAGTGTAGGCTGGACATTTGTTCCTCGGGTGTTGTTTTCCGCAGTTGTTACAGGATTCCCTTTCTTGTTCCTTATGAATGGCATCTACACTTCTATCCTCTTGATAGCTTTCACTACTTCCTGCCAGTGTCTTCATATGTTTACTTGTCGCCTCGTGGCTTCTTGCAATCTCGATAGCGCCTGCAAGGGTCAATGATTTGTCGCGGCCTATGAGGGACTTCTGGACATCGGGGTTTTTTGACCCCCAAATAAGCTGATCTAGAACTCTGTCTTCGACTTCGGTGCTGTCGCGAAATTGACATTTTGCTGCTAGGTTTTTTAATCTTGAGATAAAATCGTCCACTGGCTCGCTTTGTTCTTGTCGCACTCCTTGTAGTGTGTATCTGTGAATTCGATGACTCGTCTTCGGCTCCAATTGATTCTCGAACCGTTCGAAAATAATGGCAGGCTTTTTCCTCTCTTCCTCCTTTGTGAATGTCCAACTGTTGTAAATGTCCAGACCTTTTTCACCCGACCAGAGTAAAATAGAGCTCACTTTTTCTTCGTCATCGGCGTCTTTGAGAACGCTTGAGAACATAAGCTGACATTTTTGTTTGAATCTTGCGAATGCAGTTATCGGATCAGGAGCGTCCCAGTTCATCTGTGGCGACGCAAAAGACCTTGCTGTTGCCATAATTCGCTTCTGCTGGCCTCTTTCAATTTGACTCTAACGATTATTCTTGTAAAATGCTGCCACCATGTAGTCGGATGTCGATGGAGTTTTATTCTTGTTATTCACAAACACCGCCTGGTTGTGTGTGCTCTCTGCTTTTGCATAATGTGCTAACCTACTTATATATGCGTATGCGAAATGTAATATACAATAGGTGCTAATTTGGTGCCGCTATGTTACATGCATAATGTGCCAACCTACTTACATATGCGTATGCGAAATGTAATATACAATAGGTGCTAATTTGGTGCCGCTATGTTACACCATGTTTAGTACTATTGACGACTCACATTATGACTGTCCGGAAGTCCTAGAATCTGCACAGCCCGAGGACAAGCCTTCTCTTTCTCGTGTGTAAATGGAAGAAAAGGAAACATTTGGCATCAAAGAAACAGAGGGCAGGGTGAGAGTGGTCTAAAGTTGCAAATATGATAGGGAGCGAAAATGAGGTCCTAACGTTTCGTAAGGATCAAAGAATTGCAATTATCCCCCAAGGTAAGTATACCTTTGGTCTAATTTTGAATTTTCTTCCATCATGCTCCAATTTTGCCTTAATTATGCGTTTTTGAAACGTGATGCCAAATGAAGAAGTGGAGTAAGATCACTTGCAGGAATCACAAGCGACAGCAAAACCTAAAGTTCCTGTTGATAGATCCCCCCTCTCAACAACAGGTTTGTCAATGAATTACAAATGAATACTGCAAGCCGCTTGTACCCATGACCTCTGCAACGCAGGTGCAGTGCTCTACAAACTGAGCTATGAAGTCCTACAGTTCGGAGGAGGTCAATTTGTTGGGCTCATTTGTTTCCGTGTAGGACTCGACGAATGAAGTAAATGCATAATTGAAGTTCACTTCTTTCAGTCGTCTTTACTCGCACCTCAAATATGTATTCATTTCATTCATCGAGTCCTTAATTAAGGCACGGAAACACGCGCGCCCTACAAATTGACCTGCTTCCAAATGAGTGGCGTCGTAGCTCAGTTGATAG
Source organism: Montipora foliosa (assembly GCF_036669935.1). Classification (NCBI taxonomy): domain Eukaryota; kingdom Metazoa; phylum Cnidaria; class Anthozoa; order Scleractinia; family Acroporidae; genus Montipora; species Montipora foliosa. Next base: position 18,536,708 of record NC_090870.1, on the reverse strand, counting down.
AGCATTGCACCGGAGGTTATGGGTTCTAATGACAACGCCAGCACCCCAGTGGGTGTGGGATTTAGATTAAGGAGGCCTTCCTATGAAGACTCCCTTCATAAAACGCGACACCAAGTGATGCGTTCCAATCGTATGACCATTGGCTGATTCAATAATGGCAGACACTGCTGACAGGTAGGCACTGTGTTGAGGGTATACCTGGTAGAGAAATTTCAGATAATCCTCTACAGGGGCTTGAAAAGTATCAAGCGATTTAAGCCAGATGGCTACACCAGCCCCTCCGATCTGGGTTGTACTGTTCCTCTGTGCCTTTAGTTCAGGATTGGCAAATGATTTCGACAGACCTAGCTGAAATTCCTTGACCGGTTGAGCTGTTCCCTGATACAGTCCAGGCGGCTAACTGGAGTTGATCTTGTACTGGATGTTTCGATTGTTATGGCGCAGTATCAGAGGGTTTAGCCATCTGGGAAGCAGGATTGGGAAGGGGCTTTGACATTGTTAACATCGTCAGGTACCACCACTGGGAAGGCTGCAAGGGCGTGATCATCAGTAGACGTGGAATTTCGTCGCTCCTTACGTGCACCAGGACTCTGGGAATCAGGATAAAAGAGGGAAATGCATACATATCAAAACCATGCCAACTTAACGAAAAGGCATCGCAAGTGAATGCACCGCGATCGGAAAACCACGAAACAAAACAATCGAGTTTGGTGTTCAGCCGGGAAGCGAACAGATCTATGTTTGGAGAAAACGTAGCATGAATATGCCACGCAAAGACGGTAGGATGGAGGCTCCACTAGACAGATAGATAGATAGATAGATAGATAGATAGATAGATAATCTTTATTTAAACACGATAAATTCATCAGCCCATAAAAATACATATCGCATACGCTAAAATATTTAAAATTCAAATTGTATACTATAACACTAAAAGCTGTTTTCCGTGAATGCCGTGCGTTAGACTTAAAGAATGTCGTTAATCTTACGTTTAAATACCCCCAGAGACTCTGTGTTCCTTATATCGAATGGTATACTGTTCCATAATGTGGCGCCATTGTAGCTAAAGCTTTTTCGGTAATAATTAGTGCGCGGTAATGGAACATTGAGCTTATTTTCAGAGTCCCAGAGGTCATAAGCAGAGTCACGCCACGTAAACTTTGAATACAGATACTCTGGAGCTAGCCCGAGCGGACATCATCTGTTAAGTCACTCAGTTCTGTCGTCAGTGAAGTGAGGTGAACTTAAGTCCTCTTTTTCATTATTAGAGCCTGGTACGTGCGCTGCAGAGAGTAATACCACTAGCTAAACGACCATGACTCAAAATTTTCTCATTTTAAAGTCTGGAACATGTTGAGAGTCTATGATTTTGCTGCCACACCAATTACCCACAATGTGGCAATTTAAAAAAAAAACTATTAATGAAGTTTTGTTCTGGACTCTGTATGGGTCCGATAGGTCCGAGAAATGGGCCTGTTGGTCTAGTGGCATGATTCTCGCTTCGGGTGCGAGAGAGGGCCCGGGTTCGACTCCCGGACAGCCCTAGTATACTCAGCCCTATAGTACATTAACAAGGAGGTTCCTTTTCTTTTATCACTTGGGAAGCCCGCCAAGTGTATTCGTCTCACCTTTGCACAAGATTAGCATATCAAAGCCACAAACACCCAATACCTGATCAACAAACAACAAACGTTCTTCTTCAATTGGAAAAGCTTGAAGCCAAGGATGCGGGTTGTCTTCTAAACTAGACTGCTTGCAGTCCTTATTAAGTCAGTTTAGTCACGCAAGCGAGCCGAAAAGCCGAGGGGAGAATAGTGAGAGAACGAAATGTAATAATTCGCTCTCTCCCGAACTCCTTAGTGGACGAAAACTTGGGTCTGTTGTACGAATACAATTTTTGTCGGGTATGCCATGACGCGGATAACTGGTTCTTAAGCGACATAACTGATGATAACTGAACTACGTTGCATTGGTATTTGGCAGCTGACTGAGTTCGAAGTAATCTGACCAATAGTCAACAGCAATGAACCAATCTTTGTTATCAAAACGGAAGAGGTGCGCTGCAGAGAGTAGGATATCCCTTGAAATACACAACTGCCATATCTTTCGCCCATGATTTTGAGATAAAAAAACAGCCGTTGTGCTGTCAGTGCGGATCTTAACACGAAGTTAGTGGAGATTCCTGCCAAAACACTCAACGGCAAACCCTTTGAGAATAAAACGTTTTGTTCCAGGTATTTCCATATCATTTAAATGTGAAGGCTACATTATAATGCAAATACAATACACAAAGAACGTAAGCCCGGGATATTGAAGGGGCTCAACATTGAGTTAGCGGGTGTGGTCTATTGTTTATTTTCCGGCAAAACGTGGGGTAAAAATAAACACTTTTCTTAAGGGTGATATGGGCAAAGCTTATACCAGATTCTTAACCTTGGGTAATGGACTTTAAACATGACAAAGGCCGAATTTTTGTTGATCGGCTCTAGACAGAGATTGAGTGCATTGCCTGGTCATCCTTCTATTCTAATTAATAGAACCCGGGTTAACAAACTTATGACAACTGTGAACTGTCTTGAATTATTGATTGACGAGAACCACCTTTCCTGGCGATCCCAGCTGGAGAGCCATCAAGCGAATGAGATCATTTGTTCCCCCTGTCACATTGTTATCCTTTTATTGCTGCGGAGCGAGCGAGCGAAGCGAGGGAACAGCAACATAATCTGGACTGTGTTAAGGACGGTGCCCACTAATTCTAGGTATTTTTGCGCGGTTGTATGAATATGTGGGGAAACCAGATCTTAGCAAGTGTTATTAAAGTCTAAAAAGAAAATTGGGGATAACCCACGCATTTTTCAAAGATAATTAATCAACAATATTTGTAATAAGCTTTAAAATACAAAGCGATGTATGGCGTTCCTTTCCAAATTAAAGCTTAATGATCTCTGAAAAATGCATGGTTACCCCAAATTTTCTTTTTGGATACCAAGACCACTTGCTAAGTTCGGCTATTTCCACATAGTTTAAGCTGCGCAATAATATTCCTGCACTGGTAAGCACTACCGATAGGAAACCGGAGTATCTGGAGATGCGCAGAACGTATGCTCAGTTAAAATAGTAGGCACCGTCCTGTAAGTTGCGGCGAATTCGCGAATTCACCTCTTTTTACTACAATGCATTACGTCAAACCAGTGCGTTCAACCAGACTGCATTGCGCAACACAAACAACATAAAAAGAAATAACTCTGTGCTGAGTTT
>NC_090870.1:18515950-18528450 GCF_036669935.1 Montipora foliosa | reverse complement strand
GACGTCACGGCGGCCATGTTGGTGCACAGAACAATAGAGAGATAAGTCTTTTGGGAATTTGAGTCTATTATAATGCAAAACTTGGGCCATAATTTGCTATTGTTTTGTGCACCAACATGTCCATCTCATCACGTGATTGAATACCATCTATACCCAGCCGAGTTAGTACACTAACAAGGCTGTATTCTTTCCTTTATCAATTGGGAAGCTTGCCGATTGTACTAGTAATTCGCTTCTCCGTTGTTGAACCATCAAAACCTAAGGCCCTGTCCACAATAATTCCTTGTCGTTTGAAAATGCATACATTACAATGCTTTTAGGCCTTTTCAGCGTATTCATCGTATCGTTTTAGTGTGGAAACTCGAAAACGCATCGAAATGAAAATGATGACGTCACCTGCAATACGCTAGTTAAACTCAGGCTTTAAAAACATGGCTGATGAAAATATGCCTTAGCCGATGTTACTAGCAAATATTTGGTATCTTGTTTGGAACTTAATCTTGCTCTATTCGACCTTATCTTGGTTTTTCATAGGAGAAGAAGAAACGCATATCGACGGTTGAGAGGATTTTGGAACAAAAAAAGCGATCCAAAGCAAAGTTGCTACCAGTTTTCAAACTCACACTGGCGGGAAATGCCGGAAATATGGCAGCTGTATCTCTTTCGAGCATGTGCATATTCTTTAAGCTACGAAACAGTAGGTCATTAACAATTTTCGCGCGTTTTAGTGTGGACACCGAAACCGATGACACCGAAACCGGATACTTTTGAAGAATGCATTAGTGTGGGTGGGGCCTAAATCCAATACTGAACACCTTCTTTTCGCAGTTAAAAAATTCTTCGGCTTTAATTCGGTCCTTAGATCTATCAATTGCCCCCGAAATTCAGATCTTTCTGATCCATTAATATGGTCACTGACCATTTGCGATTGAATGCTTTTTCAAAGTCAAATGCTTTTCAAAGTCAACAGTTCTGCTGCAGGAAATGGTTCTTTAGAATCAGAGGCAAGCCACAATTCATTATTTCTTTTAGAAAGGTTACAAAAATATTTACGTTGACAGACTAGGACGAAAACCGCTAAATGTGCTAATAATTAACAAATATTGTGCGATTTGTGCAGACCTCTATTAAGCGGACAATTGGCAAGGTCTTAAGGGTGTCCGCTTAATAGCTTTCACTGTATTACATTTAATACGAAAGCAATCGTTCACTGAACGAAATCTGAAAATGAAAATGTTTGATCGGTTGGGGTACAATGTTGAAAAAACGGCATGGAAATCGAGTTTTAGCTTAGTACTAAATTTTGGTAAATACCTGTTTGGAAGGAAGGTGGGGTAGAATTTTCGAATATTAGAACTCAAACTTTCTAGGAAAACTAAGATTTTGGACATTTTTCTAAACAGAATTCCTAGGTATTTCAGTCGGAAAAGTGGTGACCGGAATCTGACGAATGCGTAGAAATTTCGAAACCACATTAAAGAACTCTACAATTTTACTGAGCTGAGTAAGCATCGGAGTCAACTGTGATATTTGAAGTGGCATGAAATGTGAAAATTTAAAACTTTTGTCATTTTCGCCAAAGTTTGTTTGAGAATCTTATTTTAAGCAAACGTCCCTTTAAATTTTTGAGAAAAAATAGGAAGGCTACCGGTACGTGATATAAAGTTCTTGATCGGACCCGTCACCATTGTTGGAACTTTCGGACGAAGCAAAAACTGAAGGCGCCTAGAAATTTCTACAGACCACTGGAAAATTTGGACCATTTACAGACTTCATAAAATGTCTGTAAATAATAAATTTACAGACTTTAACACTTAACTCCATAAATATAAAATCTTTGTAAATTTATTTTACAGATATTTTACAGAGTTTTCTTGAGTAAAGCTCTATAAAATGTCTGTAAAATGTTTATAAATTATTGGAGCTACAACAAGAGGAAATACTTGAAATTTACAGACTTTATAAAATCTTGCAAAAATGTCTATAAATCGCAAATTTACAAAGATTTTACGCCGTTTGGTCATGTCTCATAAAATGTCTGTAAATTGCGCTCTATCATCTTGCGTGTCCTGTCTAAGTTACCAAATGGTTTTGGATCTGTATGCCCTGTTCACGATGATTTTGAGTGTCGAATATTTATTACCTAATTAAATTATATGGGAAACTGTTGAATTAGCCCTGCATGTTGCACTGAGTTCGGTTTATCAAAAGTTCGCCGGTTGCAACCTATAAAATGCCTATCGGTATGTGTTTTAATAGTGCGACTTGGATCAAGTCTTAGGCCCTGTTGATATGGAGAAAAGTTGTCCTCGGAAGATGGTCACCCTCCCAGCCGGGTCTTTAGCTAGCGTTTATGTGAGAAAAGAACTAACCTTTATTCCTGAGTCAAGAGCTGCCCGGCTCAGTTTCGATCATCAGGAGACTGGGAAGATAGTATTCGTGCATTCTCTCATCATCTTACCTCGACCAAGTTGACTCCACTGAGCGAGCCAAAGTGTTTACATGGAATAAAGTTGGCCTGGCCAGGAGGGCGACCCTACCGTTGACAAAGGGTGACCCGGCTAGGTGGGTTTCCCTTCAAGCCGCGCCATTTTTTTCCCTCATGTAAACAGTTTACTTAACCGCATTTTATAGGGAAATGTAGGAAAAGTTGGCTGGTCCAGGGTAACTCCGGTAAGCGAGTGACCCTTCTTCCTGGGACAATTTTTCTCCATATAAACAGGTACTTAGGGCCTCACAAGATTAGACCGTTTTAATTGTTTACAACAATTGCAAAGGCCATAAAATCTATGTAAATTGACACAACCCGGCCATAAAATAGTTTTTTTGTGTAAATTTCATGTAAATTGCTGGGATTAATCATGCAAATAACATGTAAATCAAGGCCTTTGTGATATAGGAGTCCCAGCAGAGAATGAGATTGAGAAAGTTATGTAGGCTAGTAAGCAGACTTTACCATGCTCCTTGAAAAGAGAAAAAAAAATAGCATTGGTGTTTAGCTGCCCAAATTAATCGTGCGGGTTTCAGTCAATTAACGTGGGTGCTTTCATAGCCCGTAGCTGTAGGTGAGAATTACTTCTTATGAAGTAATGATCGAAAATCCGGCAGCCATATTTGTTATTCTAAATGATTAGTATCCAGTCTCTTGAGAAAAACAGAAAAGGAAATCTCAAAAGGAGCACACTTTCCCCCGTTCCATATTTTGATTGAGGAAATTTGCTCTGCACCTTTAAAGCAGAAAATTCTCCCCGGTTTTTCCACCCAAAATGAAAGCGCCCCAGGAATCGCACTGGGCTCGCAACGGGTTGTGATTGGATGTTGGCACAAAGAGAAGGATTGTAGACATTTCACAATAATTACATGATGCAACAACTTTGTCCGCCATTATGAATTGCCTCGCCCCACAGACTCTGGGAACGAGATCGGTTTGAATTATCGGTTTGTTTTTCGCGCGGGCGATCAATGTAAGTGCTCTTCCTCTCTTTTTCCCTTGTTGGACGACCAAAATTGGATCTTTGCGATTCCTTAACATTTTGTGCGGGTGAAATGGCACGCATTCCACCAAATAAACCCAGTAAACATCGACGGATTCCGGAAGAAAGGGCAACGACAATTCAGGTTAGATAATCAGCATTCGCCACAAAGATACACACCAGTGACATGATTCAACCTCAGACAGTCTCCGAAAGGGTTAATCGGTGAAGACTTCATGGCAAAAATAGAGACCTTCTTCAAAACGTAAAGGGAGTTCTACGAACGTTTGGAACAAAGGGTGGCCTGGCCGAACAGCTACATTTAGCGAATGGGCGGGAAGATTCAAAAGATCCGAAAAGCAAAAGACTGCCGGAGGAGTTTTCGGTAAGTCGTCATCTTACTTACAAACCTGATTTAAGTTTAAATGGCTTAAAATTTTAAAGTTTTGTTCCCTTGTTCCCCGCCCAATTTACTTTCAAACTTGTACCCAGCTTTTTGCTCCCTAAAATTGTTTATGTCGCCTTGTTCCTAAGACATTTTGTCATTTTTCCTCTGTTCCCCAGTTCAAAATAGCCATCTTCCCTCGTTTCCCAAAACGCCAAGGAGGGCCTCAGCACAGTCATTACTTTTGCAGACCTTAGTACCCTTAGTAATTTCACTTTATATTGTATTAAGGCCATTTAAGGCAATAACAATAATAACGAATAGGGAATTACATGTAATATGTGGATCTCTGTATAACCAGCCCCTTATTTGCCACTTGCAGATGCCTTGTTCTTCAAACGATGCCACTACAAGAGCACAATAGTGGCCGGTTATTCTGTAGTTACTCCCTTGTCACATGTATAACTACATGTACCTTCACTGGTTTCTCATGCACGAGGAGCCAGAGCAAGCTAAATTTTGGACTGGGCGCTTAATAAGATTACTCCTTTGACACTAGATTTCACTGAAAGGTCGGTTACACTTCAGAAGAAACTGCCTGGGAGATTATCTCGCTTTGGTCTCCCATTAATTGTCAATACCTCCGTCAATCCCACCCAAATAAAGTATCTTGATGACAAATCTTATTTCCATCAATTTGACCAAAATATAAATTATCTAATTTCTTTGATTGTCCAAGATAAGGCGGTTCTGTGGACTTGATCACTAGGTTATTGTTCCAGATGTGCTGCAACAGTATTTGCACAAATTTCGACTTCCCGACTGGGTTCTTTTGAGGCCAGAATCCCAGATGAAGGGTGGCAGACAATGATGATAAATCTGACAAAATTAAGTGGAACAGGAGCAAGTACACGAAGCTTGTAGCTATTTTAATTGACATTCTTGTGTATTTGGGAGGTGAGCGGGAGGAGCTGGGTTTTTGAGGTCTATGCACAATCACAATCCTTTCAGGTGAAACCTGGAAATACTTCTTAGTGATCTAAGTCCACAGAAAAAGCAAGTTAAAGCATGGCCTAAAAGTTGATGTGAAAGAGTATACAAAATTAAATTTACAGCTATGCTATTAATTAATAATTAATTGTGTAGCATATACCTGATCAAGAGGTATACAATCCTTAACTCACTGTCACACCATTTTACTTTGTAACCTCTTGGGTAGCATATATAATAATTTGTGAAGTATAATTTAGCTTGTTATGTGGAGCCAAGCTAATAAGCAAAAGATCATTAGGATAATTTGTCATTTGTTTTGTTTGTTAGTTTGTAAATTTTTACTAAACCGATTGACTCCTGGGAGTTTACTCTGTGTAATAGACAGAATGCAGCCTGTGAGTTTACTCTGTGCACCGTCGACCTCAGGTTTGTCAGTTGAATTACTGTTACGAGTTATCGACGTTAAATATGGTTGCTTTACTTTACTTTACTTTAATGCCAGATGATTTTCTGATCATTTTTTACTTTGCAACCACCTCATAGTCCCTACATTGTCACGCTGGGGTTGTTTGTGTACCTCAACGCCCCGGAGCTAGCTCAATGAGAAATTCAGCATAGGAAAGTGCTGTTTGTTGTTTTTGAGTAGAGGTCAGACTGAAACAGACTACATATATGTAATAGACAGAATACAGCCTTAGGCTGCTAGCTGGATACCAGACCTGAAGTACATTGATCAGTTTCAATGTAATCTTTAAAAGTATCTATAATATTAAATTATTATTGCAAAACAGATTGCATTTTAAACAATTTCTTTTATGTGATAGTCTGTTTTTGACTTTTGTTATCAAAAGGCACAACCAGTCTCGTTTTAAATCATTTTTATTTTACCCTAACGAGTTCTGTCTCTCTCGGGTAGTCAGTCCATTTTTTACTGTTGTTATGAAGGCAGAATCAATTTTGTAATTTATAATTATTAAATGTACTAATGAGTTCTGTCTCTCTTGGGTAGTCAGTCCAGTTTGGACTGTTGTTATCTGAAGGCAGAACCAATTTTGTAATAATTATTATTTTGTACTAATGAGTTCTGTCTCTCTTGGGTAGTCAGTCCAGTTTGGACTGTTGTTATCTGAAGGCAGAACCAATTTTGTAATAATTATTATTTTCCGCTAACGAGTTCTGTCTCTGTTGGGTAGTCAGTCCAGTTTGGACTGTTGTTATCTGAAGGCAGAACCAATTTTGTAATAATTATAATTATTTTGTGCTAATGAGTTCTGTCTCTCTTGGGTAGTCAGTCCAGTTTTGGACTGTTGTTATCTGAAGGCAGAACCAATTTTGTAATAATTATTATTTTGTACTAATAAGTTCTGTCTCTCTTGGGTAGTCAGTCCAGTTTTGGACTGTAGTTATCTGAAGGCATAACCAATTTTGTACATACAAAGCATATGTAAATTGAAAATAACTGAACTCAAAAAGCGAGTTTTGCATATTTGCCACAGTGTTGCAGAATTGTGTGAGCAAGAATTACTCTAAAATCCTCGCGAGAATTGCTGCACGCCACACGAGCTACACGGGGCAAAGTCTCTGGAAAAAGGTTCCCAGAATGACGTTTTGTGGATTTATGCTTCTCCGTTGTGACTTAAAAGGTGTAAAAAACGTTACTGAATATGTCAGAAGCAGACTCTGATGCGATATCTGCAACACCTAAACTTGCGAAATGAGTTCTTGAGCTACACTTAATGATTAGCTAAGGGTGATTTCAAATCACCGTAAGCTCATTTGCATATATTTTTTTGTCGGCCTAAGCTTGTCATGGTAAGATACAAGTTTCTTGCAATAATTCCTTTAGCTCTTAGCTTCATTATTCAGTTTCACCTACACAGGAACATTGCTCATGAATGGCAAAGTGATTTGTTACAACATTCTTCGAAAATGATATTATGAAATTATATACAGTACCGCTCAAAGATAAGCGAACCATCAAACGCGTTGTCAACGCGTTGGGAACGAAGAGCCAACGCGTTTGAAAAAAAAAAAAACGCGTTTGCGAACTAGTTTTTTTTCAACGCGTTTGTTCTTTGTTATTCAAGTTTGGCACCTTTGCATTGTGTTACAAGTTGGTATGTAAATTACGGCCACAAAGCGACTGCAGTTTTAGCGATGGAAAGTGAACAAGTGTGATCAACTGACTATCAATCAATGGAAAGTTGGAAAAGAAATCTTCAGGAACGAAAAAAGATGCGCTTGTTTAATCGGCTAGAAGAAATCCGCGTTATTGATTTGTTTCTCCGAATTTCTTGTATTAGATAATACGAACACGCTTGATCGCGATCGCTGCACTAGCGAAATTATACTTCTACTGCCCCAAAAACTAAACACAATAAAATAATCTTCGAGCATTGGGGTTTTTTTATAGAATGTTTCAATGAGAACACATATCAAGCGAAACTGCATCACGACCTTGATGTAACATGTAGCTGCTATGCATGAATCAGTTTAAATCGTCGAGCAACTATCACGCAACAGATTCACGGACATTGTAAAACTCTCAAATAACAATCGATCAACGATCGATATTCAGTCCAGACGAAAATTGTATGTGTTTTTCAGTAAGCTTTGATGGCTAGTTCGCCGCGTTGTTTCCTTTCAAACTGTCTTTCACTTGATCAGAGCTGTACTGACTACAGAGAGTAATCAGTCGAATATTTGCACATCTTTATGTAGCCGCCTTATCTATTTTGAAATCTCGGTTTCTTATTTTTTGTTGACCTTTTGTGAAGTGGTGAGCTTTGGTGCTGAATTACTGCGTTGTCCATTAATTTTGCCTTCCAGAGATTATTACAAAGTTTCATGCTTTTATCACAAAAGGGAGCAAAATAATAATACGTGCCGTCTGCGCTTGGGGTGAAAAGGTTGCGTGACAACGAATTAATTATTTATTCTTCTCCGCCCCGCGCACATTTACGTAAACAGCCTTTGCAATGAAGTCCATTTTAACACAGCTTTTATTGGAGATCATTCTTACATCATCAAATGAAGAAATAGAACTATGAAGTTATTATCGATTAATAATCAGGGAACCTTAACAATTTCGTCTTTTTAGCGGCGAAACTAAAAAGTCTTTTGAGCTTGCCGCATCGACTTTTCTCATCTCCGTGTTGAAACAGCGCAATGTGTAATTCGTTCCGGTATATCTAAAATGATTTTACTTTTGAAGCAAACTACCACTCCAAATGTCAACAAATTCATTGTTCCCGGTGCTTTTGGTTCATGTTGTTAAAAGCTTCAAGACAGTTGAAAAGCCATTCACATAATTTCGGCTGGCATTCTCGTGTTTACAATTGCTTGCCGGCGCGTTATATCATGGATTTTCATTACGCTTGTCATAGAATCATTTTTGGTCGCTTCAAATTTTATTTTGTAATTTCAGTTTACATGACACGGCTGTGGGACGTGAAAAAATCCGAAAACACAAACCTTTTTGTTTTTATGAGGCCGCAACGCGAACTTTGTATAGCCAGACAACGAGACTGTGTTTTATTTTGTGACATTACTTTTCGAACGCATCATTGAACCTTTTGTGATGCAAATACTTCGGAAAGTTAATGACTTTGGTCAACGCGTTTGCGTTTGCGTTAAAAAAAAACGCAAACGCGTTGAAAGCCAAACGCAAACGCGTTGAAGACTAGTTTGAAACGCGTTTGATGGTTCGCTTATCTTTGAGCGGTACTGTAAATTGATTGATTGACTGGTGTGACTCTTCCAGGGCCTTCATGTACTTCAACCACAAGATGCAGTGCTGAAGGAAATTGAGCATTGAAATTTAATTGGAGGGAATTTCCCGAGATGCAAGAAACAGACAGCGCTGATTGCAAATTGTGATACAATTGTGAATAATAATTGATGTCTTTGTGTCAAAACTTGGGAGGGTAGAGGTTTCATTGCCATTTTGGATATACCTTGTGAACATTATTAAGTCAAACTGTTTTAGCTGGGTCAAGTAAATTTGTTCCAGACATCAGGTAATTATGGAAGAGTCGAATGCTCTCACAATGAACTGGGTGAATACAAGGGAGAAATATTCACTGCAACAAAATCAGTGACTTCTCTGTTCATATACTGTAAGTTTTTTGACAAAAATCAAGAAAGGTTTCACTGTCCCTTGGGTCTGAGGAAATTGTCAGTCATCGTTCAATGGCAAATAGATCAAACACTAGTGATATCTTTCTAATAAACACATCTGCATGTGCCAACAATGATCTAAAGATAATTAGTCATAGCATACTAATTTGTAGTATTTTTTATCTGAACTGGCGGGTGGCACACCTCATACAGTTCGATGTAACTTGTAAATTCGGTCTAACTATGCAGTTAATTTGTCATAGTATACTACATGTAATTTGTAGTATTTTTCATCTGAACTGGCGGGTGGCACACCTCATACAGTTCGATGTAACTTGTAAATTCGGTCTAACCATACAGTTCATTCGTCATAGTATACTAATTTGTAGTATTTTTCATCGGAACTGGCAGGTGGCGCACCTCATACAGTTCCATGTAACTTGTAAATTCGGTCTAACCATGCAGTTAATTTGTAATAGTATACTAATTTGTAGTATTTTTCATCGGAACTCGCAGGTGGCGCACCTCATACAGTTCCATGTAACTTGTAAATTCGGTCTAACCATGCAGTTAATTTGTAATAGTATACTAATTTGTAGTATTTTTCATCGGAACTGGCGGGTGGCGCACCTCATACAGTTCCATGTAACTTGTAAATTCGGTCTAACCATGCAGTTAATTTGTCATAGTATACTAATTTGTAGTATTTTTCATCTGAACTGGCGGGTGGCACACCTCATACAGTTCGATATAACTTGTAAATTCGGTCTAACCATACAGTTCATTTGTCATAGTATACTAATTTGTAGTATTTTTCATCGGAACTGGCGGGTGGCGCACCTCATACAGTTCGATGTAACTTGTAAATTCCGTCTAATCATGCAGTTAATTTGTCATTGTATACTAATTTGTAGTATTTTTCATCGGAACTGGCGGGTGGCGCACCTCATACAGTTCGATGTAACTTGTAAATTCGGTCTAACCATGCAGTTAATTTGTCATAGTATACTAATTTGTAGTATTTTTCATCGGAACTGGCAGGTGGCGCACCTCATACAGTTCGATGGAACTTGTAAATTCGGTCTAACCATGCAGTTGTAGTATTTTTCATCGCAACTGGCGGGTGGCACACCTCATACAGTTTGATGTAACTTGTAAATTCGGTCTAACCATACAGTTCATTTGTCATAGTATACTAATTTGTAGTATTTTTCATCGGAACTGGCGGGTGGCGCACCTCATACAGTTCCGTGTAACTTGTAAATTCGGTCTAACCATGCAGTTAATTTGTCATAGTATACTAATTTGTAGTATTTTTCATCTGAACTGGCGGGTGGCACACCTCCTACAGTTCGATGTAACTTGTAAATTCGGTCTAACCATACAGTTCATTTGTCATAGTATACTAATTTGTAGTATTTTTCATCGGAACTGGCGGGTGGCGCACCTCATACAGGTTGATGTAACTTGTAAATTCGGTCTAACCATGCAGTTAATTTGTCATAGTATACTAATTTGTAGTATTTTTCATCGGAACTGGCGGGTGGCACACCTCATACAGTTTGATGTAACTTGAAAAGTAGGTGTACCCATGCAGGTAATCCATGTGGTTAATTTGTTTTAGTATGCTAGTATTACCCAACTGAACTGGCAGGTGAACTGTAAACCCGGAGGTAAGCCGCACCCTGACCTTACCAGCTGAAATTTACGGAAAAAAGTTTTTTGACAGAAAACAAAAGAAATCCAAAGTCTAGTCTTTAGAAGTCAAATTCATCCACTGTTCATCAAACGTTAACTCACTATTCACTAATATTGAAACGGAAAATACTTTAATGTTAATTTTAGCACTTTAATGTAATGAACATTGTTTTTACCAACTTGGACATATGATTGATCTTTTTCTGGTATTTGTTGACAGGAATTTCTTAAACACAGTTTTGCCATAGATTTTTTTGCATTACAACAAGAATATGAACGGAACGTTTGTAGCTTAGTACACGCAACTAGGTATAAAATTGGATGCAAAGATGGAAAACTGGCCACCAGAGGCAGCCTTTTTCAGATCTTCCACAGATAAGCCACACCCATTTCTAACAACTATATTTTGTAATTGGGGTAACATAAGCCAGATTTTTATACTTATTTAATAATAATGAAATCCCTTGCATATATTTTATTCCTTATTTTGATGAATTTGTATGGGTTATTAAATAGTGATGAGTGAATTTAGGGAATAATTTCACACACGCTTTGTCCAAAATCAAATAATTTCATAAGCCTTAAGGCAAGAAAAATTATTTGATTTTGGACAAAACACAAGTGGAACTATTCCCAAGTTTCACGAGTATACATTGTACCATTTCATCAGCTATAAATCATGGTTGACAAATCGCAATCATAGGACGTGGGTTTTTTCGAAAGTGGACACCATTTTTGCAGGGTAGAAAAAGTTGCCATGGTAACTGATGTTATTAATTGAATTATATTTTGAACTTATTGCAAGAATTTTATTGTACACTTAGATTCTATTGAAAGTAATATAAACAAATGATTATTTTTAGATTTGAAATAAAAATTTATGCATTCACAAACTCTAGAACTTGTTCTTTTTTCTACGTAAAATCGACTAACCTTTCATCCATTTCACTTTTTATTAACATTTCCTGGCTTACGTCAGGTTTTAAATGCTATTATTTACAGAGATATTGTAAACATTTTGCTGAGATTTTGTGCACTAAAACACCAACATTTTAAAAACATTTCACATACTTTACCCCTCCAGTTTTACAGACATTTTATTGACATTTCCTGCCTTCTGTCAGGTTTTAAATACTTAATTTACAGAGATATTGTGAACATTTTGCTGAGATTTTGTGCACTAAAACACCAACATTTTAAAAACATTTCACATACTTTTCCCCTCCAGTTTTTTGAGGGTTTTTGTAGACATTTTATAGACATTTCATGCATTCTTCTCACTCACTTTTTACAGAGAAAACACTGACATTTTATATGGATGGATTTACAGAGATTTTTTCTCGTGTAAATTTTACAGAGAAAGTAAAGAGATTTTACAGACATTTTGTACTTATCGCATAAAATCTCTGTAAATTTTTCCTTCAATTTACATAGATTTTATTGAGATTTTGTACACATTTTATGTCATCGTAAGGACGAAAATGTGTTAAATTTTACAGATTTTTTATGGAGTTACAAAATCTCTGTAAGTGTGCAAATTTACAGAGATTGCAATTTACAAAGAAAATGTGGACATTTAACAGAGATTTTACCAACTTTTTTGAAGTCTGTAAATGGTTCAAGTTTTCCAGTGGACCTGAGGTTCACCCAGAACATCCAAATGTATATAAATATTTTGTAGGGCAGCTACAAACACATAATTCTGATAAATGTTAAGTCGTTTGGTCCTTGAGTACCCCTGATGTTGGTAATGCTTGAGAAAGGTTATTCACAGAGGCGTTTCATGAACACAAAAAAGGTATGCCAAAGCGAATAACAAGTGTATGAAAGAC
>NC_090870.1:18490950-18508450 GCF_036669935.1 Montipora foliosa | reverse complement strand
ACATTTTACTTCAATCTTTCGTCTCTAATCCGCTCTTTAAATCAAACATTACTCTCCAGAAAGTCTTTCCTTCCAGGAGCCAACTTTAAATTAATTGAACATTTCTCTCTCTATCGGCCTTTATTGTTTATGATTGCTCCCCAACATAATGAACTCAAACTAATGCTCCAGACTGACGTCATTTTGGGCAGAGTTCTTAAAGCGGGAAAGGTGTGCGTGTAGCCGCACTTACCCCCTAACTCGATCTGATCGTAAATCTTGCCACTCTCGGTTGGTGTATGATTGATCCTTAAGAAAATGGACAAGAAGACGATGCTCCATATCATACTTGATCGAACTTAGAGGCCTTCCGAGTGGCTCCATTGGAATGCCCAGTACTCCAAGGGCCACTTGGGATTCTCGAATTTACTGAGCAGGAGTTGAGATTGTAGGCAGTAGCGTAGATTCTTTAGTTCGCAAGCAAGTAAGTAAATGTGTTTATTACAAAAGACCAATAAAAATCCGCAACTACTTTCTTGACATTCAATTGAAGGTATTCATAATCACGCAGTTATTGTAACATAATATTACCGGTTTACCTTACATTATGTTAACTGACAGTATTTGTGTACTTTCTTTGCATACGGAATCCGCGCCCGCGGTGCGCACGCGCGGCAGTCAAAACTGTGCTATCCTGTCAATCATTTGCCCGTTCACTGGAAACGGTGCATTTTTGTGCGTAAATGACGTTATTGTCGATCTACCCTGTCGAAAGGACGCCACCAATGTATTTTTTCGTTAGCACAAATAAATACAATTTAAAGATGGCTTTCTGGTCCTTTAACTGCGAAGATATTGATGTGACGTCGGATAGAACAGCTTCCCACTCGCCGAATTGTGATTTCAGAACTGATAGTGTTAAAAGTTAGAGAGCGGGCTTGCCGTTTTTCTGCGGTCGGTCTCAAATAAAATAACAAATGCATGCACTACATCTCACGAAATTACATAAATAAATTTCCATGCCTCAGGCGACTGTATCTTTGAAAGTAAAACTGAACGATGCAAGCCTCGCGCTAGCCTACTGAGAAACAGGTTCCTGGAAATAGTTTCTTCGTTAATCGAGATGTCCGTAAGGAATTCTGTCTGCGCCCACTCCTTTTTTGCAAAGTTATTTTCTCGACGCGAGTACTAGCAAGTACCTTTTACCTGAAAAAGTGATCAATGACCTGCTTTCGCATTGCAATCCGAGATAAGAAACTTAAATAATGCAAAATGTGTATACTACATCTTGGTTGAACGCGGCCAATCTAGTCTGCAGAAAATTTGACATAGTGACGATTAACATGCCTCCTTCATGTCATTCATGTTGTATATATATTTATACATATATAGTGGAAACACAACATTCCTTTTGTTTGAATAAACAATAAGGTCTAAGGTCCGCACCCTAATCGAGTTTGCGAGCAGCTTTTCAATCCGCCGATAACCACAGTTCAGTTGTGTCGCTGAAAATCTTTTTTAGGTTCGCACTTAAGTTGTTTATATAAATATGAATAGTAATTGACTGATTTATACTTAATCCACCCCTCGTGAGGAGCATGCTGGTAATAATAAACAGCGGTGCAGTTTTGATTGACAGCAAAGAACATCGGGCCACAAACTTGTTTGCTATTGGTGATGCTTTCGTATCCTCCAGATAACTTGATTGATCCACCAAAAGCACACCTATCCACGTTTAAGTAATAATGTTTCTTTCCTGGTAACCCTAAAATATTAACAAAAGGATCATCTAAGAACTGTCCCCCAAAAGAAGGCGGCGAGATATATCGCTCGATAGGACTGTATAACCATAAGGATCCGAAGGTTCAATATCTGACATTTAATATAAACGACAAGTACAAAAACACTACAGGCAAGAAAAAAAAAGGCGCAAAAGCACAAATTCCGTTGGTGCTAACGACATTTGTCACACAGTACGTGACAATACGTTTGCTAAATATATTACAAATGCTTCCGCGATTGGTTTAGAAAACAATAACGCAACTAAGCAAAAATAATCCATTACACAAGACACAATCAGGCGGCGTTCTGTAGCAAACCAAAATGAAAGAGCGGTTGTTAAGATCTGCGTACCTTCCATTCATTCTGCGCATTATCCAAGCAGTTTATAAATCTACTGAAAGTTTCCTTTGCTTTCTTTTCGCGTTAAGACTTACGACAGAAATAAAAGTCCCAAAATTTCCACTTCTTGATTTGGATGGACACATCAGATTTTTTCGAAGTTGACTCTTAAAAGTACTGACTATAATACTCTTTGTTTGCCCTCCAAAATGTTGTGTAAGCATTGTTTTTATTTTCTCTTGAGACCATCGTAAGTCCCACTGAGAGCAACTGGAAACAATTCCCATGCAAAATGTTGGAGGGCAAACAAAGAGTGTTATGGTATTTTTGAAAGTGGCCTAATCCGAAGTGAAACTTAAGATGCTTCTTACTTGTATGGTTTGAAAATTCCAAAGGCTGAACGTCGTCCAATGATAGTTTCTCTTTCAAACCTTCCCAAGTAAATTCGACCCCGTTGGTCTTACAGCGCTGCAATGTATCAAAGGAAATGACGTTCAGTTGCCTTTTGATTACTATTAATAATAATACTCTTTATTCATTGGTAAATCCCAAGAAACCCTAATTCTTTCCTCAACCAAACTCTCATCCTGAACTCAAAAGAAAAGGAGAGTATGAGCGTTGGCTGGGATATGAGAGATTCGCAAAAGTTATTTTTAGATCGAAAGTCTGTTTCTTTCCGAGACGTCTGCGACTATTAAGCCTGACGTCATACGAACTTATCTGGCATGATTGTGTAATGGCGGCTGTTGGATATTCAGTATGGCTTTCGGAGTCGTATTCTCCGTCCACCAAGCTTTTAGATTCACAAAAAATGTACAATTTATCTCCCACTTCGGATTTTGGGGCAAGATGTACCAATTTCCTTGCTTCTGAAATTCGTTTTCGTCAACAAACCGTAATTTCACTTCGGACGCCATTTTGTTTTCTTTCTGGCTTTGTGGACGCCTCGGGAAACAAACTTCCGTTTTCTTGACATCTAAAAATAACTTAACTGAAATCAACATATCCCAAGAGCTAGAATGGCCGACTCCCTCTCTGTCTCCCTAATTTTCTCTTGTGAAACTTCGATGCCAAGCTATAAAAGGTAAAAATATCTAGCTCCAACTGATGACGAGGATAAAAAAAAATGATAAAATAGATCTTTCGAGAAAACAACTAACTTGATCTAAAATTAACAGCTTTTCAAAACCAGCTAAATTTAGGGTAAGACTAAGCTGCGGAACTGCAGACCGCGGACCCTCGAGAAATGACTGTTTTTATTGAAACCCCATGATAAAAACGAAGAGATTCGCGTTAACATTTGTTAAATATCGACTGAACCCGCCGATTATCGCGTTCCAGTCGCCAATTCTTGCTGTTGTCTGCGTACTGGCACCATCTGATTCAAGTTAGCCGATTAACTGGTGCATTGCGCGGCAAGTCACAATAACAATAACCATCTGCTCAATAAGCCATTTTACAGTTGTTTCCTCAGCGACCTAGCCTATGAATGTCTGTGAGGCTGCCGGTGACCTTGTATTGATACAACCCCCACTGCTTTTATCATGTAAATTGTGTTGTTGTAATGCCAATTATTCTATATTTACCTTACAAAAGCATGAAGGTTTGTATCAAAACAGGGTCACCGGCAGCCTCGCTTCCATTCTTAGGCCAGGTAACTTAGCTACAACTGTAAAATGGTCTATTCTCTGCTTTTGATAATTTGTTGTTGTTGTTGTTGTTGTTGCTGTTGTTACGAAGGTATTCCGACGAAAGACTTACTATACTGTAAACATGAATGGTGGAAGGTTCTTCGACTACACGTTTTTCTCTCTGTGGAAAAGTTGATATTTGAAAAAATCCACTTTATTTGATTCTTCTCGGTGATAATTAAATGTCGCCTACATGCTAACGATTCAACAATTCAAGTATATTTATGTGCAAGGCATAGGCCAAGATCAGGGAATCCATCCCACCACCAACGCAACAAACTAATTTCTTCTCGTAACCACAAGCGATTGATCAAACCAGCGGTAGTTATAGCTGGCAATCAGTTGTCCTGAAGTCAAACAGACGCCGTAAAACTAAAGAAAATAACACAAACATAAAAGGCAAATGAGGCGATGACTGACCGAAGCCAACCGAAAACACAGAGACCTAAGTAATGACACCAAAAAGGATTAGGAAAACTGGAAACATACGTACAAGACTGACCTTGTCCACTGCCTTGAGAACTGCGGAAAGGTACTAAAACAGGCGTTAAACGAAAACTACAAAACCAAAATGACAACTGACAGGCATCAAATAGCATCACGTTGAGAATTTTAAATCGTAAAACCAACCGGGATCGTCTGCGGTTGTAAAATGAGTTGGTAGATCATGACTTGTCACGTAATCAATCCACCAGTTAGTCGGCTAACTTGAGTCAGATGGTGCAAATACGCAGATAAAAGCTAATAATGGCTCCTGGAACGGAATTTTCGGCGGGTACAGTCGATATTTAACAAACAGTAATATAAATCTCATCGTTTTTATCATGTAGCTTCAATAAAAACAGTTCTTCCCTAAGGTTCCACGGGTTCCGCAGGTTCCGCGGTTCGGTGTTCTGCAGGTCCACCTTAGTAGTGTTATCCCTGGATTTACAAAATGACAGAAAAATGTCAAAGCTTGTAATTATATTAGTCTGAGAAATATTACCTGTACTATGTCACCATAGGGAATGAATTTATAAGTACATGTGCCGTCTAAGGATCCCCTTTTACAAAGCATGTATCTAAATGCGCTTCCCGGGTACAAAATTTGGATCAAGAAAATTGTCACCAGCCCCATGACAAATATAACGACAGAAAACGCGATGCACAACACTGCAAAGAAATGAAAAACAAAATCATAAGAGTTGCAAATCATTGCAGTCAAGAGGTAACTTATATAAGCAGTTGTATCATTCAAATCGTACGTGAAAAAAACAAACAACACAACGACATTGTGGAGTGCGATTGTGCTGATGCCCGTAGTGGAGTGGGAAGAGAAATAATAGAAATTCTTATTTATGTTTTTTTTAACATTGGTACGACATCATACATAAAATCATGGTCCATTATGTGACACACTCACTAGATATATATTATTAGTAAAATCCAACTAGTGGTCTATTATCAATGCTGCGTTCTGATTGGTTGAGCTACTAGTAGGCTATTTGTTATAGCCCACTAGTAGCGAAAAGCGCCGGCTTTGAAAACCAAAACAACAATTAAAGTCTGGCTTTAACTAGCGAAAGATGTTTTGTCTCGATATTTTTTTGACCAACTAGTTGGATTTTACTAAAACAATTATTCCTCTCGCCGTCATGGCCTCTGAGTCAATAGCCCATTCGGCCTTCGGCCTCATGGGCTATTGACTCACAGCCCATTCGGGCTCGAGGAATAATTGTTAAATATACTGAACTGATCGATTGATAGTTATATACGATACAGAGTGAGCAACCACAGTCCGGCAGTAACAAGAACAAATGCGTGAAAACCAGTACCAAAGGTCTCACCACCTCAGGAGATTCACAGTGACCACCATCCAATCTCGCTCACTAACATTGTTGCTAAGATCTTAGACGGTTTCACCAATTGAAGACTTTACATCAAATAGGCGAGTATATTGATCCTAAGCAATTTGCCAGGAAACGGCAGTCAGCAACTCATGCCTGTTTTTTTACCTCTTGCAAGCTATCCATGATGCTATCGATGTGCGGAAATTCTTGTATCCAGATCTTCTTTTCTGATTTTTCAAAGGGATTTGATATGATAGATCACCAAATACTTATGGATGAACTATCACTCCTTAGTGTGGACCCTGTGATATCTGTCTTTTCTGACTAATAGAACCCAAGCTGCGTGTAAAGGTAATACCTTGCCTGCATGAGTGGAAGCACACGTGTTGGCATGCCCCAAGGGACTAAGATGGGCGTGATAGAAGTGGAGTCGAATAGAGGTAAATATGTAGATGATACGACACTTTTAGAAATTTTACCTCGTAACTCAATTATCATTTTGAATTCAGATGTTAGAGATACAAATATATATATATATATATATATATATATATATATATATTTTATCGAGCACTGTAAGATTAAATCCACTTAAATGTACAGAAATGCTTATAAACTTTATGGAGTATCCAAACACTGTTATACAGCATATCTGCATAGGAAATCACCACTTGGGAAGTGTTTCGGCCTTTAAATTACTTGGTGTTAAAGTTAGGCATGACCTTAAATGGAACGACAACATTGATTAGTAAGACGATCCAAGGATACAATATCTTCTCCAGAATTTATAGATCTGTGTATGAATTGACTGTTCCGGCTTTAATGGGAAACGACGTTTCGGCTGTTCGGCCTTTTTCAGGTTAAAAATTAGAAACTAAAAAGCTATTTACAATGGTTGTGAGTTACAAGAGCAACGACTTATATATCAAGTATGCATATTGAAATTAAGGTTACGTAATACAACAAAGGTCTAAATTACAAGGTCAACTGATTGAATGACATGTGAAGACGAGTACAATTATGTGAAAAAAACTAGAAAAAATATAAAGCCTAATGAATAGTGTTTGTGTGTGGTAACAAGCTCCCCATTGAGGTCCTCTGAATGAATGTAATCAGATAAAAATCATAGCAGGATCCCAAGAGAGGGCCACTAAACGAGCAAACAGGTCAAGTCAGCTAAGAAAGTTTTTCCATTGGTGCTTTCAGACTAAAATCCAATTTTGCCAGATATCCAACGGATTATCAAAAAACACTTGCACCTACATACAGTATTAATTTCCCTTCCAAAAGACCCTAAATTGAAGACCGAAAACTGATGCTAGAAGTAATTTTGGTCAATTTTCTTTGTGCTTCAAAGGTCTTCAAAGAAGGTAAAAGACATCTAATGCACAAGATCTATTGAGCCTCGTGACATTGCATGTGTTTATTGCCTTGATTCAACCTTCAACTCCCTATCCCCTCCCTGCCTACCATGACGCGTCGATTTGTAAGGGCAGTTGATTTCGCACAATTTTTCTTTTCGACCGCAAAGCATTAGAAGCAGTGTTAATATCCTTTTATGAGACCAAATTAAAGTCAATTTGAGATCAGAAAGAGCCAAGATTTCTTGCCGGTGATTTAAGAATTGTGCAATCAACAAATTGTAAGATCATGTTTGCATTCAAAAGAAATTTGTGGACATTGACCAGGGCTTTACACAGGTTGTGATTTACCTGTGCTCTGGACGTGATTTGCGAAATAGATATTGCGATATTTACCGTGAACAATAATTATGGGAATCAGGAATCGCCGGGAAACTTCGAAACCAACATCAGCACATACATTAGACTACGTTTGTACTAGGGGGAAAGTTTCCGGATTTGTAAGTGTATTCGGATTCATTAGGGGATTCGGATTCGTGCATGTTTGCATTAAAATCATTCTCGGATGTACAACTGTTTACACTGACTCGATGAATCAGGTTACTAAAGGCCCGTGCAAACGCTCGTAACAACACGCAACATTGTTGGGCCAAACAATGTTGTCTCTTGTTGCGCGATGTTAGCCGATGTGTGCAAACGCTCGCAACAAGTCACAACATGTTGGGTCTTTAGACAAAGGACTCTGGGACGTTTTCCATCTCCGACGCCATGTTGATTTCTTGTTCGCATGTCTTTGTGTGGATGCGTGGCATGTAGTGCGCGTGCGCCGGCGCAACATTGTGGGATGTGCTGTGCAAACGAACGCAACATTGTTGGACCACGCTTCGATGACCGTGAAACAATAGAAATGTTGGCACTTGTTGGCTCTGAAGTTTGACCAGTTCCAACAACTTCCAACAAGTCGCAACAACACGCCGCAACAACACACAACATGGTGTGCAAACGCTCGCAACATGTTGGGCCCAACAATGTTGCGTCTAGTTGGCCAACAATGTTGCGAGCGTTTGTACGGGCCTTAAGCGAAGCGCTGTTTCATTACTCAAAATGGTATCCAAAGCCAAAATCAGAAAATACAGCCACGTTGAACTAGACTTTTAGTGAAGTGGAACTGTTACTTGGAGTGGTTCGACCTTACTCATCACAACAAGATTTTAAAAACGAATTCGGTACACGTTCCGGATTTGTCACGAATCCGGAAACTTTTGCTTTAGTGTAAACGTAGTCATAGCCTTTATTTTAAGATTTCCGGACAGATGAAATATTTTATTGTTGTGCATGACATAGCAGTCATACCAAGGACGAATAAATCGATAAATAAATTTCATTTATTTCTTTGTTGCGATTTATTTTATCACGTTGCATGTTAAGCGGATGGCTTGTTAGCCGTAACATGCTCGAGAAGCGAAAGCGGTTAACTGTGGAACGCCCATCAAGTTTGAAGCTGCAGGCACCTCGATATCACGCGCCGTTATATCACTTTTCGACGGTGCGGTGGCCTCATGGTTAGTGTGGTCCGGGTTCAGGTCTTGGCCGGGGACATTGTGTTGTGTTCTTAGGCAAGACACTTTACTCCCACGGTGCCTCTCTTCACCCGGGTATATAAATGGGTACCGGCAAAATGCTGGGGGTAACCCTGCGATGGACTGGTATCCCATTCAGGTGGGAGTTAAAAATACTCTTAGTCGCTTAGTGGGTCATTGGGAGATTTTAAAATTAAAACAAGCGACACGGGACCCCTTCCCCCTCCCCCCCGGCACGGCCTCATTGACTGACGTTTCGACAACCTGAGAGGAAGTCATCTTCAGAGTCAAGTGAATATGGATGACTTCTGGACTACACTCACCCGCACGATCGTACTTAACTTAATTATCATATGACTCCTGGGTTCAAACCATTTACGATGGATTAATAGATAAGTGAGAATGGCCTTACTGAACTAATAACAAATTTATATTGTACCAGAGTGTAACTTGAAGTGGATAAATTCCCATGTAATTTATGTGAGCGTCACCACTAGTTATGGAACCGGGCCCAAACAGGGACAGGGAAAAACTTCGATAGATATAAGTGCCATACGGCCAGTGCTGGAAAATATGCAAACCTTCTTTGTAAAAATATATTTAGCTGTTAATAGCAATAACAGTAATCAAAACGTGAGCTGATTAGTATATTACTGACGGAGCGAGAGGAACTTCAATTGGGAAACAAATATCGAAAGCCGTATCTTACTTTTTCTGAATCTCTTTCTCTCTTTCCGCAGCTTTACAGCAAGAACCATCTCAAATTGATCGTACATTTCGTCGATCTCCATTCGCATTTGTTTATCACTGATCCCCAGCACAATGCACACGAAACACTCCACCATGTTGACGTCATCGAGCTTAGAAGCCTTTTTTTCCTCCATTGACATTCCCAGAAGCAGGCTACTTCTGCTCAAAACCACGCTGGGGGGCAGATGGGATTCTGGGATTGCTGTACCGGGGTTTTGGTTGTCGACAGTAGCGTAGATTCTTTCGCCAGCGCGAACTGAACCAACGCACTTCACTTTTATTACTCCGATCACGCAAACAACATCGGTCTCATCTGAAACGTAATAAAACGGGGCCTAATGCAGAGCAACAGAAAAACTAGAGCGGAAATATAAGCTGTGAAAATTTTAACTTCCCTTAAGTTTGCAGCATTCGTTTTGGTCTCAATTACTACGACAAAGAACAATCTTTGGACCAGTATTTTTTAGGAATGCACCACTTAGTTTCACTTACTTGCGGAAATAATACATTCCTACACTATGTTCGATAAGCGGACAGAGTCACGCATTACATTTTGTGTTTAATTTTTATGTGACAGACTGACTGCTTGCCTGAGAGACGACCTATTATGGATCGATCACTTAATTGACTGATTGCTTGATTGATGCGAGAACGATATGAATCTTTTAGCGGAGCTCAGCGGAGAAACATGGGTAATTTTTTTTGGGAAATCTATCCACGTAAGAAATTTTGGTTATGACGTCAGCGTATTCCCGTACTGACTGTCAGGGTGGAGGTGGGGAGGCAGGTCAGCCTCTGGATACGGTAGTGTCTGACTGCAATTTCCAAGCAGTTCACGACTGGACATCCATTTCACAGAAAAAGCCTATAAATCGAAAGGTATTAATTAAGTGTGAACAGTAGCCATAGTCAGTAATGATGAATAAGCAACCGTTGCCGGCCACAAAACCGCGTGACAAACAAGACAAACGATTGTTACAACTCAATTGCTGTCCAAATCAATCAATCGCTTAGGTAAAATATATGCTATTTACAAGGTAATTTTTGTGAAATTACAATGTTAAAACCAAACGTTTTCGGCTGTTTGCCATCATCAGGAAAAACGACCGTCTGCACGTATCCAAGCATCTATATCTTATGTAATTCCCGTTGGGAGAAGATTGGAAACATAAGAAATAACTTGTTTGTTCAGACTGGGGCGGAATTGTTGGAACATTAGCCCCTCGACGATCCTACGTTTATGTAATGTTTGTGCTGAAGAGAGAACGCGCCAAGTGAAAAAATGTGATGGGTTTTCACGCAGGTGTTTTGCAGGTTCAGAGGTGTGAGCAGGATTTGAATGTTCCGCAATTCGCACTGCTAAGTTTCTCACAGTCTCGCCAATGTAATCAACACCACAAGAACAATCTCCTTTGTAAACAACTTTGGATCTGTGGGTGTTTTTGTCTTTGTTGTTAAAGAGGCCGCTTTTGATTTGCCTTGTTTGCCACAGGAAAACGTTTGGTTTTAACATTTTAATTCACAAAAATTACCTTGTAAATAGCATATATAACTCAATTGTTGTCGGAGATTTTGCCGAAAATCGCAGGTTCGAGCTTATCAAACCGCTTTTCTTATCGATCTAGCCAAAGATAACCTTAACTGTCCCAAACGTTGCTTACATGTGCAGGGATGGCGCAGTGGTGAGAGCACTCGTCTCCCACCAATCAGTGTTGCCCGGGTTCTGATTCGCAGACTCGGCGTCATATGTGGGTTGAGTTTGTTGGTTCTCTATTCTACACCAACAGGTTTTCTCCGGGTACTCCGGTTTACCCTCTCCTCAAAAACCAACATTTGACTTGATTTGCGTTGATTGTTCATTTCAGTTTACAGTGTCCGCAATTAGAGCTCCAGCGCTAGGATGACTTGACACTTAAATAAAGTTCCTTTTTTTTTTTTTCGTTGCAGATAAATGCACTGCAATCCAATATAAATTTATACGGCGTCGAGAGTTCGAATGTTTGGGACAGTTTATGTTCTTTTTGGCCAGATAAGGCCACAAGCTCGAAAGTGATTGAGCGATTGAGTTTTAACAATCGTTTGTCTTGTTTGTCACGCGGTTTTGGAACTGAATCATAATTACTGTGGTGACTTAGTGTCCACACTAAATTAATACCTTTCGATTTATGGGCTTTTTGTGTGAAATGGACGTCCAGTCGTAAGCTGCTTTGTTTGACGGTGAAATTGCAGTCGATTTAGCGAATTACTACGCTTTAGCTTGACTTTTTAATTAGTAATTTTTGCTGTTGTTCAGTCTAAACTGAAGAGACAGGGTGTAAAGATTATCAGCCAAACGGAAAATGTTGTGAAAGAGATTACTGTGCACTTAATTTCAGTTTTAGTTGTTGATTAAAATTGTTGGTTATTGTTTGCAAGGCTTGTTTATTTACTGCTGTCAGCTCAAAGGTAAACTATAAACTGTATACACTAATGACGATTAATTTTGTACCTTTCCATATACACTATATTGCTCTCTGGGCCATGGGGTTCGAAACGGGAGCTCCGCTTTTAGGCTTGGCTAAATCTATTTGTTAGAATATGTATATGTTGAAGGTTAATCTGGTCTCAGTTTGAATCCGTTTTACCTAGGTTAATTAAAGTCGTGATTCTCATTTTACCTGGATGAAAATGCACTCTAACTAGTTTAAATTAGCTATAAACCCCTCAAAAAAAGATTGAAAACAAAAAAGGATTGGAACCACCTATACCAGCTCTGTCAAACGCATCTCAACACATCTTATGTTTCTTATCATCTTGTCGGTTTCTGTATTTGTACACTTTTCCATTCGGTCTCAATATTAGTATATATAGTAAGGGAACAAAGAACTGTACTAGTACCGGTAATCGAACTCGGACTTTCCGGTCTACAAAAATTTCAAGGAGTTTATGACGAAAATGTGCCAGTATTTAAAATAAAAAGGAAGTTTCGAGGGTGCTCCCTCTTCTTCAGTGGTTTTTAAAGTAACTGGAGGCGCGCGGCGTAAAGTTCAAATAAAAAAAGAAGGAAGGTCATAGCGCGCGCTGACTTTGACAGTAGGGACTTTACGATCTACGACGCGGAATTACGACGCGGTCATCAACGAGAATGCCACGAAACAACGATATGATTGGTTAAAAGAAGAAAAATAATCGTGCTGCACGTAAGCACGCATTTTAGCACAAAGTCGTGCGGTACTCTGCACAACAAGGACGTAAAATCACCAATTTTGAGGTTTTGACGACAACGCGAGCGCACAAATGTGAATCTTTCATTCTCTATTTTTACTCCGAAACCGCTCGTACCAATTTATTTTTAGGATACTTCGCCCACATTGTACGACGCTAATGAGATGGCCTAACCGCGTGAAACTTACGCCGATAGTGCAAAGTTATATTTTGATGTGACGTTTTCGTCGACGTCGCCGTCGTCGTCGTAGATCGTAAAGTCCCTATTGTCAAAGAAAATTGAAGTCTGTGTTTAAACTGCCTGGGTTTAGAGACCGGTACTTAAATATCCGCTAGCCTAAAAATAAGTTGGTCTAAAACACTGCTGAAGCCGGAGGGGATAACAGAGACTAACATGTCCTCAGGAGTGTGACCCGATGATGAAAAATGATGGCCTGCGGGGACCCCGGATCTATGTTGCTCAGCCGTGTGGAGCGCAGATGTTCTCGGAATCTGTCACCTAGTCTCCTGCCAGTTTCACCACCATAAATCTTGTGACAGCAGCGGCACTGGATTATCTTCTCCTGGGACCTACAATGGTCCCAAGAGAAACTGGAAACCAAGCTTATGTAAAATTTTGGCTAATTATACATGGATATCAGTTAACTTATTA
The DNA here is from genome assembly GCF_036669935.1 of Montipora foliosa. Classification (NCBI taxonomy): domain Eukaryota; kingdom Metazoa; phylum Cnidaria; class Anthozoa; order Scleractinia; family Acroporidae; genus Montipora; species Montipora foliosa. Next base: position 18,495,283 of record NC_090870.1, on the reverse strand, counting down.
TAGAAAAGTAAATAATGAAAAGAACTGTTGAAAATATTCGTCGCTGTAGTGTAGCGGTGAAGACACAGGATTATAGATCTGGCCCAGTTGTTCAAAACGTGGATAACGCTATCCACCGGATAAATCACTATCCAATGGATAGTGCAATTGCTTTCGCTATGACTTATCCACTGGAAAGTGATTTATTCGGTAGATAGAGTTATCCATCGTTTGAACAACTGGGGCCTGAAGGGTGCGAGTTCGTGTACCAATACGAGAATAGGACAGTTCTTTGTTCCCTTACTATGTTGTAATGTTGAGACTGAATGGATACGGGTATGAATACAGAAACCGATAAGAAGGTACGACACATTAAGAAGACGTGTTGAGATTCCTAACAGAGCTTGAGGGAAGGTATAGGTGTTCTCAATTTTGGGGGGCTGATAACCGCTTTAAATTAGGTAGAGTGCATATTCAGCCTATGTAAAATGATGATCCCCGATTAATCTAGGTAAAAACGGATTCAATCTGAGCCTGGATTTGACCGACAACATATACATGTACATTAACATATATGTATGTATATCACAAACCGTCATCGTGCATGGCCGGAGTGGCCTCTAGGTAAGCAGATCGAGTAATGACTCCAGCCATAAAAGCTTCCTTTCCATTCTTATTATCCAGGAGCTGAATGCTGGACGTCCCGTCTTCATCCTTGAAAAACCCGACCACATGTCCTTCCTCAAAATCATCGCACACATCGGGATTTTTAAGTTTGAAGTGGTATCCAATGTCGGCTTTTCTGTCATCTGGACTGGACACCCGAAACGACAGATGATCGATATGAGCTCGTTTGGCTTCTAAGTGTTCTATTACATGAAGGTGTTGGAATTCAGCAGATCCTAAAATGACAAGGAAATAGATCATCAGACAGAGAAGTGAAGGTTTTAGACTCAAATCCCTTGAGGAATTTGGAGGGTTTTTTTGTGACGGAAGTATTAATTTGCGTTTTGAGCATATTTCAAACGGGAAGCACATTAATATGACCTTATGTATACGTAGTGAGGAATGAAGGATATTCCAAGACTAGTTTTGTGTTTAATTTTTATTCCTGCTGTTACCCTGTGAGCGATGACCCTTCGATTTATCTAGGAAGACTGAAGGGTCTCTGCTCGCAAGGTAACTTGCTGTGTACGTACACAGAATCACAACAAATATTTATTGTGAAACATATCTGCCACCAAGAGGAATTCACAGTCCGCAAGGAGTCGACATCAGTCATAGTTCATCCCGTGCATTTTGACAATAATTTGTGATGTTTTATCTCTAGTGCGACACCATACCATGGCATAAGGTTAAGTTCAGTGTCATCTGCGTCATGATTTAAACGCCAAACACACTACAAAAATTTTTCTATTAATGGGTTGTACCTGAGATGTTGCAAGTGCTGTCTGGACTGGTCTGGGCTGTAAACACAAAGCAAATTTAGGTATTCACGAAGAGTCAAAAACCTGGATAGATAATGCGGACTGTGCACGGTGCCTCAGACTGAATCGAGTCGATTCAGATTTTTTCAACAATGGGCAGTGAGTCTCTGACAATACGCCGTTGTCTCCCAACGCAAGACTGGCAGGGCCATAAAACAACTGACAAATGATTTCATGCCGGAACCATCGGCTACCTAGCCACCCATCCCCTGAATGTCATGGTTAAACCGCCAATGGTTGGTAGGACTGTAGGACTTCGATTGGGTAAAGAAGGAGTTTCACACAGATAGAACCAGGGAAAAAGAGCTGATCACTCTTGTGCCGCCCACTCGATTCAAACTGTTTTCCCTAAGAAAACAGCAATCATTAACGACATATTTGAGTTATTTCCAAAGATACACACAGAAAAAAAAATAAGTACGACACCACTAACCTTCACTTTCTCCGACATCTGTTAAAAGAAATGAAGAACATTTACCTAAACATTCACGAGAAAAGCAACCTTGCGGCTTGCATCTGGCAAATACAACAACAACAACAACAACAACAACGTGTACTAACAAGTTTCCAAGTTAACAAAACACTGTTCACTGTTTGTTGTTGTTGTTGTTGTTGGTGGTGGTGGGTTCTGATGGTACTCTTGGTATGTCTTGTGCTCGCGGCCAATCGCGATGCTACTAAAAGACGAAACCATATACCAGGTACAGATCCAGAGGCCCCCAGACCCAGAGATCCTCGTGGCCGGACTTAAAGACGGCACCCAGAGACCATCCTGAACCCTGATGTCGCAAAAAGTTTACACTTTTCCTATTGAAAAGGCCTCTCCTTTGATTGAATGTGACTGATTCTCGTTAATTTGGGGAAATCCTTCTAACTTCACCCTCGCAAAGGACAGACACCACAAGATCTCCACTGACATCTTAACTGCCTTCGACGTCAGCTTTGCCCTGTATCCATAATTTTAAAAGTTCAATTGCACATGTACGCTTTCACTTAACACTTAACTTACTTTAAGTGAAGCGGAGCCGTTAGTGGATGACTAATTTAAGCAAATTGGGATCATGAATGGATTTCGTATTCCAAAAGGAAAAAATGCCAACAGAAGTGCTTCTAAGAGATGAAAAAGGTTTCCGTGTTCATGGAATTTGACTTTGAGTACTGAGTTATTCTGACCTTTGAATAAATGTGCGGCTACCTGTGACCTGGTTTTAAAACAAAGCACTTAGCAGTTTTCTTCAGACAAGAATGTAATAGAACAACATTATTTACATGATAAAAGCTGTGCCAAAACAAGGTCGCTGTTACGATACGTCATTCACAGGGCAGATTACTGTGCAAACAAACGACTATATGCCGGTAAATGGCAACAGTCAACCTCGTCTCCAAGCTTTTTCGTTTCAAATGTTTAGGCGTACATTCTGACGGTACAAAAACTGTTTAATAGGCCATTTCCGAGTTCACGTATGTCTCCTCTTCAAAGCGAGTCTAAGTGCAAAGTTTTTGTGATGGTAATTAGTTCTACTTTCCATATGAATGAAAACTATTTTTCATAACAAAACCTTTGCACTTAGACTCGCTTTGAAGAGGAGGCAGACATGAATTCGGAAATGGCCTATTAAACAACGCTGCGAAAACGCGTTAGGACACTACTGCATCCCACAACTAATTTTTTTAGGCAAAAATCCGTTGGGATTTTCTCCCTGGCACTCACCATCCGGTCTTGGTCTCTTCCTGGGCTTACTCCTCATCAAGAATGGTTGGCTATAAAACGACTGAGTCTCTTCTTCCATTCCATTGAAAAATGACAGCTCCACAAGCAGCTGAAAGAGATTCCTCTTGTCCATTTCCACCTTAGCAAGTTCGTACAACGGACCAATTGGACCATCATAAACGGAGTCCAAGTCAATGGAAAAAGAGTACTGTGAAATTGGAAAAAAGATGAATTTAAATTTACATATGCATGAGCAGTCTCAAACGACCTACGGTATTCTATATATTTAAATTCAGTCCAAAACAAAAGGCATCATTTTGAGGCTCTGGGGACTAAACTCATACAAATCCTTCTATTTATTCCCCAGAGCCTCGAGATGATGTCTTTTGTTTCGGACTGAATTTTAATATATCGAAATTGGTCTATTAGAATCTATATAATTCAACTTCTTTTCTTCAGATTAAAGCCCAAAAATTTAGGCAACAACTGAAGCGTGTTGACGAAAGCAAACGTGGCAAAGGCGAGGAAATGCATCGATTGTTTTCACAATCTCTGGCTAGTAATTATTTTATAAACTTTTAGCAATAATAAAATATGAACAAATGCTTTGGCACGTGTTTGCCGGTGTCACTGGAAGTGCCACACCTCTGTCAAGAGAACGCGTTGAGTTGTCTGCAAACAAATATGAATGCAGGCGGGAAAAAGGGGAATGAAAATAAATAAAATTTAGTGAGAAAACATAGACTATCTTGCGACGTCTAAAGATCGTCGCTTACAACTTCATTGTTTTTGCTCATGAACATCACCTTACTCACCGATAGTGACTAGTGGGGCCGACTAAGGCCCCGTTCACACTAATGCGTTTTCAAACGTATCCGGTTTCGATGTCAATGGAAACGCACCGCTTGATCCCCGTCCATACTACCGTTGTCGCAGCGCCTTCAACTGTCCGAAAAAGAAACCCTCGAAAACGCTTCTTGACATGTTGCTTCGTATGTTCAAGAATATGTGCATGCTCGAAAGAGATACGGCTGCGATATTTTAGGCATGTCCCACCAGTGCGAATTTGAAATCTGCAAAAAAACTTCATACATACATACATACATACATACATACATACATACATACATACATACATACTGTTAAGTGCTGGAAT
>NC_090870.1:18473450-18480950 GCF_036669935.1 Montipora foliosa | reverse complement strand
ACTCTTTTTAATGAACAAAACAAAAGACCAAACCTCCTGAGTATTATCACATGACCTGTATTGGGAAAACAAAATGTACAAACGAAAAAGGTCTATTATGTTTGTTTTTGTTTTGTTTTTTTTTTTGTATTCCCAACGGGGTAAAAATAACACTGATAGCGGTAATTAGCACGAGACAAGCAAAACCCGTAGGGTTCTGGTAATTGCAGTCAAATGGCGTCATCATGCAAAGGTCCTATTGATACTCGTCAAATAAACCTGACCACGGAACAGGACCTGACCAGGACGACCACCACGTCGCTTAAAACCGAAGAAGCGAAGTATGACTCATTTCCCTTGTGACTCTTACAGATTGAACTTTGTTTGTCTGAGTCACTTGGGAATCTATGATTTCATGACGTCCTTACTGCAAAGCGCTATTGCAATAATAAAGGATGTCAGACCTAAATGAAAGGTGACGTGTATGGAATCCGATCGCAGATGGCAAGAACATTTGGTCAAAATCTGCTCTCGAAAATTAGAGTACGTAAATGAAGAAGGAATCCACTCTGTATTCCGAAACCGGTCTTACAATCTGATACAGCGTCCTCTGCAGCGACCCTATCAGAAACACCATGATCAACGTGAACGAGCGTCTTTCCTATTACTCCTATTGTCGCTTACAGGAAGGACAAATGACTAAAGAACTTTTTGTCAGAGCTTCAATTCCTCCTCAAACTTGAAACCACCTAAACCTCTCAAATCCTAGGAAAGCACTGGTTTCCTGGGCCGGGTTCCTGAAAGGTGTAATAACTCTATTCCAGGGATAAATGTGCCTTATTCCAGGCACATTTATCCCTGGAATAGGGTCATTACACCTTTCAGGAACCGGCCCCTGAACATTCCGCGACAAAGCATAACTAAACCTAATATCTCTTAATTCCCAAAATAGAAAGGTCACGAGCTCTTACACCACCACCAGTGGGAACCACATTTCTTTCGCCTTCAAAAACTAAGTGGAATTATTTACGGTAAGGAGGGTGATAATATCACAACTACTGAGTACGAGTTCAGTTTCCATATCGATGCACGAATCTGTACTAGCGGTAGGCGATAGAATGTGATATATTACATGGAATTTAAATCAGGCTGACAATATTTTATATCTTCAGCTCCCACGACCTGCTCCCTTCTGACCTTGTAGCTCAGTCGGAAAAGCAGCGGTAATCTAACCTGAGGGTCGTGGGTTCAATTCCCATCCTGGTCAGAATTTTTCTCTGTCCTTGTGTGGGCCCATTTCCATTAGAAGGGCTAACGCTCACGTGGTTCATATGGGTTAGAAACCTAGCACTTCACATTACACTCTAATCAGTTAAGTCTGTTAAAATATAAGTGCTAAACGGCCACCGTTTGCAAAACGTAATCCTTCCCTGACGACATTTAGAGCCCCCCGACGCACTGTTGTTAAGGGCTGACACTCTATATCAATTTTTGATCCTTTTTCCTATTGCTATCACCCAATTCACTCTTACGTATTGCATCACTGCCCGCCTGTTTCTTCGAAAAAGACAACTGTCGAGAAATACAGCACTGAAACCAGATCCTGTGGCTAATTATGACAACAAGAACAGTAATATAGGACACTACCTAGCTCAGTTTGAAGTCTCTGGTAACCAAAGTACCTTGAAGCCATAGTTTGTCCAAAAAAGCCACGATATTTTAGCCACTAAACAAAACTAAACTGTCATTTGATGAGTTACGAACGCTGATGAAAACGAAAGGAAGAGAAATTTGTTTTTACTTTCGTACTGCGACAACACCCCGTTTGCCGCTTTTTGCAACCAGGATATGGGAATGAAGCCAACGTTCTGTGGACTTTAATTATATTGTTTCCATTTATGGCATATCAAGGTTGACAACATGCCAGAATGAAACTATTTGGGTTTTATCCATCAAAATTGGAAATATTGTATGAATTGACGTCAGAGGTTCGAAAGTGCAAGAAAACAAACAATACCGGAAATGGAAAAGAAATAAGATGAAATATCATGATACCTAATTTTTTGGCAAAATATGCTCAATTCGTAAAATTAAGGTTGGGTATTTCGCTATCAAAGGTATATGATCCGCAATCAAAGAATTAACGGCTGTTCTAGGTTTGTTGGTGGATAAGGAGGGAGGAACAAACCTCACCTCACTTAGATCGATCTCTAGTTCGGACCCCAGAAATACTCCACCAGCTTTTACCATCTCATTGATTTCTCCAAGCGAGTCCTTTCGAAGAAATAAATCGAAAAAGTGAATATAAATTCTCATGTGAAAGGACTTTGTTGACCAGTTCAAAGCATCTCTTGTGAACTCAAGATTCATGTGTATCAAATCTACAATAGTTGATTAATGAAAGGTGCAAAGTCTTAACAAACGTAATTGCCTTGATACTGAAATTTTGATTTCAAGTTGCGATAGCACTTGGAGTTACAATTCGATGACCGTTTGCCAATTTCTTACCTACCTTCATCAATAGTCAGTATCCTATGGAGACCGCTAGAATGTTAAATTTATGCCCACTGGACATTGAAAAGTCTGTTGTGTACCAAATAGAAACTATCATTTTGTGTATGAAACAGATAGAAGTGTCAACCTAATTATTTTTCATAGCAGTTTTTATGTTTAAACAATTTGTTTGAATTCTCGCATTTTTCAAATTAATCAAAAATCGCTGAAGCGATAAATGTTTTCCCTTCCGACTTCCACGGATTTACAGACAAATCGCGGAACTAGAGAGCAAAATGCACTGGTAAACATTAAAACGTGCAAAACAATGTTATCTTCACTCCAATCACCAGGATTTTGAATTAAATCTGTGATCTCTTCAAATGAAAAACGACAAGGATTCCAAAAAGAATTGACATCTATTTACAACAGCAAGCAAAAATGCAGATTACGTCATTGTTGTGTGATAATCAGATATCATAACCATTCGCTTCATCGTGGCAGGAAGCAAATCCATTACTCCTTTAAAACTGAGATGTCTCTACTAGTGATTTTCATGATTCACTCATGATCAAGTGAACTATTAATTACAACATCCAATTATATGCCGTAAAAGTGTATAAACAAATGAAGTCATTTCATCAGTGGATCCGAAGATATACTGTCGCAGTTGAGGTAAAGATTGAAATGTTCTGAACAGTGCGTGGCACGAGAGGTTGTTAAAACAATTAGTGGTTGAGACTAAGGTTATTTCATTAGAATAGCGACCTAATATGTGGATATTCCGATTAATGTAAATTTGGTCAGTAATTGGCACAATGGAATTTATTCCTATGCACTCGAATAACTATCAGACTAAACAGTGACGTTCTCCCCTTGGTCACCAATAGATACTTAAAGACTTCCTACCGAAGTGATCCTCTGACAGTGAGTTGTCCGTGTCTGACAGAAGTGGTTGTTTAAGTTCGGCCAAGGAGTCTCTGTTAAGAGCAGACATCTTTGTTTCGTGAGGGGCCTGTTCGGGTTTGCTGTTGTTGGCAGCAGACTGCTTCTGTTACGAATAAAATAGACGCTAATGTTTGGCAACGATGTTGCGCTAGAGGGACTTACCCATTTAAATTGAGGTCTTTCGACTTCCTGTCTGTCACGCAATAGTGAAATATCATCATGATATAAGCACGCAAAGGGTGCATGTTCGTACTGTTTGAAAGTCTATCTTAAAAAATAGGTACGCAATGCGTACATGTGGTAGTGCAGTAAATTGAAACAGTGCTTTATTCCACAACTGTCAACTGAGCTGCATTTTGTTTTCCAGGACGTAATATATAAAGTACTTAACCCAGAAAGATTGAAGAAAATAAATGGGAATCGAGAAACATAAGCTTCCAGGCTGACATGAAGTTCAACTTCTTTTTCACAGACACACTGAGCGTCTGACACGAGAAACGTTCGTTGAAGTTAAAGGTAAGCCCTGTCCGGGGGTGGGGGTAGTATCTAGATGGGAGACGTCAACATATACGACTTAGACCGCTCGTAGTTCCTTCTGAGTTAGTCGAACCGCCGGCTTTGGTCACGCAAGCGAGCCGAGGGGGGAATGATGATTGAGCAAAGATATAGGGAATGCACGATCGTGTAACAGTCGAGTTCAGAATCTGCTAATCTAATTAGTGAAAGAGCTGACAGGCGGTTCCGCCTCTTTTATTAGTTATGTAAATAAACACTAAACGGCGTGGGAATGTCTATGTGCCTGTCGAACTCAATCAACTATTCCGAAAGGAAACCGCAGAAAAAAACTACTATATTTAACTTAATTTAATGTTGGAGCGTGTTGGCAAGTTTCGACGGTGTGATGTTCGGGACACATCAGTGAAGTCAGAATACAGAGCTTGTTCTGCAGAAAAGATGACTCAATACTTGTTTGAAGCCATGTCCTTCATGGAAGTAATTGGTACGTTAATAAAACGAAAGCTAACAGGTTGTATTACCCCGTTGAAAATAGTAAGGAACAATAAAATATACACTGATAAAACTTATATCGGTAAGCAATTTAACCAGTATTTTATTAATATTGGCCCACAGCCGGCTAGTACTATACCACAAAATAATAAAAGCCCAATGCAGTTTACCTTCATCTAGTTTTCTTATGTCTTTAGTCACAGAAGCTCAATTGAGCAGTCTATTCTCCAGCCTGAATGTACAGAAAGCATCATTAGATCTTCCAAATAAGCTTATTAACATTGCTGGTGAGCCACTATCAAAGCCCCTAGCATATATATTCAACCAGTCTATGGCAACTGGCATAGTACCCAAGTTATGCCAATATAGGCCACTTCGGAAAATACCCAAATACTCTATGTTTGTTCCCCCCCCCCACCCCCCTCAATTTTGCTTAAGCGTTGTTTCCAGTTTCTCTTGGGACTTACAATGGTCTCAATTAAGAGAAAACAAAAACAATGCTTATTCAAAATTTGGGGGGACACACAAAGAGTATTATGGTATTTCCCGAAGTGGGCTATTGCCTCCCTGTCTCCATTTCCTAAAGTTCTAGAACGTCTAATTTATAGTCAACAGAATACACTTTACAAATATCAATTTGGCTTTATAAAGGGATTTTCAACTGAACAGGCTATCCTAGAAATGGCCATTGATAATAAGAAAATCACATATGGCATTTTTCTAGACCTCTCAAAGGCATTTGACACGTCTGTTAACCATAACATTTTTCTTTCTAAGCTTTCCGCCTATGGAATCCGAGGAATACCATATAATTGGTTTGAAAACTACTTGCAGCAACGTACAAAGTATGTTAAAATTGAAGATATTAAATCAAATACGAAACAATAGTTTGTGGGATACCCGAAGGTTCTACCTTAGGGCCTCTGTTATTTCTACTTCATGTTAATGATCCCCCAAATTCTTCCTCTAGATTTTCTTTTGTATAATTGCTGATGACACTAATATGTTTTTCTCGAGTAGCTGTTTAAACGAACTGGAATCTGTTGTCAACATCGAACTAGCACTAGTGTTGAGGTACTGCGCATCTAACAAGCGGTCTGTTAAAGAAAACAAACTATATGCTAGTCTTAACATTGAACGTAAGTCATTTGTTAGGCCCGTTTCAAACGTCGAACTTTTCATGTGCCGAATCTAATGCAAACGAGAAAATTCTATTGTTTTTGCTCATTTGCATTAGATTCGGCACATGAAAAGCTCGACGTTTGAAACGGGCATAAAATAATTGAGAGTTTACATAGATGAACACCTAAATTGGGAAGCTCAGATTCAGGAGGTAAATAACAAACTAGCAAGGAATATAGGAATACTTTATGACGTACGAAAATATGTTGACCTAAATGTCCTTAACTAAGCAGTTATATTATGCTCTTGTCACCTTCTTAAATTATGATATCATGAGCTGGGGCAGTGCATGCAAAACAAGACTCACAAGGGTATTGCCTAAACAAAATCAATGTGTACGGTGCATGTTCTTTGCTCACAGGACAGAAAATGCTGAGATTCTCTACTTAAAATCTTGGAATTAAATAATATCTACAAGTTGAGGATAGCACTCATTTTGCCCACAAAATTCAAAATGATAAAAAAGGTAACCCAGCTATTTAATGGGTTCACACTAGGCACTAAGTCTGTCTTAGCCTAAGTCAAGCCAAGTCACCCTAAGTCACCTTAAGTGTTCAGACATATCTAGAAGACAAATTCTTTCCGTGCAAAGCTGCCATCATTAACGATAAAAATAACAGATAAGGTAACTAACATCATAAATGTGGTGAGGTAGTCACGATCCATTTTAGCGAAGAAGTTGAGATCAAAATGAGACCGAGAAGCCGTAAAATCGCTGTAATTGCAACTGTTGTCTGTTCATTAAATTTACAAAGGTTGAGAGAGTAAGTGAGTAGTTGTTCCTGAAATGAAGCATTATTGCCATGGTTTTTTTTGGTTACACCCCACATGTTGTTCTTTTCTTAGATGACAAAATTTATTAATTTAATTATTACGTGATTTGGAGCTGTAGCTAGAAACAGTGACAATCCCATGCATAAGGTCTCATTGAGTTTGGCAGTAAAATATTTTAGAAAAATGTTTAAAGCTTTTATCAAAACTTCTGGTATTGGTCCTGCTGGACTTCAAATATGCTCTACCATTTTGAACAAGGAACTTGTCAATCAACCTATTATAATATTTGCAATATGATCTTTGGATAGTAATTAATTTCTAGTTCTTATCCCATTTTGTGCAGATATCCTATAGTTTTTGAGTTTTTATTTCCTGTAGTGTATCTTTATTATAGTTAGCACTCATCCGCACAAGCATGTATTATTGCTTTAATATTGATAGTGTTTAAATAAAGGATATTGTTGTCTTGTCTTGTACATAATGCCCAAACAGCCTCAGTTGTATTTGCATTAGATTCTGAATGTTACGTTTAAAGGCAAACCATTACAAATTGTGCTCAATTTAAAGGAACCCAGGAAAAAATATTCAAACTATTCATGGATTTGAAGTTCCTGAAGCAGGCAAACCTTGAAGAGTTTATGTGACCATATTTGGAATACACAGGGAATGTTCACAAGTCCACAAGATTCCTTTTCTCTACATTGAGAAGTACTGTAACAGCTGTCAGCTTACTCAGATGGAAATTTGACAGGCCTCAGCTGTCCAGTTTTGCTCATTAGTGGAACATAGTATTATAAAGTGCTTTTATTACTTTGATTTTCTTATTCTTCAGTTGAACCAAAATGAATTGATGATCAATCATCACCTCCACTATTACTATAACTGCTCTTGCTTTTAGAAAAAATAATATCAAAGTTGAAGCTGGTGGCTCAAGGAGTAAATTGTGCAAAAAAGTTACGTTAAAAAGACTATAATGGTATTTAAATATTATTTTAGAACAATTTTGCTTTTGTCCTTAAATCAATGGGAACCTAAACATTAGGATGCAATCTGCTCAGGAGGAGTCTTCCCTATAAAAATGACAGGGTACTTGGAATTTTTTTTACAACAAACCTT
>NC_090870.1:18430950-18468450 GCF_036669935.1 Montipora foliosa | reverse complement strand
ATCTAGTGCAGTTCTTATGTTAGTTATGTTAATTGCCACTGTAAACCCCCCTTAGAGAGTATCAATAAAGTATTGTATTGTATCTTATCTTAACCTTGCCGTATTGTTTACAGGCCACAAAAGATTTAAGCTTACATTTACTTGATCTTTTACGTTTATCAACCAGAAGTCCAAGCAAGTCCACTACTTTCAACCATCAATAATGCCTAGATGGTCTTTATTTCCTCTTCAGTCAAATAAAACCCACTTTCTAGTTGTTGGGAAAACTAGAATAATTCCTACATATTTTAATGAGGCCTTCCAAGGGGGGTAGTCTTGTCGCCTTGTCGCATCCTTTTGTGTACCTTTGTCGCCTGACCAGCGGAGGAAATTGTCGCTGTCGTTTTTCGTTTGTCGTTTTTTTTGTTGTCGCTTTGTCGAAATGAAAAATGGATTGTCGTTTTCGCAAGTTGTCGCTTCTTTCGTGTCAACTTCTGTCGGCTGTCGGTACTTTGCTAACAAATTGTCGCCACATTTTGACCCAATGTCGCTTGTCGCTCAAACCCCTTGGAAGGCCTCTTTAATAGGTTCCCTGTCTACAAGTGCTAAAAACACTCGAAAGGCATTCAATTAAGCCATAGCTTTTGTCCGTTTGCCAAGTTTTGCTGATTCAACTTTTAAACGCCCTTCACCTGGGAAGGGTTTTTTTTTAAAGATCAAAACTTTTTGAGCTTTCGATTTCAATTTTAAATACAAAATATAAAACACTCGCTGCACTGAAAATAATCTCACACGAAAAACTGTCTAGGACACAAAAATTTGGTTTGTGCGTGAAAATTATTAAACACAGTGAAAACTTTAAGGCTGTTCACCAAGCGAAGCTTGAAAGAGAATAACTTCAATTCAACCATATGGGGAATATCTTGATGCTTACTTACGTTTTGCGATGTTCAGTTTTCACGAGGGAGAATATCGTCCTCTCATGCATCTTTGTAAATTTTCTCATCTTTGGAGTGCTCACAGACTTTCATCTCTCCTAACTGAATTTGTAGAACGCAATCAAAGTACTCCAAAATCTCCGTGGATTGTATGACATAATCCCACATTTGATAGCAACGGATAAATAGTAACAGAACTGTTTAGGAAAACTCTTAATTAAGCCATTTTGTATGGCTCTGTGTGTATTAAATGAGAAAAGAACACGGCACGAATGCAATACTGTCTGTGAATCTGTCGATCAATTCTGTGCGCGTTTGTCAATCAATCAAGTTCTGCGCGCGTTTGTCAATCAATTTTAAAGGGGGAGGTAGTGGGTATTAGAGAATGCAATAAATGCTTAGTATTTAGTCACGGTTTGCAAGAAAAAGAGCACTTGGTTACTTATCAGTTTTGACCGGAAGTGGTGGGGGCCCGTCATTGAATAAAAGGAGAAAATAGTCAGCCCAGCACGGCGGTCTATTTCAGAGATACACTCTGCAAGCCGTATTTCTGCCAATTTTTCTACATTTCTCGGTTGTGTAAAAAAAAAAACAACTCCCTAAGAACTCTGTACCGAATTTTACTGAATTTAAAGGCTTATTCCCTTGTTTCTTAATTCACGAGCGACTATTTGTGTATCACCAGGTCCTTAGAAGGAGCCTAAGGGAATCAAATTTTAAAATTAACATTGATTTTTTTCCCTCTTGCACGAACAGACAGAGGAATGTACAAATGGAACCGAAGCGAGGAACTCGACTACCATTCAAACACTTTCTACTGGAGTAGAAAATCTAAGAAACCGTTTGATACACCTAGAATCAAAGAAACAAGTTCCTTGTTATGAGCCTCAATCATTCAAGCGTCTGTGTAGGGAATGTAACGCTGAAGAGGCTTTCAACATCATATTCAACGCCATGACATCGACACGACACTCAAAGCAAAGAAGAGAATTAAACGAGAAACGCACAGTCGCAATTTTACATTTGATGACTTTCGGACTGTCACAAAAATGCAGCGCGTTTCAAAAAGATCATGGTCAACTACTATTAAGATCTGGACTGTCTACAAATGCTTTAAACGCAGAAAGGGTCCTTGGCACCACTTTTAGTGATCGACAGTACCAGCTGCTTAAACTTAAGGATTCGTCGCAACATACGCAGACGCTAAATGACTGGATCGACCAAACAATAAGCCATAAGAAATTACTAATAATCAACATCGATGACTATACAAACGTTCACACAAAGAAACGCCCACTAAAGGGAACCTGTAAGGCAACGAAGATGTGTACTCTTCTTCTTAAAAAGTATGACATTGATGCGGTAGAAGTCGATTCCAGTAGACCAGTGAATTGCCCGGACGGCATACTAGTGGAAGACATCGTGCGCAACATGTCAACCGATGAGCAAGTCGCGAGCTTTTGCTTTTATACTTTCATTCAATATTACAGTGCAAACGCGCCATGGTTAAAGAGCACTTTTTTTGATCCACTATGGGAGCAAAACCGTTTGACAACACACGATTATGCAGTAGATGAAGCAATTAAAAAAATGCGCAAAATGAATGATACCATGCTCCTTGATTGCGTGGAACTGGCCTTACATAGTGAATCAGATTTCCGGAAAGCATTAGACATAGTCATGGCTACAAACATCAGAAAATACTGTGAACGTTTCGTCCTTCCCCAGCCGGGGGACTGGCCAGCACAGTTTTATCCGAGACGAATTGTTTACTCGTCTAAGACAGAGGAAACAGTTCGTTCAAGCATCGTCCCGCTCATTGGTCCACTTCATATCACACTAAACGGCCAAGAAAACGTTTTCAGAGTATTCTACGAGCTTTTACGTTACATTTATCAGTTTGTTTTCAGTAAATCTAAGCCTTTTGGCGACAGATGTCAACCTTGGCGAATATCTTTAGTTTTAGAACTAACACACGGTGGGTGGAGCCTCATAAGAGACAGCATCTTGAGCGTTTTTGGTGAAAAATGCAAAGACCTTCAATTTTTAACACTTATTAATTTTCTTGAAAACTACGTGCCACTAGTCTTGACCATCTATGCTGTGATTTTTCGTTCAAATAACTGCATGCTATACGTATCTGCCCTGAAGAGGATTTGGTTAATGTTCTTTTTCTTCGCTCGTCACCACTACGACAAGTCTCCTCTTGTTTTCCTATCCAATCTTCTGTACTGGGATAAAATTGGACAACCACTTCACCACACCTTTCGCAACTCTGTTAAAGCCTTCACTGAATATCCCGTGGAGTATTTTCATTCAATAATTCGGGACCAGACCTCTCCTCATAGCACACCACAACAAATAACAAACACTTGCCGTTCCATTTTTGCATCAAATCAGCGTCAAAAAAACTTTAGACAAACTTTTCTTCCTACGAAAAACTACGTTCTTTCCAGAAACCAGCTAAAATCAGCGAAACTGAAAGCAGCAGAAGCTTTAAAAAACACTTTTCACAACATTATCAGTAAACCTAACAGCAGCTATTCAGCAAATGCCACAGATAAAGAGAAGCGGGAATGGATGTTGCCTTGTTTATTTGGTAATAAGTTTAAGTCCAATAAAGTTCTTCCTTGCGGATTCCATCTCTCACCTTCTGAAGAACTAGAACCAGATCTACTCAGGGAATGTGATCTACCCAATTGTCAACGACAAAATGATATGAATTGGCGTGTATTTAAAGGCTGTGGGCAATCATTTCATGTGGTGTGTGTCTCAAACCTGACATGTCCAATCTGCCAAGAAGGTATCCAACGCCATGTTCGAGAAAATGCAAAAAAAGCAAAACAGGCCATCTTCTCTACAAGTTCCACGAGGCACAAGAGAACGTCATCCGACACAACCACCAACACAGACGATACAACTGATAACGACGAATCCTCTTTGGCATGTTTAAATGATAGAGAGTTGGTTGAGAAATGTCACAATCTGAACGTCGAAATAACATCATGGCCTAAATATTCCACAAATGTCGTGCGTTCAAAAGATGATCGGCCACCTACTCAGCATTCTAAAGAGAGCTTGAATAAAACACCAAAAAGGAACTCAAAGGCGCCGCAACATCCAATGTCTGGCCATAAATTTAACTTTCGCGCAGCAAAAGCAATAAAGGAATTTTCTGAGAAGTGCTGTGGCGAGAAACCATCAGACCACCAAATTCGACACCTCTTGGCGAGCGACAGTAGACTGGCAGGAGAAACATTCGACAGAGTCAAACGAAAAATATTAACATTATTGAAGAATGACGCCAAAGCGGCAAAACCTTCGACGGTGTCATCGGTTCCTGTACCCCCATGGGGAGGTCGTTTTTCGTATCAAGAGGAAGACATTGAAATCATCAATTCTTGCCCAATCGACAATCTCCTTACGTTTTTTCACCTTCTTCTGCTTTCTGACTCTTCCTTTCTCAAAGCATTCCAAACTCTACCATATGCTGCAGCTAAAACCCTGCTATCAGTACATGAAATGTTTTCAAACAAACAGTGGACTACGGGAAAATTAATTTGGCTGACACAAATCAATCTTGGAATAGACTTCAACAGGAAACAAATGAACGTTTGGGGTGGAGAAGATGAGCGGTTCCTTGCTGCCTTTCGTCAGTTCACAGCAAACGAGATGGACTCCACTTGCAATAATCCAACCTGCCCTTCAAAGCAGTTAAGCTTCCGCTCAAATGGACCTATTGCATTAAAGTAAGTCACTTTAACTACATAAAGTATTAAACTTTGTAAGCAGTATCCCTCTTCAACCCCCGGGGGTACTTTCTGGGTGGGAATGTGCCGCTGGCACCCCGGAACCCTTAGCCTAAACCAGAGCTAGTTTCAGCTGGATTTTTCTACCCTATACTAGAGTAAACTCCCCAAAATCACTCCTATCCTAGAGTAGCTGTTTTCCAGAAACTGAGGTCACTAGCACAGTCTAAAACAAACCCAAAACATTTATACCACAATCAGGATTTATTTATACTTGTCCAGCAATGCCAAGCACGTACGTACGCATTATCAAGACAATAAATTGTTTAATTTTAACCAGTATTAATACCACCGATTTCCGTCTGAATCCCAATTTTTGACAATTAATAATATCCAGTGACGTTTTATGATAGTCATCTATCAACGCTGTTGAGGCTGAGTCGTGAAAATTTAAACTTGCCGATTTCATTTTTGCGCTTCAACCCCGCAACTGTAATCCTAACTCTTAGCATTTGACCAATAGATAAGTATAAGCATCCTCACTCATTTCACATTACTACAGTTCCCTTGTAGAACCGAAACCAAACCATTTAACGGCACTAGAAGCAATGCTTCTTCAGTGGCACAGAACAACCAACCAACGGTGCATGAGGGAGTGGAGAGGCTCTCTTCCACCTGGCAGCACACAAGTGTTCCATCATCGAACTCGGACTAAACAAGCGGATGGAAGCGTTGTTAGCAGGTATTGCCGAAAAGCCACGTTAACTAAATTTGTATTGAAATAGCTTTTTAATTATCACATCTTAAAGACTCTTCCACGCCATGCCTGAAAGCATGTTGCAGATCAGTTTTCAATAACTTATGTACGTGTATTGCAAATTTTCGTTGTTTTCATCAGAATACATCACCACTGCAATGGAATCAGATCGTTTGGTACCAGAAAATTCATTGATGGAACGCCATTAGTTCTTCCTCTTTGTGTTGACTATCATTGCAGACAAGGTGTGATAAAGGATGCACGTGACCTTCCTCGACAGCTGGAATTTCCACCCTCATCACAACACAAGTACAGCAGTAATATTTTTTCAAAATTACAATATCGTCCCATGAAAGTGTTTGACAACGAGAGAAAAATCTCTCTATCTCCAAGTTTGGTTTGAACCAACACATCCATCCCCTTGCGTGTTATGGCAACCAAGGTGACGAATCTGCAAACAATAATAACATTCAAACTTCTCAGTCAAAATGACTACAGTATATTTGCATGTGGATTAGTGAGGGCAACTACACATACATGTAAATACTCTTTCACTGTTTACATCTTAACAGCATTTCAAAATATGAGTAAGCCACTTCAGCTTGATACATAAAAAATATGAAGGGCAAGAAACTTCAGTTTTGCTTTCAACATTTTAATGGAAATTAATCTTAGTTTAATTAACCATTTAAGCCTTAAGTCGTCCCTAATTTAAAAGATCACACTGAAACAACTTCCTTGACAATTACATTGTACAACAAATTAAGCCAGAACTCCTCACTGGACAAAGCTAATATTCGTAGTGTTTGTTTCCAATAATATTTAAAGAAGATCATGCTAGAAATGTTCAGACAGACTTGAAATCGTAAGGCAAAAAAGGAGGGTCACACTGAATCATGTTTTGTTTAATTTCTGTTAAAGGTATGATCTTCAATGCCTCACCTACTGGGATGGAGGTCACTACACAAGTGCCATGAAGTTGAAAAACCCAAGCGTTCCAGTACCAGGATGGTTCTTCTATGATGGCTTGAAAGTTAAAAACCATGGCATTGGTCTAACTAGATGTAGTGACCCCCCTATAACTCCACAAGGAAGCCTGCTGTCCCACGCTATTTACATTCTTGTGTTGTGATGAATAATTCTAATAATTGCTGTACTTAATACCTTAAACATTAGATTTAAACAAAAAAATTAAATATATAGGTCTAGTGGTTTCCCACAAGTTGTCCAAAATAAAAGGAAGCACGGATTGTTTATCCAAAATCCTGATGTTGAGCCTACACTTGGACAATTGGTACATCGGGTTCAAATTTTAGGAAATCATTATGATTATGCACTGAACTTTCACTGTTTAACAGTATTAAAACTGGTTTATCAACGGAGTTGATAATGTAAATTGACCACCGTACAAAGATTCTAAAAGCTGACGTTTCGAGCGTTAGCCCTTCGTCAGAGCGAATCGAGGGATTATGGGTTACGTGTAGTTTTTATAGTAGAGTAGGAGCTACGCTATTGGTGGTAACATGGCAACGTGAAAAGTAGGAATATATTAGTTAAATGAAAAGCGTTCGTTAATACCGTGAGGATTCAGGGTGCCGATTTGAAAGATGAATTTTTGTTCCAGATTCTTGCGGCTTTCCGTCGTACCTAGATGTAGGGAAAGGCCGCAGATAGCCATGTGTTTTTTGGAGTGGTTAGGCAGATTAAAATGGCGAGCGACTGGCTTAGATGCATCCTTGTCATTCTTCTCAACATCGCGAAGGTGTTCGCGGAATCGGTCACCTAGTCGTCTACCTGTCTCACCAATGTATAATTTATTGCATAACGTACAGGTTATGCAATAAATGACATTTGCGGAGGTACATGTGAAACGATCGGTGATCTTAACAGATCGCTTAGGTCCCGATATCTTGCTAGTGTTAACAATGAAAAGACAAGTTTTGCATCGTGAGCGCGCGCATTTGAAAGTGCCGGGTTGCTCGTTGGTTTTGAGCGCGCTTCTAACTAAAAAGTTGCCTACGTTTTTGTCGCGTTTGAATGAAATAAGTGGAGGTTGCGAAAAGATTCTACCAGTCTTGGGATCATTTTGGAGTAATTTAAAATTACTAAGAATGATGCTTTTGACTGCGTGATTATGAGGATGGAAAGTGAGGGTGAATGGAATTCTGTCATTCTTATCTTTCTGTGACGTTTGTAGTGACGACTGTCGATCAAATTGTTGGGCGCGATGATGGCCCGCTTTGACCACAGAGACAGGATAGCCACGTTTTTCGAAGAACTGGCACATCTCCTCTGATTTGCTGGAAAAATCGGAGTCATCACTACATAGACGTCGAAGTCTAAGAAATTGAGAATAAGGAATGGAGTTCTTGACATGTGATGGATGTGACGATGAATACAACAAATAACTGTGTGAATCAGTAGGTTTGTAGTGCACACTAGTACATAGCACGTTGCCTCTAATAGAAACTTTGATATCTAGGAAAGCCAATGAAGTTTCCGAAATTTCCCAGGTATATTTAAGAGCCGGATGAAAAGAGTTGACGGAGGTTATAAATTGATCGAGTTCTTCTCTGCTGGATGAAATAGCGCCGATGCAGTCGTCGATGTAGCGGCCGTAGAGTTCAGGTTTGGGGCCGTTGTACTGATTAAAAAATTGGTGTTCAACATATCCTACAAAAAGATTGGCATAGCTAGGTCCCATTCTTGTGCCCATCGCTACACCATTAATTTGTTTGTAATAGTTGCCGGCGAATGAAAAACAGTTAAGCGTTAAAACTAGTTCGGCAAGGCGGAGGAGCGTTTCCGAGCTAGGTTCTTTGACAGTGCGTTGATCGAAAAAGTGTTTAAGTGCTTGAAGACCTTCGCTGTTAGGAATGACTGTGTATAGAGATGTAATGTCCATGGTGAAAATAAGTTTGTCTTGGCCGGAGAAATTGAAATCGCGGAAAATTTGTAGTGCGTGTGTACTGTCTTTAATGTATGATGGCAAAGATTTGACGATAGGCGTCATAATCCTGTCTAAGTAGCTAGAAATGAGTTCGGTGGGGCAGCTACAGGCAGAAACGATAGGTCGACCTGGGTTGTTGGGTTTGTGAATTTTAGGCAAGAAGTAAATGCACGAAGTTCTAGGGGTGTTGATGATGAGATTAGTGGCAGTGTCCGGTAATTCTTGATTAACTATAAGATTTTGAATGGTGTCTTTGACAAGTTTTTGATTGTTGGAAGTGAGATCTTTAGGGATTTTGGCATAAAACGAGGTATCCGAAAGTTGCCGCAAAGCTTCTTTTTGGTAAAGGTCGGACCGCCAAACAACTACCGCGCCGCCTTTGTCGGCCGATTTGACAACTATGTCGTTGCGTTTACTAAGATTTTTAAGCGCCGCCCACTCTTCCGAGGAAAGGTTGGAAAATTTAGTGTTGCGATTGAATTTAAGTTTGTGAATGTCGTGACGGCATTTTTTGGTGAAAAAATCTAAAGAGGCAAATTGTCCCTCTGGGGGAGTCCGCTTTTCATTTAACTAATATATTCCTACTTTTCACGTTGCCATGTTACCACCAATAGCGTAGCTCCTACTCTACTATAAAAACTACACGTAACCCATAATCCCTCGATTCGCTCTGACGAAGGGCTAACGCTCGAAACGTCAGCTTTTAGAATCTTTGTACGGTGGTCAATTTACATTATCAACTCCGTTGATAAACCAAATTTTTGTATACTACTTCCCCACCGACGCAGCACCACAGTTTCTTTAGAAACTACCCCTTCATTCATTAGTATTAAAACTGTTCAACTAAAGAAGATCAAGAACAGGTTCACACATTTTTCTGCGCAGGCACTTGTACTAGCACTAGTTTGATTTTTGCCAATGAATGAGTACCATTACTTGAGATACATGTACCTGTACTGAAATGTTAGGTGCAAGATATCCAATGAAAATCTGTGTTTTTGCTCAAGCACTGGACAATGGGCACCATATAATAAAAAGTTTGCCCCACCCTCATACTCTTTTTTATTTAATACAAGAAAAGTATGAGAGTGGGATTTTTTTTTGTATGGTGCTCTCATTCAGTGCTTGAGCACAAGCAATAAAATAGATTTTGAGGTATGGTAAAAACTAAATAATTATTGGCTAGTGCACTTAAGTTTTTACAATTCAGGGTGTAAAAATAACAAAAATAACTATCATTATTATTATGGAGTTAATAAAGGGTTCTCATTTCTCTGCTTTCAGCCTTCTTTCCCAAGATAAAGGTAATGTGAATCACACCACAAATTCCAAGCCTGGGTACTTGAAAAATCATTCATAATAAGATGCAGAGATGTATCCAGGTTTTCAAATTTGGGGGTCCTCTGGACCCCTTTTTGAAAAATTTGGGGGTCCATTACAAAATTTTGGGGTCCAGCTAATTAATAATTCAAGATTTAATATTCGATCTATTGCCTCTTAATTGCTGCTGCAGTACCCTTTCAGATTTCTAAATTGCACAATAATAAAGTCTTATCCCTCCCCACGAATATATACTTAAAATGATCGATTTCTTTGAAAGTGTTATGCCCGTTGATTCATCCATCAAAATGTATGGGCTTTCAAAGCTCCATCCATCACATCTGAAAACGTCTCGAGGAATCCGTATGCTGTAGGAACTGTTGGCTCCAGTTGATAAATGATCAAGATCTCCTCAGCCAAAAAAAAAGAGACCTGAATCTCAATTTTCCATAAAAGAGCATCATATATTTTAACAACACTTGAGATGCAATTGAGGAACAAAAGAGTAAACAAATATAAGCGATCGATACACACTTCATCATCGGCCCGTGTGGCCATGACTTCACCATGGCCAATGTTAATAATCAAGTGATTGAATACCTTCAAGCTTCATGTTCAATACATTAATTTTAAGTCTCAGTCTGATCAAAACCATTTGTTTTCTGCCAATTACAAGTACTGTAAGTATGATACATGTATATCTGAAATTCACTCTTATATGAATTGAAGCAACCATACAACCTTTTGGTTACAAAATTCAGAAGTTTGAATTAACCTACTACCCTAACTTTACCCTACAATTGTACACAACACACTTGCATACATGTCAAACTCAGGTGGGTTCTTAAATTTGATCAATTAAAGTGCATGTTCAAAACTCAACTTCATGTTCTATTGGCAAAAGTTTTGTTTTGCATCACTTGTGAACATTTCTAAAAAAAATTCCATGTACCTACAATGTTATTCTTTTCAACTTTCAACCTTACAGTTCAGTCACCACAGGAAAAAAATACCTTGCATAAGATGCTTACCGGTATTTAGCAACAGACTAAACATCTTAGATACAGGTTTCCACTAAAAGAAAAAATGCTCAGCTACTGTGCAATTTCAAATTCATCTGACTTTTGAACAAAAAAGAAATATAAAATTAGTAGTAAATTATTATTTTACAAATGGCCTAGATATTACTGAAATGATCACATATAACTTTTTGACAGGTAGCTTACAGCATATATTAGAAGAGACTGAATTTGCAGGGGCAGCTGTGCTTTGTAAGCTAGTCCAAATATATAATTTACCTTACAGAAAAAGAACACTTTTTGGAAATGAACATAAATTTACTGAGATGACTTCTAGAATAAGAAAAGTCGAAAATGTCTCAGAAAAAGTTGATTAGAGCTTTGCACAGTACATAATCATAGTCAGCTGTTACAGAGTTTAAATTGTACTTGCTTTTCAATGCTATCCCAACCCAAGGAGAATGCCATACTTGTTACAAATCAAAAATGCAGAGTAATCGGGACAAACCAATTTTGTAGCAGCACATTTAAAATAATTCTACAGACAACATGTTCAACTATTCAAATGGTGACCAACAGACAAAAGAACCCTTGTACCAGAACTACGAATGAATTTTCATATTATTTTTTGGTATCTACTAGTAAACTTAAAATAATACAAATACATACAGTATTAAATATTACACTAAAAACACTGGAATCAATGTTTTCGAAATGTAAGATCTAAACGTGCTACATAAACAGGACAGAAAACACACAAATTGAGAACATACTACTTTGATAGGACTAAGAGCATGGCCAAAATCCATTCCAAATCTTTCTGAAGGAATGATAAACCAAAGAAAAGCATGATTCAAATATCAATAATTCCACTACACCACTGGCTTGAAAATTACAAAACCAAAAATAACTTGCACACAATAGCCCTTATGCATGATGACTAATTTCACCAATTCAAATTGAAAACTCAGACTTGTAAAGAAAACCTGCATGTAAACAGTATTGCATGTCTAGATGATGTGAATTATTTTGTACAAACAAGGATTGGTGGTGAATTTCTGAGTATTATGCATCTGTAAAAACTTTGCATAACTAGAACACACATCGTTGCACAAGTAGACACTTTGCTTAAACAGTACATGTACATTGTACTTTTGAGAAAAAAACCTCAAATCCTGGGGGGGGAGGGGGGGGATACTCCCTTAAAAGAGCTTAATAAGGATGTGCGGCCAGCCAGGGTATGTTTTTCCGGATTTTTGTCTTGAACAGGGTATCGAATTTATCATTTTTTGTCTTAATCAGGGTATCAATTTATCAATTTTTGTCGTAAACAGAGTAGGAAAATCAGCAATATTTGTCTTAAACAGGGTATGAGGGGCCGCGCAGCACCTCCCCACCCAGGGATATATCGAGTCCCCCCCCCCCCAACTCATGGACAAAATGTTAGAACAAAAACTTCGAGTTTGGATGGTGTAATATACTACCAAGAAAGTACAAAAATTAGTACATTTGAGAGGCAACCTTTCAAAGCTACTTTCTTTGATGATGAGATTACATAATTTAATTTGTCAATGGCAAAACATCGCAAAAGTATCAAATTTACATCTCATTGAATCATTGATCATCGATTCACTCAGTTGGCAAAAAAATAATCTGCATGTTACAAAACATTGTTGTAATTTTCATGCCAACTGGTACAAACTAAATCAAACATCGAGGCCATTAACCGCAGAAAACACTCCTAGTGTTTATAATAATAATAATAATAATAATAATAACAATAATAATTTAATAGTAGTAATAATAATAATAATGATAATAATAATAATAATAATAATAATACTAATAATAATAATAGTAACAATAACAATAATAACAAAATAATAACTTTTTGTACCAGGATGCAATATCAAAAATTGTTCAAATAACTGACTTTTTATCCAGTTCCAACTGGTAAAATAACATTTTC
Organism: Montipora foliosa; assembly: GCF_036669935.1. NCBI lineage: Eukaryota > Metazoa > Cnidaria > Anthozoa > Scleractinia > Acroporidae > Montipora > Montipora foliosa. The sequence continues at coordinate 18,455,769 of NC_090870.1, read as the reverse complement.
TCAATATCATATTTTCTTTTGCATTCTGGTTGGAATGGCCTTGTTAAGGGTATGAACTATGACCAACATGTATCCACTGTCAACCATCACTTGACTCAAAACAGCTTCCTTGATCCAACAACACACGACAGTGACCGAAAACCAAAATTACATCGTTAATGCTTACATAAAACAATACTCGAAGAAAAAATGATTCGTTAATTCGTTAAACAGCTGCAGTAACGAATCTGAATCTACGATATCAAATTAAGCACACTTCTGTTCTCCAAAATAGTTATTATTTTTAGCTAAAACATGGATTGTGGCGGGGCTAAGAACCTGCCTTAAACGTAACTTTTACGGAGTAATTACAAATCCATGACTTGGCAACTATTTCAACAAACAAAATTCAACTACTTGACAAGAATCGGTGAGTTGTGACTGCTAAAAAGTTTTACATTGGCCAGAAAAGAGAATAGAATGATCTGAAAAGCAACTATTTGAAATCTTGGATAATACGGTTGCGTTCCCAATGACACAATCGTACTCAAAATCAAATTCACATCTGATCGAATCATTGATCATTCAAGTAGAGGTGCCGATCGGAAGGTGTAACGCAGAAAAAAATAACCTTCACGTTGAACAATATTGCCATTTCCCTGCCACCTGGTACAAGCCAATTCACACATGAACGGAAACCTTAGGAATCCTCCTTTCTGTACATTACAGTAACTTTTTGTACCCGGTGGCAACAAACTTTCCACATCAAAAATTGCGTAAAAAACTCACCTGTTTCGCAGCTCTTTTCCCACGAAATAAAATTTTCAAGGAGCAAATTTTCCGAGGATGTTCGTTGGATTGGACTTTTAAACGATTTACACAACATAGACATTCTCTAAGAATACATTCCACTTGAAACTGGCGTTAAAACTAGTCTTGATCGCTCTAAAAAGAACGGAAACCAACAAGCTACCGATTCTCAAAAGGCAGCCATTTTTCTGTTCTCCTCGGGAGTGTTTTTTTCACGGCTTCGATGACCGCGAAACAATAGAAATGTTGGCACTTGTTGGCTCTGAGGTTTGACCAGTTTCAAACTTCATCCAACAACTTCCAACAAGTCGCAACAACACACAACATGGTGTGCAAACGCTCGCAACATGTTGGGCCCAACAATGATGCGTCTTGTTGGCCAACAATATTGCGAGCGTTTGCACGGGCCTTAAACAGTCCTACTTTCTAGACTAAAATTGACATCAATAAAAATAAAATCCTTTTCCCGAACATATTACTGAGAAGCAAAATAGTTTTTAAAATACTCTAGAAATCCGAGGTTGCTTTTAAGGTAAATATAAAATTCAACTTCTGAATGCGTAGCATCAGGCATACAATTGTCCCTTGAACCAAAAGAGGACAGGTTACTTTTCCCATAAGCCGAGTCATGGGCTCCCGGATTTTTCGTTTTGTTTTGCAATTGTGTGCAGGTTTAGCGTGGAGGGATTCTAAATATGACAACAGTACGTCACAGGTGCTAACATTGAGTTTGGTCAGCGGTTGTCCCGAAAGGTAAATATTGCGGCAATCTTCACTCGATGTCCACCGTTTTATTCGGAGGAAAAACGTCGATCGAAGAATGATAATAGCAGACAAAAAGCAACTTAGATACCTAAACTTTGTTTTCACCCTCAGGGATCCAGTGCTTGGGCAGCAGAGATCGTCCCTTTTTTGTAAAATCATGGAGCGAAATTCGAACACTGAAGCATTATCCGTGGCAGGTAAGCCAAGCAGAAGCCGTTAAAAGAGGGTTTATTCGCCTTCAATTGACCTGTAATGCATTTAAATGTATTTTTCATTTATTTAGGGTTGTTTTAGATCTATCTGCGTGCGAGGTTGGTGCAACGCTCCCTGTTAACGAGTCTTTCAATGTAGAGCCAAAACTTGGAGATCGCCGAAATTAGGCAATTTCAGAGAGCTATAAATGTTCCATCAAGGACGGACTGCAAGGTTTCTCTCCGTAATGACATTATGTGTGGTACTTACTTTCCAGCTGCGTTGGTTTGATTGAAAAAGACCGCCTCACTTTTCCATAAATAGAGTTTGAAGTTGATCGGTGTTCGCGTGTCTGATCAAGCTGTATGATAGGGGTGCCTTTGGCAATCTCAATATTAATGAAAGTCACCTTTGTTTATTCAAATAAAAATAAATAAATATAAATAAATAAATAAATAAAATAGTTAAATTTGTTTATTTATTTATTTGAAAGTCACCTTTGTTTATTCAAAAGACATGAAGTAACTGACAATAGATTATTTTTGTTCAGGTTTAGTTGGTTCTTGATAAATTGATCTTCAAAGTTGAGTCAAATTGAAGCCCCGATATAGGGTGCCAGGAGCGTTCGAGCGGGTGAACCAAAAATCCCTCAAAACTCCAATAATTTAACAGATCCGATCAAGTGGATTGTGGTTTTAGTATAAGCACATAAAAGTCTTGCAACACACAAGAAATGAGCGAAATCTATTTTCAAACCAGATCGACCGGACCGCTTTTACGGAGACAGCCTATTCACGGGTGAACGCATTAGAGAATGTATGGCCGTTTTGCCGGGCCAAAAAAAAACGTGGTCGCAGTAACGAGGCGACTGTATTACCAAGGTGGCCGACAGGTGGGGTTGTTGTGGTTGTGTTACAAGAAATGATTTTGCATAACGATGGCATTTCCATACCTGACGTTGTTTTTTACAGACTCTTTTGGGAGATCTTCTTGGCACAGAAACTGATAAGAAATCCTGAGCCCAACAAGTTTAAAAGTCGAGTCATAAGAGAGAAAAGATATGAACCAAGGTTGAAAAGATTGGAAAATAGGCATTCGAATACCATGTGACTCAGTTAAATTTTCGTCGTTATATTTATAAGTATTTCTCATTGGAAATCACTGAAGACGAAAACCTGGAAAAATCGAGTAAGAAGCGACACCGATGCCATCTTCCAAAGAAAAGATGAAGATCTCGAGACTACAGAGGATCTGCGAAAAACTACGATGAAGAATACAAGCGAACCAAGGAAAGGTCCATGAAGTCAATAAGGACTTGTTTTGATTTTGACGTGAAAAATGCAGCGAAGAGTTAAAAAAAAATTGTAGTATAATAATTCCAAAAGCCTTGTCAAATCATGAACTCAAAACTGACCACATGCCGTCGACTTAACATAACAATGTCACATGACCAACTAGATCCCAGGACACCTCACTGATGATTGTGAAGACCGAGGAAGAACAACCTTTCCTTCTGAAGCGGATGGAGCAAGGAAATCAAGAGGCCAGGTTAGATAAGGCAATGCCAATCGACAAGTCTTTATTGATTGCAACCATGTCTCAGACAGCTATGAGTTTCCCAGTAATGTCTAAGAGGGAGTTAAATACCCAGAGCGACTCCATCAGGGCAAAACTCTTTGTTTAACTTTTAATGCCTTTTAATTTATTCATATCTTCTATATATATATATATACTCTATTTCATTACTTCATTTTTACTTGATAATGACGTTCTGGAAACGTCGAAACGTCGTGCCATGTTGTTTTATAATATTTTATCGCAGATTTTTATTGTCAAATAATTCTAATTATAATTATAATGAATAATTTTAATTTTAATAATTAATATGTAATCAGTTTGAATTTAACGCCAGTCCAATGAGGGAAGAGTGGAAACGACGTTGCCTTGACGAGATCCCGCAAGGACTGGAAACATATTCAAAGAAGGGTAGGCTTCATAATAACAATAATGATAATAATAATAATAATTGCTGCCGCAGTGAGTGAGCCTTAAGCGAGCGAGCAAGGCAGCTCGCTAATCGAGAGAAAAACACAATTTTCCTCGAAACGTAAGGAATTGTACTTATGCGCAAATAGAGAAATTAAGATGCGCGGTCTCTTGCGTTCGCTGGGCTGACGCAACGCAAAAAGAAAAGAGACCTCTGCTAGCCGAGCTTGCAGCCTTCTTTCTTTTTCAGTCTTCTGGTTCATTTCCGCTTCTTTGATGCTTTCTTGATCCGTTTAAATAATCATGATCACAGCTTCGTGCACATGAATAGGAAAAGCTGTTTGGTTGAACTAAAGTGATGACAGGTCCAGATTCCGTTAAATATGAGCCGAGTATTCCGACTGGAAAAAAAGGCATGTGGTGTCTACGAAAGGAACTCCCATGTCGTAATCTCCATGGTCTCCCATCCTGGACCGAAAACCCTGCCCGACAGGGCTTAACTTTTGTGAAATTGTGTCTTTAAAGAATCAAAAAAGGACGAGCAGTGAATCAAGAGGCTATATTGACCACCATTCTATGTTTTCTTTCTTTCCTCGGGTGGAGTCCAGAAGGGGGTCTCACTTGGGGGTCTAGTTTGGGGATCCACGTTTTGTAAGACCTATTGAAACATCCCTTCAATTTCCACGCGCGAACCGTCGTGAAAATAACCGCGAAGCAGAATTGAACATTTCCCTTCCCCTCGCCAGTATTTTTACCATTTAGATAAACTAGTAATAATAATAATAATAATATGATAAAAAAACTGAAAGACAATAAGTTTATTTACAAAACTACTTCAAAAACCTATTTACAACTTCTAACCTTTAAACACGGTCTCGCTAATCATGAACTAGAATTCCTTGGTTTATTGATCACTTGAAGTCTTTTATTGGAGGACAAAAATGCTATTTAAATGATAAACCAAAATGAAATTAACTCTTTTCAGCTGAACGCTGTATTTCAGGCTCCAGCAAATGACCTCACTTGTTTTTTCCATTTCCGCTTCATACTCATTTCTTACACGATTTCTCAATGTTGTTCGGCTTGCAGTGAAATTTAATACGTTTTATTTTTAGGTTGCTTTCGTCTCAAAGACAAACTGACGACAAGCTGAACGTCACATAGAGAAGATTCAACAGTTCAAGGGAATCCCTAGTTTGGTCCTTTTGATGAATAATGTTTTCGCACAGGCTTAATGAGCTGGAAGAACATCTACTCCATCATAGCAGTGGTAAGAATGAAACAAGAGACAGGATCGTACAATCTTTTTCCTAATTCTCTTCATTGTATGTAGGGTTTTATGCTTCAAAATAGCACCAAAATATGTCAAGTTATTTTATCCGTCAGGAATGAACAGCTAGGAATGAGCTCAATAGATTCACGTCGGTCACTGTACTCAGTAGAGCGTCAGGAACACACCAACTTCCTTGCAATATTGCAACTTGTGAAACAACGTGAAACATTTCCGGGTGGGTCCAATGAAATTAACAATCTGAAATGGCGCCGTTTAAAATTTCAAGTGAGCGAGAAAGTAAAAAGCCAACTGATCGTGAGCTTGTCAATGCTTTGGATCTAAACAGGCCACACGAGACAAAATAATGGCGCAAATGACAAATTTAAAGTGGGCGCTTCAGTACTAAGGGCGCAGTTTCAAAACTGAAAGAGTTAAGTAACAAGTTCTTCGATTTTTTTCTTTTATTTCATGATAGAAACCGAACTTAAACCTTCTCAGAAGGCTAATTCTTCCTCGCAAGTAGTGTATGCTAATTCCGGTAGATTGAGGAGCTCTAGCTTTTGGCGGTTGACTCAGGGATACAGTCCGGGGAGGGAAAATGCCGTTTGGTCCTAACAGCTATCGAACCAATGACGTTTTGTGCTATTTGCACACAATCAACAAATACAATTTTAAAAAATCTGAATGCAACCTTTTGCCTTTCGAAAGGCACATTGTGGAATGACAGCGAAAACTGTTTCTTTTTTTTTTATCTTGCTTAGTTCAAGTGTCTATCACTGTATGTTTTCATTTGAGAAGTGGGTACCTTTGTTTTAATAATGTAATCATACGCAATACTGTTGTAAATTTAGGGCCGGGTTGTATATTTCTTGTCTCTTTTCAAAATGTTCGATTGCAACATACATTGCATTACAAAATAGCAACTCCGAGGCTCAGACGTTTAACGAGTGGTATGACAGTCACTTATTACCTGAATTGAAATAATCGACTTTAGCGCCATTCTTCACACTGGATTGAATTATACTCCTGACACAATTTTCAGCCAGTAAACACTCTGATACGCTGGATCATGTAAACTACGTTTTTAGAGTTGCAGTCGATTTGCTGAATTATAGCCCTGGTTTCACCTGCAGAGTGGAATGACGGTAAGTGGTCTGGCCATTAGATAGGTAGGTGCATTAAGAACAGTTCTTGCCACAATGATATGAGCCCGGGGGTAGTTGGTTGTATTGTGACAGGTTGTTGCGTAGTTTAGCACGTGCGATAAAATTGCTTAGATTGTGGTACGGATTCGAAGATATTTTTGCAAGGATGAGAAGAGGTTAAAATGTGGAAGTGTTTGCGAATGATGGATGAAATGGAGTGTAAAGATGGGTTTAAGGTAATAACAAAGGGGGAACACGTGCAGTGTTGTCCATTGCGGTAGTGGAGGTGTCTTTCGGTTAAAGGGCTTCGTTTTGAGTGACGTTACGTGCAATTTCTTGTCTGAGGAAATGGCCATTATATCCTCGTTTATGAGTTCCGTAATGCGAAGGATAGATTTCTCGTGTCCTTTAAGAAGGCAGAATAATCTTCTTTTTTTTTTCGTTACGAGAACCTTTTTATGAGAACGTTCAGAATGAGATTAACCAGGATTTAACTGGGGAACAGGGGTCGCAGAAAGGGAGGGGCGGGGGGCTACCTGGCTACCTAGCTTTGCCCCCCCCCCCCCTCCCCCCACTTTTTTTCTCTACGGTGTTGTTTTCTCCTAATCTTCTCCTCATCTCCTCACACTTTAACATGTTTTCCGCGGCCCCTGTTTTAAGAATATACTACGAACATACGCAGGCTGAGAGTCAGTTAGGAACGTCTTTCTTTTTCTGGCCTTTTTTTTCGCTCTTTGTTTTTGTGAGTAATGAATAATTAATGTAAAGAAACTGAATGTAAAGCTGCAGTGCAACAGGACATTTAACTCAAATACTTAGGGAGGTTTTTTTAATCATTATCAATGTGGTTTTCTTATTGCATGATAGTCTTTAGTCTTATTCTTTTTAGAACTTAGCATACCACACAACACTTATGTTAAGAACGTTTTCAGGCTCAAATCGCGAAAAGAAAAAGAAATCAGTTTCAGCCTCAGCGTCAAAATTAAACTGTCTCATAAAAAAAAGACTGTATACAAATTTTACTCTCTGTTTTGGCGTTTCATCCGCCAGTGTCCTTTATTGTACTTCTGGCCTCATGTTCAAAGGTATGTTAACTTCATCTTGTGGATAAGCAATTTCATCCGGCAATTTCAGCCCACTTCACGGTGAATGTACAGTCTCGAAGTATATCTATGTTCAAGGCGTATTTTAAAAAAAATTATTCTATAGATACTGATGACCTTCTCACGAAAAACTCATATTTTCACCTCGCGCAGTGAGCATATTATTTTTATCTTCACGTGTGAGGATATTGGTGTCGTCATGGTAACTAACACAATTAGCTCATAAAACGCGAGCTTCCTCTTCATTGTAAGATACTTTTGTGCTGTAGTATAATTATTCCCTACTACATGAGCATTTTGATTGCACAATTTGACATTATCATGATTTGTTTTTCAGAACTTTCATATCTTGTTTCGTGTTACACAACATGTGTGTTTTAGCGAAACTGAATGAAATAATTTTTTTTTAAATCTGGAAATTAAATCAATATCTGTATAATAAACAGAACATTACACGGCCTCTTGGGGATACAAATTTTATCTTCTCGCCCTGATAGTACCTCTCACTCGTTCGCTGCGCTCACTCGCACTCGAGGATAAGGCGTCGATCAAATCGAAACTTTAATATCCCCCTCCCCTTAGTCGGGCCGGCGATTTCCGGTGCGAAAGCTCAGAAGCAATGGGGTTTGTGGTCAGAAGCAGTTCAGAACTGGAAATCAAAATGCTTGCATGTCTCTACTTGTCAATTACAAGATAGTTTACAACAGGGGGCCCACACAATGTGTGTGGGTGTAACCGATTGTTTACAGTAAATGTACTGGATTTACCGTTTGCTTCACCTATAAATATATATTGCTAAGTATGTATATCAATCAATGTTAAATAAGCTCCTTGTCAATGAACAGGTCATCGTCCAATCAGAAAGGTGCAATCAGCAGGACGATTTGTGGCTGGCACATGATAATCTTGCTACGGATTCCTACCGCTCGAATATTGTGGGATTTAAATTTTCTTCGCGGGCTAGCTCCAGGCCGTTTAGATGGATTCTCGATCGGAAGGTACGAATCTTTCGACCTTAATGCTGCGAAGTTTGAAAGCGGAGCGATGCGATTTTCTGAGGGAAAATTGCTCCGGCGCTGGAGCCCTGTCAAAACAAGGATTACTTCCTTGTCCTTCTATTATTAGGGACAGTAAACGGCAAACTCAAAATCCTTCAAAATCGCTCAAAAAACCGCTTTTGAGGCAAACGGACGACGACATACCACAGGTAAGGTAATTCAACGATATATCTTTATAGGTGAAGCAAGCGGTAAATCCAGTATATTTACTATAAAATAATAACAATTGGTTACACACACACATTACGTTGGATCCCTGTGGTTTTTCAAAGCTGAAGACGAAATCGCATTTACACCGTTTTCTACTTTTCAGAATTATGGGGAGCAGACGATGGGTCAGTCAGAAAGAGTTTGGCATCTTCGGGATCTCTCCCAAGCTATACGTGTTTTTCGCCTTCGGCGCAGTTCCATGAGTCCATAAGTGTCGAAAAGCAAGCAGAATATCTGAGAAGCACTACCGAAAGCGGGACAGAAAGCATGACAAGGGATGATTATTTACAAGGGGACCTTGGACCAACAACAAAATCGAAACTGCCCCCCACTTTAGCGGCATCCTTGTCATCGGAGTTCCCAGGACATTCCATCTCCACCAGCCTTCGATCGTCATCCGGCTTCTTCGGCAGCAGTTCAGGCTCGTCCCTTGGGGATAATTCCGTACCTACAGAAATGGGAACTGACATCACCACAAACAGTGGAGTCACCACATTGACCAGCTACCGAGATGCATCAAATGTGATGGCTAATAGCATCTCCGAATGCGACGATTTAGCTGGGATAAACCCATTTGACACAGGAACAGAAATCAATATCCAGCAGTACTTGGCGGGTCATGAACTGGAAGTGATTTTCTGCGACCTGGAAAATCGTGTCTTTGAGAAGCAGCAGAGCCGAAAGGATAAGCAGGCGAGACAGCGGATTATCAATGGCAAGGTCGAGTTCCTGGTTCGCTCTGAATACGCCGTGAAGAATGTTCGTGCGTGGGTGAGAAGAGAAATCGAGGCTGCAGAACTGGAAAAGGATGCCAATGGCATGGTGTCAATTGAAGCTGTATTCATAAGAAAGGAGGACAGTTATGTGAGTACAAAGATTGATTGCGCTATTTGAGAAAAGAAAACCTCTCACGAGGGTCTAGATGGGGTCTAGAGTTGAGTGTTAAAAGCGGGAATTTTCCAATGTTAAATGCGACAAAGTCTGAAAATTTAATGTTAAGTGTTATGTAAAATTGTACAATTAACAGTTTAAAAAATTTCCATTGCATTTAATTTCCCACCATGAGAGTCATGGATGTACAACAAACACGACCAAATGCAATATTCAAATCCGAAAGCGCTTGTTTGGCGCTATAGCGAGCCCTCTCTCCCTTGTCTAGAAGGCCCCGCTGCTTATTTTCCCGCTCGAAGGCTCAATGATGCCGAGTGGTGTGAGTGAGAAGGGGACAAATGGGTAAATGCCGCTGCGAAGCGCGCGTCGAACGATTGCGGAGCCATGACTTCGTCTTGTACCGAGTTTTGGCAAGTTTCTTCCGAAACGGAGAGACTGATGCTTTGGAAAGACACCGAAGTCGATTGCCCATCGACCTGGAAAAGCAAAGAGACCTTAGCCCATTAAAAAAAACACTTAGTTACGTTGACTGGTATCAATGAACTTTCTAATACAAACGGAATGGCTTGCTTCGATCTGAAGCTCCTCAGATTGTTTCGGGGTAGAACTGCAAAGCAGAAAACGACCACATCGCCACCAATCATCTGTGGTTGGTGGAAGCCCCGATGCTTTTCTCGGATGAATAATCTGAATGGGCACAGATGCATGCTAATTGTGAACCTTTTACACAATTACAAGGTGTCTGTGGTGAAGGAAATAATGTTTGCGTTACTGATGTGGCAACGGGATCTTTAAAGTTAATAACTGGAATTTCGGGAACAGCCGAGTTTCTTCAGCATCGTGGAAGCTTGTACGACTAATTTGGTATTCATTCGAAGGATCCCGCCCCTGACAGCATCACTATCCCCGCAGCGAGGTCCAGCGTTGGTAGAGTTGACAGGTATATGCAGAGCACAGTGGACTCCGAGAGTGTAAAAGCCACATTTGGTCACGGGCACCCAACGATAATCTTCGGTGAAACGCGTGTTCGAGAGAGTTAAAATGTTCTAAGAATTTCGGTTCTACGTTGCCAGACAGGTATAGATTTCTTTACTTCAACATCACCTAAAAAATTCGCAACCAGGGAAAAGTAGTCCCTTACGTTTTCGGAAGGGATATTTTTGCAATTTTCGGCACTCAAAAAGGTCACCTAGCAGTTTCGGATGAGCAAATGGTTCGCTGGGAAGTTCTTAAAGGCACGTTCAGCTTGCAATTTCTGAAATGAAGATGTCGTTCTCTAAAATTCTCGGACACTTCAATTTTCAGCTAAGATATCCGAACAGATCAAATTCTTCTGGGTGATAAGGACATCTCTTTAGACAGTTTTTTATGCATTACAAGGAGCCTATAAATGTCTCTAAAAGGCTTTTGGCTTAATTTGCTCGTTGGGTGCTCTTGATTTGGTATTGAAGACAAATCCACCAATGGCCCCGAAGGAACCGTTTCAAGTCTAACGCAAGAGTCCCTTCACATCTTACACGACGGCATTAATACACTGGAAGAAACACTAATGAATTACTCTGCATGCGATCTGTCCGATCTCGACCTCTCGACATTGCTAACTTTCAAGCCGTTTCCCACTTCAAGAGTGAGACATTTAGTTTCTTGCGGTATGCAGTTGCCTTTGGGACTATTGTTAAAGAGTCTCTTAAGTGAGACAGATAAGATAGATAAGATAAGATAACTTTATTATATCACTTCAGGATATCTCTATTTACAAAATCTTTTTACAAAATTATTACTAACACGTAATGAAAATCAAAAATGTATTATTAAAAATGCTAGAATCGAAGGAAAAAACTGAAAACAACAAAAACAATTATTAAAACAAGATATTTTGCCGCATGGCAACATCGCGATTGGCTAGCAAATAATTGACATGTTCACTTTTATCGGTTATTCTATTAAAGATTTCTTCCGACAATTTCCAGAATCCATTAGGCGAATCAGGTTTGGATGACTTAAAGAGGTCAAGACCAGCCTTAAAGGCATTAATACTTGTTGAATTTCGCACGCGTAGTGGCAACTGGTTCCAATATTTAATAACTCTATTGCTGAGGAAGTCATGCGCTGATCTTAATGGATGATGAGAAGTGACATTAAGATTACGAGTTCGATAAGCTGTATTTGTCCCAAACATATTGTGACCATAGTCCACAAAACCGTTGATTATTTTGAAAGTCTCGATCAAGTCACCACGCATTCGACGTTCCAGTAAAGTCGTTAATCTAAGACGCTGTAACCTTTGACGATAAGGGAGTAGACCCATGCCCTCAACTATCCTCGTAAACTGTCTTCGGCAGTCCTCAATTTCCATTGTAATGCCACAGTTTCCGTGTCTTGCAGTTGGGGCCCACAGCTGCACTGTGTATTCCAAATGGGGTCTGACAAAAGCTTTGTAAAATGGTATCAGCACTTCTGGTTTCCTAGATACAACATTCCTAATGATCCATGACGTCATTTGTTTTGCTTTTCCGATCATTCTTCGTAATTGTACCTGCCAACAAATGGTATCACGAGCTGAAACAACCACTCCTAGATCTCTTTCCTTTTCAAGCACTTGCAAGCGTGTATGGCCAATCATGTAGTTATTTTTAGGGTTGTCTTTACCAATATGCAAAACGCTACACTTTGATTCATTAAATTTCATTTGCCACACGTCAGCCCAATGGGATAAGCAGTGTAAATCCGACTGAATGGTTGCAGGTGATCGTGCGTTAACTTTGAGTCGTCAGCAAATAACGTGGTTGTATTTGTTGTGATAGCAGGCATGTCATTAATAAACAAAAGAAACAACAAGGGCCCCAAAACGGAACCTTGAGGCACTCCAGATAATACGGATTCCCATTCGAGAACACAATTTTCATTTAGAGCTTCCTCTCTGGTAAAAACGGAAGCAAATGACTCCACTAGTAAATCAGCAGTCTCCTTAGGGCAAGTAGTAGTTTGTCCATTAGCTTTTCGCAAGCAAGATACTGTTATATTCGACTTCTTTTTGTTCCTTAGATACGCAAAAAAATTGCTTCGATTTTGTTTCACATTTTTAGAGAGTTTTTTTTCATAATCTTCTTTAAGTTTCTGTTCTACAGAATTATATTTTTTTTCAAATTCAAGGGCAGAAGTGAGATTGAAATGAGACGGAGAAATGTTGAAAGTTTGCCACGCATTGTTCTTTTCCTTTCGTGCACGACGGAGTTTCGAACCCTCCCATGTGACTTTGCGTATTGGTATTCGTTCTTTTGTAGTTTTTTGTACTAAAATTGGGACACTATGATGAATTGCATGTAGTGTTTTACTTTCGAGTTCGCCGCACATGATGTCAACACAGTGGAGTGCCTCTTCAGAGTAGAAACAATTTATCTGCGGACCAGTACTAATTAACCTAGGAACGTCACATTTAGCCCAGTTAAATTTCTTAGAATCCAGATATTCCACATTATCATACAATTTCACTTCCAGTATTGCTGTTAGATGATCACTTCCACGCAGTGGGGGACCTAAAGTAAACTGCTTGATAATGTCAGAGGCAGAGGTTAATATTTGATCTAGCGTAGATTCCTGCATTTTGTTATCAACTATCCGCCTTCTTGTGATGTCGTCAATGATATGCCATGTGAGACCACAAGAAACAAAACAGTCAATGTACTTCTTTTGATTTAACAATCTCCTATCAGAAGTATCAATGGGTCCACGCACTGTTTCGTTAGACCAACAAACATCCGGGAGATTGAAATCACCCACCAAAATTACTTGATCAATGTCGCTCATAGGTAGCTTGTGTAGTTCAGACCTCACGGCTATATCGTGTTCTTCAGTGGATGATGGTGACCGATAGAGACAAACAATGTTTACATCGCCACTATTCAAGAATACTTGATTTATCTAAACATTCATGTTGGCAAAGTCCGTCTATGAGTTTCCTAGGTCCTTTCCCGCATTTTGAACAAGTTCCGCGCTTACTGGATTTGGTCATTGTGTTTCAAGATGGCGAAATGACCAGTTGCGATGTTACGACAATAAAATCGCTGCAGACGGTCGATGAAAACTCAGTTGCTAGAGTTTGCAGTTCCAATCTTAAAACAACAGGGAAACTAGGTTAAAATAGGTCGTTATTGTAAACGTTGGGCTGGTCGAACGAAAGCGTCAGGTTATTCCATCAAGCAAAAACCAAGCGTGTGTACACGTGTTTGACTAACACCAAATGACATAGACACTTAAAGGTCTGCTTTAGGTGTCCACTTAAAGGTCTGCTAAGTATTACACTCATCCGTCATCATATTATCCTCTACCAGAGTGTAACATGCGTTTTGGCGATGTTGCATTCATGACACCCCTACGATCGGTTGATATGCCGAAAGGCAAGCATGCTCTTATGCGAGAATAGGTGGAACCATTCCGACCAATTCGCTAGCGAACTACTCGGAGTGAAACCTCTAAGGACAAAACCAGCGTTCTGCCCCCTAGTGTTTATATGCGAGAATCCTCTGCATATTGTCTGTATCAGGCGCAAAGGGCTGACGCACAAACCTCATCAACTTCAGATATGTCTACGACTCCTTCCGAATGGGAACAAGTAGATGAGTATGAGACGGACAGTGACGGCAGTGATTGTGAGTCTTGGGATGATTCGAATGATGATTTCCTCCTAAGTAAAGATGAATTGGCTATTCCGAGACTCCTTGAAACAACAGTGTTGAGATCTGGGAGAACATTAAGGGCATCGGTTAGCCTGCGTCTTTGACAGGTACCGGTAAAGGTAGGTCAAAGTAGGTGTGCAGTACCAGTAAAGCCGTAGGAGTTTTAACGATAAGGAGCGCAGTACAACGTATCAAGGTTTAAAATATTTACTGTAATCTTTCAGAGAAAATTTAACTGTTAGCTATCAAAGATTTTACTGTTAACTGTGAAACAGCAAAAATCTTTTACTGTTAGACCCTCTTTCAAGGACCCTTAAATTGGCGCTATACGTATGCTGGTGGTATAATTAACTGGACCAAAAAGGAATTAAGAGATTTAGGCACAAGAACAAGGAAGACCCTAACAATGAACAGAGCACTTAACCCAAGGGATTGCGTATCCAGGCTTTATGTACCAAACTGCAGGAGGAGGGAGAGGCCTAATATCAGTGGAAGAATGCATTGGACAGGCCAAGAACTCACTGAGAAATTACATCCTGCACAGTGACGAGAAACTGATTCAAGCAGCTAGGAAAGGGGAACTGGTAACCCACGACTTAGAAACCCCAAAGGACTTCAAACAACGAAGGAAAGCTGAGAGAAAGACAGATATGGTCAGTTCCTCAGAAAAACAGATAGTGAACGAAATGAGAAGACCTGGGCATGGTTGCAAAGAGGGGACCTTAAACGAGAAACGGAAGCCTTAATCACTGCTGCGCAAGACCAGACAATAAGAACAAACTACATCAAAGCCAACATCGACAAGACTCAAGAGAGTGACCTGTGCAGAATGAGTCGCCAGGCAAAGGAGACAATGAGCCATATAGTGAGTGGGTGCTCCAAACTGGCACAACAAGAGTATAAAAGGAGGCAAGGGTGGTACACTGGGACTTGCTGGGGAAGTGCGGCTTTAGTCGAGTAGACAAATGGTATGAACATCAACCAGAAACTGTCCTTGAGAACAACGACTACAAACTGCTATGGGATTATAACATCCAGACTGACCACCAAATTAGAGCAAGGAGACCCGACTTGGTCGTTATTAACAAGCAAGAACAGACAAGCCAAGTAATAGACATAGCAGTCCCAGAAGACACAGCTGTAAAGGTCAAGGAAGAGGAAATGCTAGAGAAATACCAGGACCTAGCAAGAGAGATTCAGAAAATGTGGAGTGTCCGAACCCAGGTGCTCCCAGTAGTAATTGGGGCACTGGGAACAGTTCCAGAAAGGCTTGAAAGCAACTTAAAGCGCATTGACACCAACAATTCTATAGAACTAATTCAAAAATCCGCTCTCCTTGGCACAGCAAGAATTCTGAGAAAGGTTCTGGAGCGATGAAAGCCATGAAAAAACAACTTATTGTTGCCTGGCCCCCAAGAAGATAACCCGTATCCAACTTTTGGAAAAGCCGGTGATGAATCCATAATAATAATAATAATAATAATAATAATAATAATAATAATAATAATAATAATAATAATAAATAAAAGAGAGGATATTACATGTCCACGCAGGAATACGAATTTTATCTTCCAGTGCTGAAAGTATCAAATTTCTAGATTTAAAAACTTGTTTTACTCATTTTCGAAATGATGAAAAAGTGGTCACCAGCTAACTGCTAACACACGCATGTTGTGTAACATGAAACAAGATATGAAAGTTATGAAAAAAAAATCATGATCATGTAAAATTTGCAATAAAAATGTTAATGTAGTAGAGAAGAATTATATTAAAGCACAAAAGTATCTTACAATGAAGAGGAAGCTCGCGTCCTATTGGCTAATCCTGTTCGTTTACCATGACGACACCTATATTCTCACATGTGAAAGATAAAAATGATATGTTCACTGCGCTTGGTGAAGATATGATTTTTTAGAAAAAGGAGAAATCCTGGTATTTCATCAGTATCTACATAATAATAAAAGATAAATGTCCTTATTCCTCATGATATATATTTTTTTATATCTTATGTTCTTGAGAACAGCAGATGAGAAATAACTAGAAGAAATAAAACATTTTTATTTCTTCAAGTTATATCTTATGTTATATACATTTCCGTTAACATTCTTTGAATTGTAGTTGTTTTCTTTAAAGTTTCACCATCCCATGTATATTCAATTAATGTAAATACTCATTGACCAAACCCCTGAAGAAAGTTCAGCTTTATATAAATTTAAACTCAGACTAACTAATTTGTATCATTTGTAAGTCGTTGAAACGTGTGCCTTACACCTGCGTATTACTTCGTATTTTGTTGTGGGCAGGCATTCCATCTTGACTTTTTTTCTTCGTAACACAGCGATACAAATTTAGTAACAGTATAATTTTTGCCACCCCCTAAATAATATTTTCACTTTCAGCTTTGAAAACATCTTTATTTTCTTTTAGTTAATTAAATTTTGTATAATGATGAACGGAAGAAGTTCTATCAATGATGTTGGGTCTGAAATGGCTGCCTTCTTTTGAATTTCTTTAGCTTGTGTATCAAGTTGATCTAGACTCTGTTTATGAAATTCCTGAATCCAACAGACCAGTGTACAAGTTGGCGAAGTATCAAATGCAGGTCAGGAATCAATTTGAGCTTCTGGTTCAGGTCGAGTTCTCTGATGATGAAGTCAGTGATCACGTAAAATCCAAGCCATTCATGATCAAGACGAAGAGTAACAATGACGAACTAGCAGGTATAATTCAATATTGTGCTTTTAGCTCTCATTTGTTTGATCAAACAAGTGTTTTTTTGCCGTAAACGAGCTGCTTAATCTTTCTGTTGATCATCCTTACAATTGTATTGACGATTATGATGATGATGATGTAAAGAGAACGAACATTGAACAGTGACGGAAATTGTTGTCAAAATTTTCCCAAATCTCCAACATAAATTCTTTTTAGAAGACACTTGATGAACGGCCGGTGGTAAATGGTAACGACCTCAACAAAGAAAATCATGAACATCGCCCACACGAAATCTATCTTTCTTAACAAAGAGAGACCCTGTAGATTTCCAGACGCGGTCTGTGATTGGAGAACTAAAGAATAGATGATACAACTGTACAGAAACAATGCACTTGCTCTGATAACAAAAGAAGCTACAGATCATATTAACCGTCTGGAATAGATAATGCAACAAAGGATGACTATTATTTTCCCCAATAATTTTATTTTTTGCGGACTAAATGAAAATTAAATGCATTATTTTATTTTTATTTTTTCATCAGAAGATCTCGTTTGTCATAAGGGAAAACGGAAGAGACCTCACACGTGTCCTGGCCGCTCGTCAAGATGGTCACCAGTGGGAAAGCATCAAACCATACGACTTGATCAGCATGCCTCTCACTTCGGCCCCGACTCAACAGGTCATCATAAGTAGCCTACGTTTACTTATTGCAAATTAATGATGTGTTGTCGAGGCCCAGTTGCAAGGAGATTGGATATTCTGACCGAGTTCCTCTCCGCCACGCTTTTGAAATATCCCAATGGCCGCTTTCCCTCTAGTTTGCTTTCTTGACGCTAATATCTTTATTCGAATCGTTTTCTTTATGGCCCCACAGGCTTAAAGTCTTAAATATAACCTTGTAGAGCTAAAGGGTATTTACCATGAAGGCTTCGAGTTTCTTTATTATTCCTGCACATGCAGATTTGATGTCCTCGCTTTCACCAAGTTCTCAGAGATCCAGAAACTCCTCCAGCATATTGGAAGGTAAAGTATTCATAACAGTGAGGCACAATGTCTTAAACTTTAATATTTCCAGGATTGCATGCACATTAGTCTGATTCTGTACAAAGTTTCAATAATTTTCATAGATCAGTGCGAGAATTAGATATGGTATGAAAAGTCGTGAATTTAGGTGGAATCCGAAAAATAAGGATCCAACGGGAGCCTTTAAAACGATAAGAAATACGATAATATTATAATCTATTATTTTCAGGATTCACGCATTTTCTTTTGTTTTTCAACAACTTTTCTTATTAGTGCCCACAGCACGTTAAACATGCAACTGAGGGAAAATCTGGGGAGGGCTTACTCAAGCAGAGGTGTTAGTGTGCAAATAAAAAAAATTCACATTGATTCTGTATGCGATAGATTCTGCATCTTTTAATTATATTTGCGATAAAGTTATGTAAACCATTCCAAAAATGTTTGGCATTTTACCATCACCCTTTTATTGCAAGGATCTTTATGCCTCCGCCATAAATCTTCTTTTCAACAAACATCGACAAAAGCAAGGAAAGGAAGAAAGCAAGTTTACTTTCAATTCACGGTGTGAGTTGTTTTGGCAATTCTGGTTGATCATTTCATTTTCAGACAAATATTTTCTTTGGTTTTTCTGGCTGTTTAATCAGGTAACGAAAGTCAACTGGACCAGCTAGTTGTCAAGCACCTGGAAGCGCAACAAGCAAATATTGGTCACCTGAGTTTCGGATGCATGATGCAGACCTCAAAGGGAGATATAGCTTATCACTTGAAGCTCACCAACCCAGACACTTATCATAAACACGAGGAGGGTCTTGTGGTGGGCTTTTTCCCCGACGAAGAAGGAGAAGCTACGATTCATCCTCTGACCAGTGAAAATGCACCACAGGCCGTCATGGCTGGGGTGATAAGCAGATCAGCGTACTTAGAGGCGCACGCGCCATTAGAAAATGATACTACAGGTTAGTAGAACCGCGATTTTTTTTTAAAGAAAAATGGCGGATAGACAACAAACAACCATTTTTTATTATGCGTGAAGCGTAAAATATGTCTTACATCAAATCGTTAATAAGATATGAAATCAAGTGATTATCCGCAGTTCATATATGATTCATTTCATTTTTCAGGCTTCTGTACGCAATTGCAAAAATTGCGCTCATAACTGCGAAGATCATAGCGTCACTTGATTCATATCCACAGTTCATATATGATTCATTTCATATACCATTTCATCATTAAAACATGATAGTTGCAAGTGCAAGCAGAACAAGCCGTGTTTAAATACTTTAAAGTTAAAACGCTTGAGTGGCTTCAAATAAAAGCCCACACACTGATACCATGTTTTGACCTCACCCGATTCTCTTCATCAATTTAATGATACAACGATACCCTTTTATATATGAAGGAAGACAAGAAGTAACTGGGAATTTTAAGAGCACGTAACTTCAAAATCGTCATTTCATTTCATACTTACAAAGCCAATCACATGTAGTTGGTTTTGTCGTGAGTAGAAGAGCACTCTATGATCTTACTGTTTGACAGTATCCTCTTGGACTTGACCTAGGAACATTTATTATTATTATTATTATTATTATTATTATTATTATTATTATTATTATTATTACTATTATTATTATTATTATTATTATTATTATTATTATTTTCTCGACCTCGGATATTGCGTTTCTAGCTTTCTGATTGGTTCGCACTGATATGGAAACTGATTGCTTCAAGTGGCTTTAGTTTCCAAGTGTCCAAGCGTTCAGAATTTAGTCAAAATTTAATAAAAACAATTATTCTTTTTCGAGCTTTTAGGATATGAAACTGGTTATAGCCACATCTCATATCCAACAAGCTCGAATGGAATAACTGTTCACTAATACGTACGTAGCCTACGTAGCAGCCGTTTCCAGGAGTAGGGGGAGGGGGTGAGGCGACGGAAGGATTCCTTTCCTCCCCACCCCCTCCCCCTTCTCACTCACCCCGTCCCCACTTCTTCCTAATTTTTTGCACACCCCAGGCGCTCGCCCGCCTTATCGCTCGCTTGTTCGATCTCCGTTTGGAAAAGGGAAGGAAACGGCTGTTACGTAGGCTAATACGTACGTTTCAAACTGCTGTCACACCAAGATCAACTCTGTTTAATTTTTTTTTTAGCTAATGGAAGTATTTTAATTAATAGGGCAGACAGACATTGTTTGTGTCATTGGAATGGTTAAAGTACAGGTCATGGGCTCAGTTCGCACAGGTGAGCGTATTTACGCCTCCACAGATGATCCAGGCAAGGCCATTCCTGAGTCCCATCTCCCCTTAGGTGCATTTGTTATCAGGAACCATACTTTGCTTGGCATGGCCATGGAAGGATGTAAGCTTCGCCGCTATGGTGAGGTTAACTCGGTGAAGTGTTTCGTGTGTATTGTGCTTGGCATTAATAGCTTTCAGCTGGCAAGTGAAGTGGAGAACATAATGGAGAGTATTGACGCGGATATCAAGGTCGCAATTGGAAAATCTAACGAGACAAACTGTCGACGTAAGTCATTTCTTCAATACGATGTATTACTATCCAGTAGGAGTACAATTTTGGCCATGAGTAAGAATCGCTCTAAGCAACATTTCATACGTTTTGTTAACTGCTTAAGGAATTTTCACTCCCTGCGTGTTGTTCTTCGGATTTTTCTCCATCTAGTCCAACGTGTCTTCTTTTTTTTTTTTTCTTTTTTGGTTTTGTTTTGAATGAAGGAGGAACGGCACAGTGGTGAGAGCTCTCATCACCACGGCACCATCACTGCACCCCAATTCAATAATTGAACTCGTTTGAGAAAAAACAAACAAACTGGTTTTAAAGAAATAAAACTGGTTTTGAGAAAATTTAAACCAAAAATCAAATGAAACCACGACAAATCCACACACTCTAGATTAGCAACACCAAGCGCTAAGCTACTCTAGCCTCCGAGGGTAAAGAAAGATATGATGATGATCACATTCAATAAAATACTTTTTATATCTTTGCAGGAATGTTTTTTTTCATTGTTGGGCTCATTGTTTTCCTGGGACTTTTGGGTTTCTTCATGTATGAGCTTCTCACCCCAGGATCGCTCTTTCGATATTTTCTGTGTCGAACTGGATCCTGTCCTGGGCACCACCTCAGCTGTCATTTTAAATCCTGTGAGGAGGTAAACGAACACTACCAGTTTTTTTTTTGCTGACATTAATGATTTGCTAATCTCAGAAATCCAAAATACTCATGGTGGCAGGAGATATGGACAAATTTGGTGCATTACTCCATTGTACACTGTAGGATTTCAAAAAATCTCGGGCTACACACTGTTCGTGAAGGGTAGGGTAGTTCCTGGCATTGAAGTTTATCTCTGCCAGCATGTGATTGACTCGGCTGGATTATCTTGAAGGGGTTCTGAACGGATCGCAAAACCACAAAACGCGACACAGTAAGAAGTCAGGCACAGTATTAGCCAGCGGCTACATCCTTCGCCTGCCTTCCCTCTTACAATAGCAGAACCGTTCAAGTTAAAGTACCTATCTAATTGCGCACTAACAGCAATTTTTATGCGTTTAAGGAATCAGAAGTCCATTTTATTCAGTTTGACTTCAACGATCTCAAAGAAAAGATACCACAAGGAATAATAGAACCCGAAAAAATGAATTCAAGTAAGTTTAGATATAAAAGGAAAAAGCTATCGTGTTGGAAATAACAAAGGATGTGATTTGAAAAAAATATATTTAACGACTGAAGGAATCGTGAGCGAGTAAAATTATTAAGAGGATATTTGCTTGTTTTTATAGGTTCAGCAATCTATTTTCTGAACCACGACCGCTGTGCGTATGCCAAGAACAGTCTGGAAACGGCGAGGTTTGTCAACGGTCCCATGTATCTGGCATCAAAGGAAAACTGTTCAGATTTGTTTGCTTACGTGAACAGTTCTTGGAAAAATTGGGCGGCGACGGAGGGGCATCAAGGCGAGACCGTGAATTGCAAATGCAGTAGAGCATGAGACCTCATCTATCAAAGGATAATGTTCTTCTCAGACCTTGCTTCTTACCTTTTTGCTTTGAAATGACGAGAACTATAGCTATAGAAGAGACTTTGTGTACGATAACATAATACTGCATGGTCAAACCTAAGTTTAATAACCGTCTACTACGACCACAGATCAGTTAAGGAGAAAAACCGCAAAAAATATATATATATTCTGCCATAGAGGTCTTGAGTTCTGGCTGCGCAGAGTACGAGAAATAAGTGATAAAAACATTGCTCTTCGTGCACTTTTGCCAATTTCCATGACGCCCTCAACAAACAAACAACGCCTTATTTTCAAACGCAAGTTTACGCGGGAGCATATATAGGGGTCGGAGGGAGGTATTTCACGTCAATCGAAAATTTGGTACTAGGTGACTTGATGAGAGTCAAGGGAGATTGTAAATCAGACTTTTCGAGCGTTATTCGTCAAAGCAATTTGTTCCCTTTTCCTTCTTCTTTGTACAATGGCCGACCTTCCAGAGAGAATTTGCGTCTTGGCATTCTTCTACCTGATCCGTTTATGTTCTCATCATTTAACAGAGGACCATTCTCGGAATTCTTTTGCCCATTCTATGCACAATCGCGTCCGTGGTAGGACATATTCTGCATTTTCAACTGAACCATGTTTTTTCGTCTTGTTTTTACCCTGTTTATCACATACAGGGCAAAATTACTGAATGCTGATTGGCTGACAGGGAGGGCATTTTTCCTTAATCACGAGGGCACTTTTGGTAATCAAGAGGGCATGATTACTTGATCCTAATTGGTTTACAGTTGCTTGTCCAGAGCAAGCGAAGTTACAAGAGGATCTTCTTCCAGATTAAACTACGTTTTTTACACATATAACATACATTTTAATCGCTATTTTTGTTGACAGCAGCGATTAATTGAATTGAACTTTAACAGAATGGGAGCATGTTGATTGTCATTCGCCGTTGCACTGAACGGGCTTCCCTCAATAATTTTGCCCTTTATGTGATAAACATGTAATTGCAATGTGCCCCGTGCAATTAATTGCGTCGCCTCGCAACTCGGGCAATTTTGCGAAAACTTTGAAAATACGCGTGAAATTAAACCTGCCCTCAGGCCCATGCGATTACTTAACAATTATTCGCCGAAGGCGAAGTGAATATTGGTGAATATTTACCGAGACGTAGTCGAGGTAAATATTCCCCAATATTTACTGAGCCTGAGGCGAACAATTGTTTTAGTGTAATTTTCAGCGGTGAATATCAAGAAAGTGCAAAACAATGGGCTAAAACAAGATAAAAAGGAACGAAAAGTGCTTGATTGGCTTATCAACCGCGCCTCCAAAATGTTATATTCACCGGGTAGCGCGGTGAATATAACACTAATTATTAAAAACTGGATCATGCAATTCGAAAGTTTTGATTGGCTAAGCCATCATGGGTTATGAGCCATTATACCATGATCTACAAACACGGCAAGCATATGCGTGATTTTTTGGGCCTTTTTATTTTTATTGTAGTCTAGTTTTCTATATTTTTGGGGCGTATCTATCATCTCATATCCAACAAGCGCGAGTGGAATAATTGTTAAATAGACCTTATTCACGATGGCCGTCATGTTGGATTTGCTATTATCATGCAAATTAGCTACACACTTCTGAGGGGGCAAACAACACAAATTTTAGAGGTTATAACGAACATCTTAGCCACACGGATGATTTGTTTCACGTTCATTGAATGTTTATCACCTAAGTAATAAAATAGAATGATTACACAAGTTACTTCGACGTTTTTTAGTGAAAAATGAGCAGCTAACGAAGTAGAAAGTCAAACTGTCAAAGGCAATCCAAAGATATAAAATTATTATAAAAGGTACTTAATTCTAAATACTAAAATGACTTTTATCAATGTTATTTTAATATTTCGACTAGCCGATTTTCCGCAATTTGCCCTTTTTCCAATGTTTGTCCCCCAGCATAACACATGGTAATTTGCATGACAATTTGAAAACCAACATGGCGGCTATCGTGAATAAGGCCTATCCTTTTAGTATAAACACACAGGCGATTATACAAAATCGCGCGCTCTCATTGGCTCGCTATCTCGGATTATCAGCCGATAATCACCTCGACGTGCAAAATGGCTGCCAGTAGTCGTTTTGCCACTGTAAGTGAAGATGATTTCGCGTTGAAGTGTTTTTTGTTTCTCTTTTTTGAAATAATCACCTGTGTACTTCGTCTCGGTGAATATTATTCACCGATAACCACTTCTCCTTCGGCGAATAATTGTTTAATATTCACCGCTAAAAATTATACTAAATATACATATGCCAAGCGTGTCGAAAAATGAGACGATGACATAAGGACAATGAACTTCATTCAAGTTCCAAGCCTTCTATCACTAACTGGAGACCCTGAAAATAACTATCAAATCAAGCATTGGTTTGTGATTGGTTTTTGATAACTGAGTGGGGACAGGAGGAGTTTGATACGCAGAAACGAAGGGACACACGGATGTATTGTTAAAATATAGCATTATAAGGGTCTTGAAGTATTGTGAAATCAAAACTTTGACTTCCTTTTTACGTATTTACCTAAAATTCCGTTTTGCGGGCCTCAGCCTCCCGCTTCAATTAGCTCTGCAGCTCTATTTGCGGGATGCTTAACCTATTAGTACAGCCTGTTATTGTAAAAATATGTTGTTGGTTCTTTTTACACCGTTGCTTGTTTTACTAATTTTATAACTGTGAATTTACGAATAAAACTAGTGTAGCCAAGGATGGTTGTCTATGTCGAAGAGTTCTAACCTTGTACCCAGATGTCCCTCTGCCAAGGGGAAGGGGATCTCACTCTTTTAGAGTAAGACAGAGTGAGACCTTGGTACGAGATTACGAAGAGTTCGAGATTACTAGGGGTGAAGTAATGGGAATTGGAGGTGGAGGGTGATCTTTAATATCTTCACTTGGCAGGCCTGGTGCCGTTTGTCATAAAGCACAGTAT
>NC_090870.1:18398450-18408450 GCF_036669935.1 Montipora foliosa | reverse complement strand
GATACCGTGAACCGTAACTTCTGTGTAGACGACTGTCTTAAATCAGTTTCCACGGTCCCAGAAGCTCACAGACTCGTTTCCCAGCTGTCGAATCTTCTCGCTCAGGGGGGATTCCACCTTACAAAGTGGATCAGCAATTGCCGTGAAGTTTTGAAGTCCATACCGGCACATGAGAGAGCCCCTTCGATAAGGGACTTAGACCTTGAAGATTTGCCTCTAGATCGTGCATTAGGAACCCAATGGGATGTCAAGAGAGATACCCTTAGCTTTAAGGTTGCCAAGAGAGACGTTCCTAGCACAAGAAGAGGAATGCTATCACTGATTTCTGGATTGTACGACCCCCTGGGATTCGCGGCTCCGTTTATTCTGCCAGCAAAGACGCTGTTGCAAGAGTTATGCAGACAAGACTTTGGCTGGGATGAACAGATTCCAGATGAGAAACTTTTGAGATGGCGAAATTGGGTTGGGAATCTCTCAAACTTGGAGCAAATCACCTGGCCGCGTTGTTTCAAGGCAAAAGGATTTGGAGATTTGACCGACATCCAATTGCATCACTTTTCAGATGCTTCCGAAGTAGGCTACGGTGCGGCTTCCTATCTTCGTCTTAAAGATAATGCTGGCCACATTCAATGCTCCTTGGTGTTCGCGAAATCCCGAGTAGCTCCACTGAAGACCATTACAATTCCTAGAATGGAGTTAACCGCAGCTTCTGTCTCCGCAAAGTTGCACAAGTTCCTCGAAGAACAACTCGATTTACCAATCCACAGGTCTATATTTTGGACAGACTCAACCATAGTCCTCCAGTACTTAAGGAATGAAGCCAAACGATTCCAGATATTCGTAGCCAACAGACTTGCAATAATTCATGATGTTTCGTCATCACGTCAGTGGCGCCATGTTGACTCACAATTTAATCCAGCAGACCTAGCTTCGCGGGGATTGTTGAGCATCGACTCTGAGAAATTGCGGTTTTGGCTTGAGGGCTCGGATTTTCTGAAAGAAGAAGAGCACAAGTGGCCTAGCCTACAAGTAGAAATACCTAGCTTACGTGATGATGATCTTGAGCTTAGGCGAAGAAAGTCTGAAGTCCATACTGTGGTGCAAGAAGACGTTCTGCAGTCGTTACTGTCACGTTATTCCTCTCTCTATAACCTCCAGACGTCAGTGGCTTGGTTGTTGCGCTTTAAAGATCATTTACGTGTGCGAATTATCAAGCTTCCCACCGAGAAATACATTAAAGGAGGTTTGACAGTCAAAGAAATTACCAGAGCAACAAAAGAAGTAGTGAAAGTTATCCAACGAGAGGCATTCCCTAAGGAGCTGGTCATTTTGCAAAGAATAACACAAGAACCGACAAGGCGTTCTTCGGAACGAAAGCGCCTCCGAGAAAGGCTGAATTGCATAGGATATGCCAGTCCACTACGCAAGTTAAGCCCGTTCCTTCATGATGGTGTGATTTGTGTTGGAGGACGACTCAATAATGCGTCTATCCCGTTTAGCGCTAAGCACCCCATGATTTTACCGAGCAAGCACCCGGTCACTGACTTGATCATTAAAGACTACCACGAAAAGGAGGGCCATGTGGGCGCTTGTCACGTATTGGCAAGTCTCAGACAGAGGTTCTGGATCCTCCGAGGAAATGCAGCTGTTCGACGTGTGCTCGGGAAGTGTCTCAAATGTCGATTCTGGAATTCCAGCCCATGTGACCAGATCATGGCTCAGCTACCTTGCCCAAGAGTTAGCCCTTTCTCCCCACCGTTCTCATCTGTTGGAGTAGACTTCTTCGGGCCGATACTTGTGAAGGAGAAACGAAGCCAAGCTAAAAGATACGGATGCGTTTTTACTTGCCTAACTATTCGTGCCGTTCACATCGAGGTAGCACATGACCTCACGAGTGATTCATTTATTCAAGCGTTTACCAGATTCGTAAGCAGACGTGGGGCGCCCATCGAAGTGTTCAGTGACAATGGAACAAATTTCAGAGGTGCTGAGACCGAAATCAAGATTGCTTTGAGGAAGTGGAATTCTGATCGAATCAGTACTTGTCTAAGACGTCGAGGTGTGCAATGGCACTTTAATCCTCCTTTGGCTAGCCACGCTGGGGGTGTCTGGGAGAGGATGATTCGCTCAATCCGAAAAATTCTTCGCCTGCTCTTGGGTAACCAGCTAGTTGACGATCATTGCTGAAGAACAACTTAGTTACCTTCATTGCTGAAGTGGAAAAGATTCTGAACGACCGTCCTCTTATTCCCCCGTCAAGCGACCCACGTGATCCTGAGCCTTTGTCTCCTAGCAAACTTCTCCTTCTGCGCCCAAATGTTTGCTGTCATCCCGACGAAATGCACGATGTCAACGACCAGTATGGGGGCAAACGTTGGAGACAAGCTCAATATTTAGCAGACATTTTTTGGAAACGCTGGATCCGAGAATATTTACCTACGCTTCAAGTGAGGCAGAAATGGCTTAAAAAACGGCCAAACCTTGCTGTGGGCGACTACGTACTTTTAGTGGATCAGAATTGTCCACGTGGACGTTGGCCTAAGGGTGTCATCCAGGAAGTATTTCCTGATCGTCACGGAGTTGTTCGACACGTCACTGTCAAGACTGCAACTACGAGTTTACGACGTGACATTCGCAAATTGTGCCTTTTGGAACGGTCACTGATGAGCAAAGAGTGAATGTACTGTGAAACTTTATTTTTCGGCATTGGAAAGGCTTATTATTTCATCATGTGCGCCTTTCGGGGCCGGCATGTTACTGTTTATTTTGTAGGCGCCTCGTTAGCAGTGCTCTCATGGCAATTTGTCCGCCTTTGTATTAGTTGTTTTCCCTATTCAAAGGCGTTAGCCTCAGAGGGGCGTATTTAACCCTCATTAAGCATATTTCGATATATAAATATAGCACATGCGGTTTTCCTTTTTTTTGGCTTCCCTACGTCTTGTGGTAAAGAGTTTAGTTATTTAAGTTTCTAGTTTTCCTGGGCCGTCTAGTTGTGTTGGGCCGTTTAGCTTACTCCACGTCTCGGAGAAATCACCGATAAGGGTTGTAATTATCGGTTTCAAGTTTGAACGTATTTTATTTTATCAATCATGTAATTAAGTCGTTCATTAACCCTTTTATTTTAACTTTCCTGTTTTAGAACCAGCGCTTCGGAAGGATTGTCGCTAGGCTGCGTATCGTCGGTGTTTTTAGGAGGAAACCAAATAAAGTGTCAGTCGTTTTCGCTGTTTTGGTTTTCTTGCCTTTATACTTACCTTCATGTTTTTTTGTGAAAGTTTTTGTTTTCGTTCTCGATTTTTCTCTGCTTAATATCCAGCTCCTGCCTTTGATCCTTGAGGGTTTTCTACCTGTCTGACTAATTCTGTGTAACTTAGTGCTTCAGTTCTCTTGGCAGATTTTTGGCACTGACAAAGAAGGGGGCGTAGAGTCTATATTGAGGGGTAGGGGAAATTCAATTCAGGGCAGATTATTATTGCAACTATTGTAATGGTATTCCATCACTCAGCTTCATTGGTGAAATGTATTCATCCATGTGGCAAATTCTGTAGTCTTTGTCTGGTGAACTGTTTTGCTGGCATCAAAAGCCAAAAAAAGCGCTTTGCACATTGAACTAGAGCACCTTTGCTGACATTTTCAGTCTCTAAATGGAAAAAGCAGCTTACTTTGTTGAATTAACTTAACTCGCCCTTTGCAAAGAGTCCCATAAACTCGAAAAAGCACACAATCCCCCAGCAGTCAGATGTGACAGTTGACATATTTTATTTTTAGTTACACAAAACATAGCAATGAACGTTGTTAAAGGGAAAAAAATAACAGGGTTTGTTGTCAATATTTGCCGCTGTTTTAAATATAACAGGCAGCCGCTCTGTCGCCTTGGCTTATAAAGCGAGAAAACTTACATTGTATTACATGAACAATGTCGACAATATATTAACTCGAAGTTAAAAACATACATGTACGTTATATGCATTTCAGGACAACTTACGACCCCAAAACCTCACAAACTATATCCATTGGCGTGAAAGTATAAGGCACTGGACTTCGCTTTTCTGTGTAAAACCAGTTACAACTGTGAAGACGAACACTAGCGGTAAAAAAACCTGCTTCTCTTCAAACTTCGATTTGAAAAAGTCTCTCTTGGTGTATGAAATCGGAATTCCACCTTTAAACACCTCTCAAAAATTTTCATATCAACGAAAAAAAAGTCATATTTGATATGTTTCGCGAAAACAATTTACCTCCAACATATCTCTGTTCTGAGCTTAAAGAGTAACCGACCACCTTAAGAAACGCAAAACTCTAAACAATGAATGTCAAATGAAGCTTCGAAACTGGTCAAAAACTCTATTGCTTTAGGCGAACTGGTTTTGGTCCGATCTCTTCCCTGACGGCTCTGAAGCATCGTTGAATGATGGCAGATTCAGATCATCTTTTTGCAAATTTTCTCAGAGAAACGCCAGCGGCGTGACAGCCACCACAATGACGTGGTGGATTTTGATTTGTCGTCCGCCATTTTGAAAACACAAGTGTGATTCTAGTGCGCATGTCTAGAGCTTTTTTGCGCTCTGTCCGACGCTCTGTCCATGCAACCTCGTTCCCAGGGTCTTCTCGGCTTTCAATATGGCGGCGGGTCTTGAGAAGACCCTGGCACACAGCAGATCACGTGATCAAATTTGGACAAATATGCAAATTTTTTCAAAATGGCGGCAAGGAATAAGGTGAGAGAAATCTGGGTACGACAACTGCCAACAAACAAAATCAAGTACGAAGGGGGAACCCAAAGCTGTAAAATTTGATGTAAGAAACCAAAAATACGGATGAATGAATGCACGAGCAACGAGAATGCGGTAGATGACAGAGAAATCTTGCTTTTCTTTTCATTTCATGTTATTTTAAACCAATTCAATTTTATAGACGGCTATTATTTCTCGGGGCTGTGATTTTTAAACAGTTTGGAAACAGCCATTGCACACAGTTTCACCCGTAACATCACAGACATTTGATTACCGTAAAATCCAGTGAGCTAAGGTTTAATGAAAGCCTTGGTTCTAGCTATTTAGTCACGGAGGTGTGCTCGCTGTCTTTCGTAATGTATAGTTTATATTGCATGTTTATTTTCAATCAATTAAACCTAATTATCATTAATTTTTCATACACTCCATGATTATCTGATTTCTTATCGGTGTATATGAGCCTTCTGACAACGACTTTCCCCAGTATACATTGACCCAAAGCTATTGACTGCACGTGCAAGTATTGTCCTGTCAGTGTAAAATCAGTATTTTAATTGTCTTCTGATTGCCAACAGCGAACCACAGCATGTTTAGTGCCCACATTCTTCAACTTGTTATTGTAAACATATTTTGTGGTAAAGTTGACATAATCAAGCCAATGTACATTGTTGAACATGCTATTCCATAGGATTAGCAACCTGCTTCTTGCACTTTTCAAGCTATGAAAAGAACATTTCCATGTCTTCTCCTACCAGTGAAGACAATGTGATGTCTTGGAATGCTGCTCATGAAATCTGTTGAGCCTAATTAAAAAAGGGCACAATTTGTGCAAGTCCTAAACATAAGTATCTCATCATCTTTAGCAGTTCTTGTCGAATGAGCCCAGGGTTAGGGGTAGATCTTTGCTGTTTTATCAAACTGGCTTTTAATCTCCTCTGTTTTGGAGGCAGTGACAATGGCACGGTTTGTTTTATTTGCCTCCATTCCTTAAACTACATTTTTGTTTCGTTTCATTTACTCAGAAACGAATTGTATCTATTTAGACTTCAGGGTGAACTATTTACACAATGAAGTAGAGTGGCCATTCAAAACAGAGTTTGTAATTGAACATCTAAACATCTATGAGACATAAAAACAAACATGTGAACCTGAAGTATAGCAAATCATAATGCTGACAAGCATGAAAGTGAACGAAATAGGTCATAAATATGAAGTTTTCACTATCTGAATGATTTTCGGTTACATTAAAGGGATATATTGTTGAAAAATCCAAAGCTATCTCTCTTCGTGGTAATAAGTAATGTAAACAATCTTCCCACTGGTAAGTTGTAGTTACTGTAGTAAATTGGGTTTTCCAGGAACCAGTTATTTTAAAGCTAGTACTGGTAACTTCCTAGGTTCACATGTACCACAAGTAATGGAAGATTCACAGAAAATGGAATTTGAAATTTTATGCTGTGGCATTTGAAGGAAAATTAGGTATTTGTAGACAAGGATCATTATGTTCTTCTCTTTAATGGTTAATATTCCTTGACAGGCTTCTAACCGTTCAGAGAGTTTGCGTCCACATTTTTGTCCTTCTTTGTTGAGAGTTTCAATAGACGAAGCGAAATATATATGACCGACCAAGTGACCCACAATTTACAGTATTTTATCTTTTCTCCTGCCCTTACCATTCCAGAAACAAAACACTATTTCTTTTTGTGAAATAGTTTCTTGTTGCTGGTGAAGTTGCAAATTTCCTGTGCTTTGTCACCTTCAATTTTATTTCCCAATCCCCCTGTCCAGTCCGCAATCTTCCCCCAAATCACTCGATGTACCACATCTTCAGACAGTAATTAAAATGCCACAACTTGAGCAATGCTAGAGAATATTTGCAAAGCATGTTTTGAAAACGAATAATTCACAACTTAAATTATTGGAGTACAAGAAAACTCACAGGAGTGTGATGCTAAAAAAGTAATGTGTACAAAATTAAAGAATACTGTTTAATATACATATTTATATTTTTAAATCAGAAGAGGCAAAAATTGAAGTCATTAGCGAATTGACAGGTCAATAAGACTATAATGATAAGCCTTACAATTATTTTCAAGAATAATAATTATTGATAAGACTTCACAATCTTAAATAACTCTCTTGGAAAATTACAAGATGACATGCACTTTGTTTGGGGTGAGGAGATTAATATTTTTTATTAATGAAAGTAAAAGGCAATGATGAAAACCGACCGACCTAGATCTCTCTGTGCACCATGCACTAGCTGAAGAGTGTGGAAGAGATAGGAAAGAATATGGATTACTGCAGCTGCAGGTCTATTGAAATAAAACACAGGTCAATTTCCACAGGTGAGTGTACATGTCACCGTGCTGCAGACA
Organism: Montipora foliosa; assembly: GCF_036669935.1. Classification (NCBI taxonomy): domain Eukaryota; kingdom Metazoa; phylum Cnidaria; class Anthozoa; order Scleractinia; family Acroporidae; genus Montipora; species Montipora foliosa. Next base: position 18,401,339 of record NC_090870.1, on the reverse strand, counting down.
AATAAACAACACCAAAAGTGTCTGCTAGCGCTAATCACTCAACAAAAATGTTGTTTCAGGTCTCGGGGAAACTTTTGGCTTAGTTGTTGATTATTGGAGCAGCGACCTCTAGTCTTGACCTGTATTTAACAGACTCGCCTTCATTGCAGCTGTCACACGAGTCAACAGAACCACATACAACTGCTAAATCAACCACATCAATAATCTATGAACCCTGTTGCACAATTTTATAATTTGTAACACAATCTGACATGGTGAAAACATTGAACAACAGTAACAATACTCGCGTCAGGGAATTACAATTATGAGACGCCAAAATGAACCAAAACGCAAAGGTACGTACGAAATAAAATTACTTAATTACCGTTACGTCTTTCAAACACCATTATATCCTTCTATATTAATAACGAGATGCTTCCGTGAAGCATACACTGGGTTGCCTGTGGTACGTGTTACAGAAAATCAGAAGGCACTGAATTGTGTGGTATTGAAATACAGCATTCCAGTCTCCGAAGAATAACAAATAAAAGAGAAGCGAGAAACATTGGCTTCTGGGCTGACATGTTGATAATTTTCAAGTTCCCTCACAACTTCTTTTCACCACAAGTGTGCCCTCTGAGCATCTGAATGGTTTTAATACTAAAATTCACCGGAAGTTAAGCCCTTTCGGGCGGGGTTAGTTTTAGGATGGGAGACCAAAAACAGTAAACCCCTACTAAAACACAAGGATCTGACCGAAAATACTATTTACGCTAACAAATGCGAACTCAGCAAAGTACAGATTTTGTTAGCTTGCTTTATGCAAAACAAACATTGATGCAAAAGCAAATATCTATTGATACACAGTTTTAGAAAGAGCAGAAGGAAGTTTCCGGAACGGTCGATCGAGAGTAAAATATTTACGACATGAAAACAATATTAATTTTGAACCGTGAATATAGAATATAAAAAGTTACGATCAGCGACAAACATTTTGGGAGATTTTTGCTACGTTCAAATAAATCGCAAAATCGAAAGTGACATGCCGGAATTCAGCGGGCGGCCGTGATTAAAGGAGAACTGAAGATAAAAATGAAATATTTTTTCCTTCGCCAAATTTGTCGTGCCTGACTTAGTTAAAGGAAATATTCGAGTATTTGAGGGGTTCCTTACATTTTGACGTTTTTATGAGGCCAGAAAGATCCGTATTGGTCACTCGATGGAAGTCCGCCATAGCAGGCTTGGGCGCTATGCGTGACGTCATTGCGCTCACTTGCTTGAACGCGGGAAACTTGAAAAATGGTTCAGGGCGCTATTGTGGGCTGTTCTAGTAGAACTCTCATCGTTTCCCTCTTTAAAATGAAGTCCTTCTCGAAGAATGGATCATCCGAATTTAGAAGAAAAAACTAGCCAAATATCCAGCCCTGTCACATCTGTTCGGATCATTTCGAACCCTCCTGTTTTGAAGGTGTCTTGGCCACAGCAGTCGATGCGACAATTGCATGTAATTGATGAAATGATGAATAACTTTGCGACTCCATCGATTCCATTCATGCCCAGTGAGTAAGTTATGTTTTCTTTAGTCGGGAGATTTCAGTGGCAAACCAAGCGCCGGAGAAGTGAACCGAAAGGTTGTTTTTGCAAGCAACTGGGACTCGTTATTTCGTGATTGGCATTCGCACTTCAAGCTGGGTTTTATAAACTCGACAACGATCACAAAGATGTTTAATTGAAGTTTGAAAATTCGCAAAACTACGAACAGAGCTTATGTGTTTACATACATGTTGTTCATTAATCGCAGCACTCAGACCTGCGATGGCAGTTTATAGCACTTTTCTTTGTAAACACGGTCGAGAAGCTAGAATGCTGCGTTACACAACGAATAGTTTCTCAAATTGAATCGAAATGACAGACAAAACAAAAGCAGCCAACAGAATCTCTTAGTAATCAAGTTGTTTTAATTGCCTTTTGAATACAATCAATTCACCTGAGATCTGTTCATAGCTCCTCTATCTCGCGGCAGCAGATGCATTCCTTTTCTAGCTGTCCCGGCCTCCCAGTTCAAGCAAAAATCACAGCTGCACCAAGTCGTATTTCCCCATCTTGAGTCTTCCCTTTCGGTTGCTTCCTCTTCCTCCGATCCTGAACTTTCTCGCATTGGATCGAAAGAATGTGGTTCAAGTTCTGCCATAAACTTACGTGTATTAACGACGAAGAAAGCGGAGTACTATGTTGAGACTTAACGATAACAGAAGATTTCAGTGAAAACCAGCTGCTTGCTTGTGCGCAATGACGTCACAACATGGCGGCTGACATTCCTTTTTTGGAAGTAACCGGAAGGAAAAGCAAACAAAATGGCGGGCGTTCAAATTGGAAAAACAACCAAAGATTTTTGGCAAATTCAAGGCCTTTCAAGATGAAAAAGGATTTTTCGTGTTTGTTTAGGTAAAGGACGTTATATTTCGATAATAATAAGACACAAAAAAATTTGATTTTCTAGCCTTCAGTTCTCCTTTAAGTTACCGCGGCATGTTTACTCGCCAAACAGTGAAGTATCTGTGTCAAATGATGGCAAGATACCGGGTTTTTGTAAGTTTCTTTTTCTGTCAAGTGTTATAAAGTTTGACACTGAAATGAGCGAAGTCAAAACAAAGATCACAATCGCCCAACTCTTGTTTATGCAAAGTCAAAATTTACTCTCCAAGACGCGTACGACGTTATTTATCACCAGGTAATTCCATCATTTTGGAAATAGCAGCTACTTTATGATTCATCTGCGTCACAATTTTTCACTGATTTTGGGGCTCATTTTGTTGAAACTCAAGCACGCTTCCAACAGGCCTGTGAACCCTTCCTGCTTACAGAGCAATACTAAAAAACTTCTCCCATATCACATTTCAACCTTAAGCT
>NC_090870.1:18390950-18393450 GCF_036669935.1 Montipora foliosa | reverse complement strand
TTGTTTCTTTTTACCATAAGTTTGTATGAGAACTGTTATTCTTTCTTTTCAGATTAACTTGTCAAAAGTTGATAAAGACTGGAAGTGCTGAAAATGTCCCTCTTTTGCCTTTTGTCACAACTTTTCTGAAGTAAGGTTCACTGTCTTATTTTGTTATAATTTTCAATAAAACTTATTAACCCATTGACTCCCAGGGGCTCCCCATTGACGAGTAAAATTGTCCCGTGTCTCCTGTCTGGATTTTAAAAGGTCTTGTGTCAGTGCTTTGTCACTGTTTCACATTGCTGTGATGTTGTTTGTCGCAATTTCACTTTAAATGCTGTTGCTACTTTTTAGGCCATATCGCTTGTCGAATATACCCTGGCAGTCAGCCCCATTAGACAGAGTAAAATACTAAATATGGCCATTTCAGGCCATCTTGGGAGTCAAAGGCTTAAATTCACCTTTAGAGGGTAATATGCCCTTCTGAGTTCAAAAAGAAAGGAAACCACATTCCCCAAGGCCAATTAACAGGCCTTTTGATATTACATGATGGTGCGATTTCGCACAATCGACCTCAAATCCCATCCGATCGCACAATTCACGAAAAAGTCGCATAATTCACTAAAGAACGCACAACATTCACAAACTAAAACATAAATCAACAATTTTCTTAGGAATTCCAGCATAAATACGACATTTTAAAGATGATTTACCTTGGAAAAAGGCTAAAAAGCCGTTGTTACCTTCGATTTCGTAAACATTCGTTTTTGTATGTCGGAGGCCTGGTACGAGTCTCATTCTTAAAGAGTCGCCTATTGGTGTAACGCAAATACACCCTTTTTTCAGATTAGCATATCTGTTCAGAAATATAATACTGCACATAAAAACAAAGCATAAGAAGCTAGTCGCAGCATGCAGGAATATCAATAATTGTTGATCATTCATTTGGCATGTTAGCTGTGTCCTTTCAACTTTTAACGTGGTGCACCGATAGTGCAGAAGACCTGTTTCTTGTTTACTTATCCCAACTAATGTCGATCAAGATTCATAATTACTGTTCCCTTGTGTTCAAAATGTCTTTAGGGCAGCAAAAACGTGACTTTTTCTTATCCTGAAACCTTGAAAAACAAGCTTAAAACTGCTCTGAAAAAATCGCATAATTTACATTATTTATCGCATAATTGGCCTTTGTAATCGCATAATCTGCCCTGCAAATTTCGAATAATTTGCATTTTTTCATCGCACCCTATCAGAAGGCCTGAATTAAATCTTCAAAAAAATAAGACTGGTAAAATTTAAGCGTCTTTTGTGTTTGGTCTGATCTGTTTCGGGGCCAGAGTAATTTAGCAGTACATGTAGTTGTAACTTATGGTAACATATATAAGGCAAAATGTAATAGCGTAACAACTAACAATTTGCCACTGGCAAATGTGCACAAAACCTCTAAGCTTAGGGCTTAAGGTGAGGTGAAAGTATTACTTCAAAAAGAAAAAAGACTTTCCTTTATGAGTACAACTTTCTGGCAGTACTAACATTACTAACTACAACTGAAAAATCATTGAAACATCATGTTTGTTTCCTCATTTAGTTGCATGGTATGGGCAAGCTATGGTTTTGTCAAAGGTGATGAAGCTTTAATCCCTGTCAATATAATTGGAATGATCACACAAATTCTTTACACACTTTGCTTCTTCATGTATTGCAAAGACAAGGTTTGTATTCATAAGTGTGCAGTTAATACGTTGGTATTACAAAGTATTCATTCAACCAAGAAAACAAACTGTCATAGTGTCTATCACCTCAAAAAACCCTTTCCATTCAACAATATTATCTGCACTTGTGTAACACTAAATCTTTGGTTTGCTACAACTGTCTCCTTCAATGTCGTTGTTTTAGAGGCTGGAAAAACTGGTTGTAATTTGATTTATTACTGGGTTGACATCATAGACTGCTCTGTAGTGTGATATTTCATTGAAACGGGGATGCAAAGTAATTTGGGATGTCAACCCAGTATCGAATCCATTCCCCTTTATTTCTCAATCATGGGTCGAAATATTACCACATTTCCCGTCTTTCAAAGGGAATGAACAAGTGAATTTTCAATAAAAAGGTTCTAAAAACAACTCAATATATTTGGGACAATTTTGCAGAATACATAAAATGGAAAAGTTTGTTTAGGTGAGAGCCCCTCCCAGGGGTGTTGGGGAACAAGGGAACATGGCTAATTTGAACAGGGGAACACTGGGAACAATGACGAAAAGGGAACATAAAGCTGGAGACAAGTTTGAAAGTAATTTGGGGAACAAGGGAACACAAGCAAATATTAAAGGGAACAAGGAAACAAGGACCCCACTGGGAGATACTCAGGTGATAGGCACTTTTAAAAGTATTGTATGACTGTGATGAATTTAAGCAACAGAGGACATTTTCCACGTTTCCATAGCCTGGTCTAAACACGAGGGGGAGTTGGGAGAATGCAAGACAGTTATGCAAACCCGAGATGCAGTCAAGTATGTTT
>NC_090870.1:18373450-18380950 GCF_036669935.1 Montipora foliosa | reverse complement strand
GTGTGATACAATAACGACTGTGACTGTCATGAAAAACCTTAAATAAGAATGACCACAACCAGGTTTTCTGAGCCCGCGAGACTGAGCACCCCCAGCGAAACATTGTTTTAACGAAAACCGCTGGTCAGCAACCTGGTTCTGGTCATTGCTGTCTAACTAAATTAAAGGCGACTGTAATACTCTGATACTCGCAATGACGCCATGAAGGGCAGCCTCAGTCTCCGCTCATTCTTTGAGTCAACTTTTTCCGAGTTAACTTTCTTTTAGGAACAGGTTTCTCCCAGCGAAAAGTATCAGATTTCCCTTGTCGCTGAGATAGCTCTGTTTTGATTGGCTTTTACATCAGTGAGCGTGTTGAATCTCCCAAGGGAAGCGTTCTATAAATAAATCTACTGAGGAAAGGGTTGACTCCGAGCCCAAGTATTGGAGATAGAAGCTCCCTTTGATGATCTCCTGATGTTGGCAATAACGACGATGATCGTAATGACGATGGTGGCGATTGCGATAAAAATGGTATCCGAACACACCTATGTCCAGAAATGTACCAAATTAGATGCGCGCCCAATTTTTATCCACGGCATTAAGTGTGCCATTACTAAAGTCGATTCCTTTGCTACCTATTTCTAGCAATTGATGGTTTGCATGTAACGTCACGGTGGCAATGTTGGTGTACAGAACAATGCAGTAAAATGTCTTTTGGGAATTTGACTCTTATTACTATGCAAAACTTGTGGGGTCATTTTCTAATGTTTTGTACACCAAGATGGCCGTCTCATCACGTGGATGCAAACCAAAGCTTAGGGTAAATGCAGCTATTTATCGTTAAATAGATGAGCAGCACTAGGGGGACACTTTGTGACGGTAAGTGAGTGTATTCCAAGAGACGAGTGATGTTGAAGTTGGGGAAAAGAGCAAAAGGACACTTCGTGACGCTTATTCAAATTCGCTCGAATCCAAGTGTGGGCATTTCTGTCCGAAGAAGAATTGTTTCCATTCGTATTTTCAGTATTAAATAACGCAAAAGTTCATTCCTGTTTCCTAATTTGCTAGGACCTTGTCAAGAACTGGGATAGTTTCTTTCCAACTTTTGACTGCAACCAAGAGTCCTCTATCTGTCTTTATACAACTTATGCGATAAAACGAGGTTCTAGGAAATCACTTGCGATCCTTTGATTAATCTACATAGACTTGGGTCTCGGCTATGCGTAAATTAGGAGATACAGTAGGAAATGAGTCCTGTAAATTGCTTAAGGCAATCAGTATTGGCAGGAGCCCATCAGTAAGAGCATTCCTCCGAATTGACTTCTTCATCGAGCGTTTTGACAGACCTAGTTATTTTTAGAAACGTCTTTCCTGCAAATGTGCCTCCCGCGGGAGCTCAATGACCAATCACAAGAAACTAAGTCGGACGTCAAAGCGTCACCGAACCGGAACTGCCTTTTTTTTTTGGTCTGTAAAAATGCCATGACATGGATTAAGTGTGGGAGTTGTTCGCTCCTAGTCATGGGTTCCTGGCATTGGCTACTGAGATTTCGAGCACCCTCTCCCTCTAGGAGAAAGCGGCGAGCGATTAGAAATCTTGATATTTTCCCATCACCCCGGAGAGCATGCTCGCAGGATTGTAGCTTCACTGCTTCATTAAATGAACAAAGATAACAGGAAGAAAAGAAAAAAAACATGTTTTTAAAAAAACGGCACCATGCACTGTTTCAGACGTTCATGAACATTTAACTTTCATTCAAACGTGCCCAACCACTTTCCCAAGCACTCTTCTGAGATGAAATTAATACTTCCAAATGTTCATAAACATTTGACGCAGGCTATAGCATCACAAGCATTCAGTAATCCACTCTGCGAGACCAAACACTAACAAGCGGGGACCTAGGAGTGAGTAATTCAGTAATACCCATTCCCCTTTTCGCCTCCGATGAACGGCTTCATTCCAGGCTTTCTGGTTACGCTAACAGGACGTCTTTCTTTCTGGTCTGCGGCTGCGTAACAGAAAAGTTGGACTCACGAAAGACCTACATCCCCTCCCATCGATGAAATAAGCGGTGACCACTAGACGAAATCTGTTTCGCCTGTCTGCATCCACTGTGGAAAGCTTGTAAACTGGTGTTCCTTGAGAGGACATGTAAACTGAATCGAGATCCACCGATAAATTTTGCTGTAACATCGAAAATGAGATAAATAAATTAACAGATAACCGATTAGGCTTTATCGCCCGAAAAATATTCGATTGTTACGAGTTCGTCAAGGCCTGACAAGGCTGCTCACGAGCCACATGACCGGAAGTTATTCTAGTTTCAGCATCGTGAAGCAAAACGCAGCTGTGACAACGTCTTTCGTGATTGGGTCAAAAAAAAGTACTCAACAGAAACAGAGCCTAATCCGAAACACGATAGAGTTGCATCCTAGACCGCTTCAATGAAATTAGCGGTTTTAAATAGTCTGAAAAAGAGTTCTGCCAGCCTTTCCTGTACGTCGTTGCATCCACCCCCTCCCCCTCCTTCTCCTTCCCCTTCCCCCAAGGGGACTAGTGTCCCAGATAAAAACAGGTTCTTATTCCACAATGCGATCGGAAAATTCGCTTGGGATCGTAAAGAAGGGTGGGGGAGGGGATCTCCACTGAGTGGCGGGAACTGAATATCTTGTCATCTCTCTCTCCTCACTCGGAATGACCCTGGGTACGACAACAATACATAGTTCAACCTCATTTTCAGCGCCTTAACTCTCGGCGGAGAAAAGCTTTACAAACTAGGTTAACTGGTCTTCCAAGATATTTTAACAGGAATTGTTAACCCTCAGAAAAAACTCTATCTCTTAGAATCTCGTTCGAACGGGCGAATAATCGTTTCTTAGTAAGCTTAATCAGTTCATAGTCTAACCTATAGCAATAAGATGTTTCGATGTGGTAGTATTCTCATCTTTAAGTCACTTTGTCAAATTTTGCAGTCGGTTTTCACCCACCTTGTTGGCCACTTGAGCCCCCATTTTAACCTTCAGCGGTACTCTGCCCGTAGTGTCACCACTCAAAGCAGCTGCCATTGGTGCTCTCTCCACATACACGTTCACCTGAGTGATCTGGGCATCAGCTGTAACCGCTATGCGAACTTTACTATCCGTTAGCCGTTGCCTCGACTGTCGGTTCACACGACTTTGCACTTTTTCATACCCCTTGGGGAAAAACAATGGAATTGAGGAGTGTTAGCTTGCGCAATATGGGCTTCGGGGTCGCGCGAGGAGTTATCACATTGCTCTGGAACCTGAGGATTTTCCCCTCAGACCACAAGAGAGGTTTTTGTAAATAACGCAAGTGGCACTTGCTTGTTGCAGCTCGTGATGCTTGATTTCTGGTTTGAATAGCACGTGGGAAAGCTATAATTGTTCTTTACATATTTTCAGTATATCTCAAAGTAAAACTCCGCCGCAGCTTGAGTGTCGTCAAGTCTGAAACGGAAGGCGTGGGTTGCCAGGACAAACGCTGCCTTCGTAAGATGCGCCTGACCACAGAGTGCTTGGGTGAACGCGCACGCTAAAACGGAATTTGTCGACCTTTTGGGCAATCAGTCCCAGTCCCCTTCAGTAAGGAAATGATTCTAAGATTTGCGCTCCCTTTGCTCGATTGCTTTCTACGCAGACTCGTGCTAACATCTAGAAAGTCAAATGTCTTACCTTTTTTAACCCAAGAAAATGAACTTTAACCTTTGTGTCTTGAATTATTTGCGCCTTGGATGATTTTTCCAGGTTTGGCAACAGACGTGACGTTGCGCATGGACCAATATTCTTCCTAATGACAGGCCAGTCTCTCTCGTTTTCTTGGTCTTCATGTGGCAAGTCAAATATCTCTGCTTTTGGTTTCTTCAAAATTGGTAGAAAGTCTATCGAGTCCCTGCATTGTCTTGATTCTACAAACAAGAAAACAATAGAAGAGTCCCTAGGTTTCCCTCGGAGGCCCTATTGCCAATCCTTTGCAGATCATGCAGATGCAGAGTTGTTACAAAATGGAAAAAAAAACCTGCGAATGAGATCTGTAAACTCTGGCAGCGGTTATTTTAGTTTGCAAAGAAACCAGTTCTTTGGGAATTGAATTTCTAATGGTTACGAGAGCACAATAGACAGCCTGGCCGTGTACCAGGGGGGGATGGAATACAGGTCAGTTGTCTGAACGTGCTCCCATCCACTTCAACATAGGGCGTAAACATTCCTGTTGAATTTTGTTATTCAGAGCATTTTTAATTCCCGGAAAGTAAAAAAATAAGCGGAAGAGGTTAAAATTACACGTTACATAACTGCTGCTAGGTCAAAGGCTACTGCTGTGCCAAAGAAGTTGCGGCGTAAAGAATAGTAAAGAAAATGCAGCTCTTAGAAAATCTTACTTATGCTCTGAGTCAGTGTTATTGTTGTTGTTGTTCTTTTTATGGGTGTGATATGAAAAAGGACAAAAGTGCCTGATCAACCTGGGAAGGGGTGGGGAGGGTAGTTTTAGTTATCTTTACCCGTCCACCTAACCGGAAGTTTTGTTATTCGATCTTTCTTTGCTAGAAATGCTGTTTTAAAAAAACGTAGCGGTTCTGTCACGCCAAAAGTAATGCCGTTTATAAAAACTCCCCATGGACATTCCTTTCACATTGAAAAAAGTCGTGAAAAGTTACTTTTGCCTTTTTGTAGAGCTGATCACGTTCCGGCAACTTCGGCGGAGAAAGGGCCTGGGGACGGGATTGAAAAAACATCTAACGTTGTCGGCTCTTACTTAAGATATTTAGTACCCCTTATGTACTATGTTCGAAGTATTTTGCCCTTAAAAAAACTATCGAATGTATCATGAATATTCCTTAATTAACGAGTTTTTTTTTTCTACTTCAGATTGCGTACATCTGTCCATTGTCCAATCTGACCTTACGTGATTAAAGCAGTTCCTTAGATAATGTCAAGTCATGCATGCGTTACCTTGTTGATGGAAATCTTGAGGAAAATCCTGCGACAAAAGAAACCTTAACCAAGAATCGTAGCGAAAATATTCTTCCGTTTCCATTTCCTTTATAATTATAAAAGCAGACGCAAGGTACAGAGACACTAACTTCGTCAGTTCGAGCCCAACAAATTAGCTGTCTTCTGCCTGAGCTGCAGCATCAACTAACATGACTCACCGCGGGTTAAGGCTATATATACCGAGTCAATACTTCCGTGTGGAGTTTTCGTAACTAAGGCCTTTTTCAAATTTTGTGTTTATATCTAGGGTATTTGTAGCACGCGGAAGAAGATTAATTGCCCAATCAGGGTATGCCACTAACTGAAGAGCTTTTAACCAAATGTCACGTCTCGCTTTGAATTTTGTTCTATAGTGACTAAGGCCTTTTCATTGAGCTCCAGTCGTGTTATTGGTGCTAAAGGAAGAAAATATCTTATTTCCTAAAATACTACACCTTGCAAAAATACTTACACGATGGTCCTACACAAAGAAAACTTACATTTTCGCCCGTGATAAAAGACGGCTAAATATTTAAATTGCATAAGCCCCGCAACGTATTTGCATGTCATTGAATAAGAATAAGCTCTATTGTATTCCGACTCGTTCTAGAAAGAATACCGCCTAGAGGAAACAATTGTGGCGAGGTGTTGTGGGGTATTCTGCAATTGCTCCGTTTAGCGAAATGGAGACAGCAAATCGGACAAAAGGAGAATAAATTTTCTTTATTTTCGCCCTGTGCTCCAATAAAAATGCTGATGAGTTTCCGACTAGGTATTTTTTTGGAATTTTACAATCAGTACAAAACAATCAGTGTGTAAAAATTCATTAAAGGTTGTCACGTCTGTGATTACCATGTGTCAGCAAGCAGAGGAAAAACCATCGAATTGTTTAAGCTGTCAGGAGTGTTTGTCTTCCTTTCCACGCCATGAAATATATGAATTTATGAATCTTACAGCCAATTTTATAGACGCAACATCTGGAACGGAAGTAGTAACGCAAAGTGTGAATTAAAAGTACTCAGAATATATTGCATTTTGTCTAAAAAAAAGTGGAGATATACTATTGCCAAGCAGTGAAAGAGAACACATGTGCTATCAAGTATTGTTTGGACTCTTAACTTCCTGTCGAGCTTGAAAGTGCTTGGTGTTCTCGCCGGTGTGCTGTGTAGAAACGTATGGGTTAAAGTTGTGGTCGTTACGGTCTAGTGAGTTGTAATTGAAATAGAAAAGTCGATGAAATGCTGTCTCCTGAACCAGTTGTATATTTTCCTCAAAGTGGGATTAAGTTACGTAAGATGTCACTCTGCTTGGGGTTGAAATATCATTTGCATCGTATAGGATTCTTAAGCGCTTAGCCGGTGAGACGCTACAAAGGGCTGTCTTTGCTGTATATCGTGTGTACGAAACAGGAATAGAATTACGTACATCGGACAAGACCACAGTCATAAGATATCTAGGTGAATTAATTGAAAATGTTTGTCTAAAAAGATTATGCAACGTAGAATTCGGTTCTTGTTTTGATGTCAAGCTGTTTCTTTGTTAAGACTTCGAAAGCCGGTAACAGTCAAAATGACCCATTTGCCCTCCATCAAAACATATCTTTTCGCGGGTTTTCTGGTTTCGCACCGCAGTGAGGGCATTCACATCAGAACTAAGTATTTAATGGCGAAAATCTTCTTTGAAAAGCAGTCGTACGGGGGATCTTTTCTCGATGTTTGGTGAAACAATGTAAGCTTTGATCATTACAGTAAACTTTACTTCTAAATCCCATAATAAACTTGCAAACAAAATTTTGCAAAGTAACGCAAAGAAGCGACTTTATAGAATTTCTGATTCAAATTATGGACATCTTGCCTAGGCTCGATTACCAGCCGCTATTTCGTCCTTTTGGAAACTTGTAATATTTGTAGCGGAGTTATAAGATTTACCCAAATTGGCCTCGCTGGACTCTTGATCCCTCTTACCCTTCGGACCTTTTGCAGTATGCATGGCCAAAATGAGTGCATTTGTCTGAGTTGTCTGGTGTTTTCGAGTTTCCAGTCCAGCCGCATCACAGATTGACAAAATAAACCACATTTTCTATATTTTGTGAGTGATTTTGTCCGAGGGACAAAGTGTTGGGCAAAATCAAATCACGTGTCTTCCCTTGTCAGTTGTTGGCATTTGAAAAGAAATTATTCTACATGTACAGTACGTGACTTGATCGAAATAAACAAATCCATATTCCGTTTTGCGCCCAGCAATTAACATATCAGCGAGATTTCAACGTCTCAAGAAAAGGAATGAAGAAAGGGGTTATTCATATAATTCATGTTTTAAAATCTAGGAAATGAATGCCGGTCTTTGTTCCTAAAACTGGGGTTTAAAGTGTAAGTTTTCTGCAACCGGAAGTTTTTAAAGGCGCTTAGGCCGGTGTAAAATAACACGCACCGCAAAGATCATTTCGATTGAAGTACTTCATTTGAAGACAACTTTGGTAAAACGAAGATGGGGAGAAACTGCCCTTTGTTAGCATTCGGCGGCGTTCAT
>NC_090870.1:18355924-18368950 GCF_036669935.1 Montipora foliosa | reverse complement strand
GAAAGTTAATTTCAGTGAGGAATTTCTTTTCGAGCATTTTTACATGACGTCACGGCAGCCATGTTGGTGTTCCAAAACAAAGAAATGGCGGCCATGATGGTACATACCAAACTAATCCTCCGGGAATTGAACTGCCATTATGGCTGCTGGTCACGTGAGTGAAAATGCTCTATATTTCTGGATCTTTGAATCAAAAGAACGCATGTTTTATGAGTCAAATGAGTCAATGAGTCATGAGTCAATGAGACTCACATCACTAACTGGTTGACTCATTGACTCATGACTCATTGACTCATTGACTCATAAATACTTAACGCCCGAATCAAAATAACTAAAACAAAGTTTTAATTCCTTGGTTCTCCTTGCTAGGAATTTCTCCCCCCTTGGCTCAAGCGGGGGTAAGGCCTGGTTTTCGCCAGCGACGCAAGCATAACAGCGCCAATTTCACCGTGAAAACTGGGGATGACGCTAGCATAAGCACAAGGATCGAAAATTTCCTTTTGAAACGTCTGGCCTATAGACCATATTCGTATTCTCAGTATTGTACTGGAACTAGCTTGCAATGGAGGCAAATGCGGGGTCCTATATTAAAAAGGATTTGCATTTGAAAAGATTCCCCCGCATTAGCCTCCATTGCAAGCTAGTTCCAGTCCAATACTGAGAATACGAATATGCTCTATTTAAGCACTCGTTCCAGATTCCCCGCGTCTGAGCATTTGAACAAAATTGCGGTTGGCATGGTTGATGTCGACATTCGTTAGCGTAAGCTGCTCATGCGTGTGCTTGCGTCGCTAGTGAAAACCGGCAAAACGGGCTTAAAGCTCCAATACGGCTTGGCTTCAGTCTGAACAGGCTTTTTCATTTAAATTTCCTTTTTCTGGGTCAAGGATACTTCTTGCCTGAACAACAGGAGACCATTCTTATGTTTTGAAAATTTATTTACATTTAATTTAGAAATAAATGTAATGTCAAAGGTGTGGACAAATTCAAAATTTGATTACAAAGCAGTCATCCGAAGTGTACCACAGGTTATTAAATAACTTTTACTTCTATAGACTTTGTCAAAATTTCTACTCTTATTTACTATACACAAGCAATAATAAAAACTGGGCTTCACTAAAATATTCAGTCTCGTACAAACCAAGGACTGACAAACCTATTTGATGTATTAAAATTCAACTTAAAAACAATGAAAATTCTCATATTACCCGGATGCTTAAGATGATTCCTTTCGGCCTAAGACCGAATTATCAAATCGGGCTTTTTAAGGCGTGTTTTTTGAAGCACGTAATCTCGTGAAGGAGATACTATTAAATAAACGTGTGATACAATAACGACTGTGACTGTCATGAAAAAACCTTAAATAAGAATGACCACAACCAGGTTTTCTGAGCCCCGCGAGACTGAGGCACCCCCAGCGAAACATTGTTTTAACGAAAACCGCTGGTCAGCAACCTGGTTCTGGTCATTGCTGTCTAACTAAATTAAAGGCGACTGTAATACTCTGATACTCGCAATGACGCCATGAAGGGCAGCCTCAGTCTCCGCTCATTCTTTGAGTCAACTTTTTCCGAGTTAACTTTCTTTTAGGAACAGGTTTCTCCCAGCGAAAAGTATCAGATTTCCCTTGTCGCTGAGATAGCTCTGTTTTGATTGGCTTTTACATCAGTGAGCGTGTTGAATCTCCCAAGGGAAGCGTTCTATAAATAAATCTACTGAGGAAAGGGTTGACTCCGAGCCCAAGTATTGGAGATAGAAGCTCCCTTTGATGATCTCCCTCTGATGTTGACAATAACGACGATGATCATAATGACGATGGTGACGATTGCGATAAAAATGGTATCCGAACACACCTATGTCCAGAAATGTACCAAATTAGATGCGCGCCCAATTTTTATCCACGGCATAAGTGTGCCATTACTAAAGTCTATTCCTTTGCTACCTATTTCTAGCAATTGATGGTTTGCATGTAACGTCACGGTGGCAATGTTGGTGTACAGAAATAATGCAGTAAAATGTCTTTTGGGAATTTGACTCTTAGTACTATGCAAAACTTGTGGGGTCATTTTCTAATGTTTTGTACACCAAGATGGCCGTCTCATTACGTGGATGCAAACCAAAGCTTAGGGTAAATGCAGCTATTTATCGTTAAATAGATGAGCAGCACTTGGGGGACACTTTGTGACGGTAAGTGAGTGTATTCCAAGAGACGAGTGATGTTGAAGTTGGGGAAAAGAGCAAAAGGACACTTCGTGACGCTTATTCAAATTCGCTCGAATCCAAGTGTGGGCATTTCTGTCCGAAGAAGAATTGTTTCCATTCGTATTTTCAGTATTAAATAACGCAAAAGTTCATTCCTGTTTCCTAATTTGCTAGGACCTTGTCAAGAACTGGGATAGTTTCTTTCCAACTTTTGACTGCAACCAAGAGTCCTCTATCTGTCTTTATACAACTTATGCGATAAAACGAGGTTCTAGGAAATCACTTGCGATCCTTTGATTAATCTACATAGACTTGGGTCTCGGCTATGCGTAAATTAGGAGATACAGTAGGAAATGAGTCCTGTAAATTGCTTAAGGCAATCAGTATTGGCAGGAGCCCATCAGTAAGAGCATTACTCCGAATTGACTTCTTCATCGAGCGTTTTGACAGACCTAGTTATTTTTAGAAACGTCTTTCCTGCAAATGTCCCTCCCGCGGGAGCTCAATGACCAATCACAGGAAACTAAGTCGGACGTCAAAGCGTCACCGAACCGGAACTGCCTTTTTTTTTGGTCTGTAAAAATGCCATGACATGGATTAAGTGTGGGAGTTGTTCGCTCCTAGTCATGGGTTCCTGGCATTGGCTACTGAGATTTCGAGCACCCTCTCCCTCTAGGAGAAAGCGGCGAGCGATTAGAAATCTTGATATTTTCCCATCACCCCGGAGAGCATGCTCGCAGGATTGTAGCTTCACTGCTTCATTAAATGAACAAAGGTAAGAGGAAGAAAAGAAAGAAAACATGTTTTTAAAAAAACGGCACCATGCACTGTTTCAAACGTTCATGAACATTTAACTTTCATTCAAACGTGCCCAACCACTTTCCCAAGCACTCTTCTGAGGTGAAATTAATACTTCCAAATGTTCATAAACATTTGACGCAGGCTATAGCATCACAAGCATTCAGTAATCCACTCTGCGAGACCAAACACTAACAAGCGGGGACCTAGGAGTGAGTAATTCAGTAATACCCATTCCCCTTTTCGCCTCCGATGAACGGCTTCATTCCAGGCTTTCTGGTTACGCTAACAGGACGTCTTTCTTTCTGGTCTGCGGCTGCGTAACAGAAAAGTTGGACTCACGAAAGACCTACATCCCCTCCCATCGATGAAATAAGCGGTGACCACTAGACGAAATCTGTTTCGCCTGTCTGCATCCACTGTGGAAAGCTTGTAAACTGGTGTTCCTTGAGAGGACATGTAAACTGAATCGAGATCCACCGATAAATTTTGCTGTAACATCGAAAATGAGATAAATAAATTAACAGATAACCGATTAGGCTTTATCGCCCGAAAAATATTCGATTGTTACGAGTTCGTCAAGGCCTGACAAGGCTGCTCACGAGCCACATGACCGGAAGTTATTCTAGTTTCAGCATCGTGAAGCAAAACGCAGCTGTGACAACGTCTTTCGTGATTGGGTCAAAAAAAAGTACTCAACAGAAACAGAGCCTAATCCGAAACACGATAGAGTTGCATCCTAGACCGCTTCAATGAAATTAGCGGTTTTAAATAGTCTGAAAAAGAGTTCTGCCAGCCTTTCCTGTACGTCGTTGCATCCACCCCCTCCCCCTCCTTCTCCTTCCCCTTCCCCTAAGGGGACTAGTGTCCCAGATAAAAACAGGTTCTTATTCCACAATGCGATCGGAAAATTCGCTTGGGATCGTAAAGAAGGGTGGGGGAGGGGATCTCCACTGAGTGGCGGGAACTGAATATCTTGTCATCTCTCTCTCCTCACTCGGAATGACCCTGGGTACGACAACAATACATAGTTCAACCTCATTTTCAGCGCCTTAACTCTCGGCGGAGAAAAGCTTTACAAACTAGGTTAACTGGTCTTCCAAGATATTTTAACAGGAATTGTTAACCCCTCAGAAAAAACTCTATCTCTTAGAATCTCGTTCGAACGGGCGAATAATCGTTTCTTAGTAAGCTTAATCAGTTCATAGTCTAACCTATAGCAATAAGATGTTTCGATGTGGTAGTATTCTCATCTTTAAGTCACTTTGTCAAATTTTGCAGTCGGTTTTCACCCACCTTGTTGGCCACTTGAGCCCCATTTTAACCTTCAGCGGTACTCTGCCCGTAGTGTCACCACTCAAAGCAGCTGCCATTGGTGCTCTCTCCACATACACGTTCACCTGAGTGATCTGGGCATCAGCTGTAACCGCTATGCGAACTTTACTATCCGTTAGCCGTTGCCTCGACTGTCGGTTCACACGACTTTGCACTTTTTCATACCCCTTGGGGAAAAACAATGGAATTGAGGAGTGTTAGCTTGCGCAATATGGGCTTCGGGGTCGCGCGAGGAGTTATCACATTGCTCTGGAACCTGAGGATTTTGCCCTCCGACCACAAGAGAGGTTTTTGTAAATAACGCATGTGGCACTTGCTTGTTGCAGCTCGTGATGCTTGATTTCTGGTTTGAATAGCACGTGGGAAAGCTATAATTGTTCTTTACATATTTTCAGTATATCTCAAAGTAAAACTCCGCCGCAGCTTGAGTGTCGTCAAGTCTGAAACGGAAGGCGTGGGTTGCCAGGACAAACGCTGCCTTCGTAAGATGCGCCTGACCACAGAGTGCTTGGGTGAACGCGCACGCTAAAACGGAATTTGTCGACCTTTTGGGCAATCAGTCCCAGTCCCCTTCAGTAAGGAAATGGTTCTAAGACTTGCGCTCCCTTTGCTCGATTGCTTTCTACGCAGACTCGTGCTAACATCTAGAAAGTCAAATGTCTTACCTTTTTTAACCCAAGAAAATGAACTTTAACCTTTGTGTCTTGAATTATTTGCGCCTTGGATGATTTTTCCAGGTTTGGCAACAGACGTGACGGTGCGCAAGGACCAATATTCTTCCTAATGACAGGCCAGTCTCTCTCGTTTTCTTGGTCTTCATGTGGCAAGTCAAATATCTCTGCTTTTGGTTTCTTCAGAATTGGTAGGAAGTCTATCGAGTCCCTGCATTGTCTTGATTCTACAAACAAGAAAACAATAGAAGAGTCCCTAGGTTTCCCTCGGAGGCCCTATTGCCAATCCTTTGCAGATCATGCAGGTGCACAGTTGTTACAAAATGGAAAAAAAAAACCTGCGAATGAGATCTGTAAACTCTGGCAGCGGTTATTTTAGTTTGCAAAGAAACCAGTTCTTTGGGAATTGAATTTCTAATGGTTACGAGAGCAGAATAGACAACCTGGCCGTGTACCAGGGGGGGATGGAATACAGGTCAGTTGTCTGAACGTGCTCCCATCCACTTCAACATAGGGCGTAAACATTCCTGTTGAATTTTGTTATTCAGAGCATTTTTAATTTCCGGAAAGTAAAAAAAATAAGCGGAAGAGGTTAAAATTACACGTTACATAACTGCTGCTAGGTCAAAGGCTACTGCTGTGCCAAAGAAGTTGCGGCGTAAAGAATAGTAAAGAAAATGCAGCTCTTAGAAAATCTTACTTATGCTCTGAGTCAGTGTTATTGTTGTTGCTGTTCTTTTTATGGGTGTGATATGAAAAAGGACAAAAGTGCCTGATCAACCTGGGAAGGGGTGGGGAGGGTAGTTTTAGTTATCTTTACCCGTCCACCTAACCGGAAGTTTTGTTATTCGATCTTTCTTTGCTAGAAATGCTGTTTTAAAAAAACGTAGTGGTTCTGTCACGCCAAAAGTAATGCCGTTTATAAAAACTCCCCATGGACATTCCTTTCACATTGAAAAAAGTCGTCAAAAGTTACTTTTGCCTTTTTGTAGAGCTGATCACGTTCCGGCAACTTCGGCGGAGAAAGGGCCTGGGGACGGGATTGAAAAAACATCTAACGTTGTCGGCTCTTACTTAAGATATTTAGTACCCCTTATGTACTATGTTCGAAGTATTTTGCCCTTAAAAAAACTATCGAATGTATCATGAATATTCCTTAATTAACGAGTTTTTTTTTCTACTTCAGATTGCGTACATCTGTCCATTGTCCAATCTGACCTTACGTGATTAAAGCAGTTCCTTAGATAATGTCAAGTCATGCATGCGTTACCTTGTTGATGGAAATCTTGAGGAAAATCCTGCGACAAAAGAAACCTTAACCAAGAATCGTAGCGAAAATATTCTTCCGTTTCCATTTCCTTTATAATTAGAAAAGCAGACGCAAGGTACAGAGACACTAACTTCGTCAGTTCGAGCCCAACAAATTAGCTGTCTTCTGCCTGAGCTGCAGCATCAACTAACATGACTCACCGCGGGTTAAGGCTATATATACCGAGTCAATACTTCCGTGTGGAGTTTTTGTAACTAAGGCCTTTTTCAAATTTTGTGTTTATATCTAGGGTATTCGTAGCACGCGGAAGAAGATTAATTGCCCAATCAGGGTATGCCACTAACTGAAGAGCTTTTAACCAAATGTCACGTCTCGCTTTGAATTTTGTTCTATAGTGACTAAGGCCTTTTCATAGAGCTCCAGTCGTGTTATTGGTGCTAAAGGAAGAAAATATCTTATTTCCTAAAAAACTACACCTTGCAAAAATACTTACACGATGGTCCTACACAAAGAAAACTCTCATTTTCGCCCGTGATAAAAGACGGCTAAATATTTAAATTGCATAAGCCCCGCGACGTATTTGCATGTCATTGAATAAGAATAAGCTCTATTGTATTCCGACTCGTTCTAGAAAGAATACCGCCTAGAGGAAACAATTGTGGCGAGGTGTTGTGGGGTATTCTGTAATTGCTCCGTTTAGCGAAATGGAGACAGCAAATCGGACAAAAGGAGAATAAATTTTCTTTATTTTCGCCCTGTGCTCCAATAAAAATGCTGATGAGTTTCCGACTAGGTATTTTTTTGGAATTTATTTTCTGTGTCGACAAAACAATCAGTACAAAACAATCAGTGTGTAAAAATTCATTAAAGGTTGTCACGTCTGTGATTACCATGTGTCAGCAAGCAGAGAAAAAACCATCGAATTGTTTAAGCTGTCAGGAGTGTTTGTCTTCCTTTCCACGCCATGAAATATATGAATTTATGAATCTTACAGCCAATTTTATAGACGCAACATCTGGAACGGAAGTAGTAACGCAAAGTGTGAATTAAAAGAACTCAGAATATATTGCATTTTGTCTAAAAAAAGTGGAGATATACTATTGCCAAGCAGTGAAAGAGAACACATGTGCTATCAAGTATTGTTTGGACTCTTAACTTCCTGTCGAGCTTGAAAGTGCATAAAAATAGGCTTGGTTTTCTCGCCGGTGTGCTGTGTAGAAACGTATGGGTTAAAGTTGTGGTCGTTACGGTCTAGTGAGTTGTAATTGAAATAGAAAAGTCGATGAAATGCTGTCTCCTGAACCAGTTGTATATTTTCCTCAAAGTGGGATTAAGTTACGTAAGATGTCACTCTTCTTGGGGTTGAAATATCATTTGCATCGTATAGGATTCTTAAGCGCTTAGCCGGTGAGACGCTACAAAGGGCTGTCTTTGCTGTATATCGTATGTACGAAACAGGAATAGAATAACGTACATCGGACAAGACCACAATCATAAGATATCTAGGTGAATTAATTGAAAATGTTTGTCTAAAAAGATTATGCAACGTAGAATTCGGTTCTTGTTTTGATGTCAAGCTGTTTCTTTGTTAAGACTTCGAAAGCCGGTAACAGTCAAAATGACCCATTTGCCCTCCATCAAACATATCTTTTCGCGGTTTTCTGGTTTCGCACCGCAGTGAGGGCATTCACATCAGAACTAAGTATTTTAATGGCGAAAATCTTCTTTGAAAAGCAGTCGTACGGGGGATCTTTTCTCGATGTTTGGTGAAACAATGTAAGCTTTGATCATTACAGTAAACTTTACTTCTAAATCCCATAATAAACTTGCAAACAAAATTTTGCAAAGTAACGCAAAGAAGCGACTTTATAGAATTTCTGATTCAAATTTATGGACATCTTGCCTAGGCTCGATTACCAGCCGCTATTTCTTCCTTTTGGAAACTTGTAATATTTGTAGCGGAGTTATAAGATTTACCCAAATTGGCCTCGCTGGACTCTTGATCCCTCTTACCCTTCGAATTCGGACCTTTTGCAGTATGCATGGCCAAAATGAGTGCATTTGTCTGAGTTGTCTGGTGTTTTCGAGTTTCCAGTCCAGCCGCATCACAGATTGACAAAATAAACCACATTTTCTATATTTTTTTGAGTGATTTTGTCCGAGGGGCAAAGAGTTGGGCAAAATCAAATCACGTGTCTTCCCTAGTCAGTTGTTGGCATTTGAAAAGAAATTATTCTACATGTACAGCGTACGTGACTTGATCGAAATAAACAATTCCATATTCCGTTTTGCGCCCAGCAATTAACATATCAGCGAGATTTCAACGTCTCAAGAAAAGGAATGAAGAAAGGGGTTATTCATATAATCCATGTTTTAAAATCTAGGAAATGAATGCCGGTCTTTGTTCCTAAAACTGGGGTTTAAAGTATAAGTTTTCTGCAACCGGAAGTTTTTAAAGGCGCTTAGGCCGGTGTAAAATAACACGCACCGCAAAGATCATTTCGATTGAAGTACTTCATTTGAAGACAACTTTGGTAAAACGAAGATGGGGAGAAACTGCCCTTTGTTAGCATTCGGCGGCGTTCATTGAAGAACGAGCCAGAATACAATAGGTGTTATTTTATGTTATAAGTAATATTTCGCTCAAGCAAAGTGTAGGGCTTTGAAATGTGTCAGTTTTTCGGTTTAATATTTAAAACATGTCTTATTTTAAAAACCTACATCGTTCTGATTTTGAGCAGTTAATTTTTCAGCCTGCGACGCATTTCAAGAGTGTCTTCCTGAAAAGCGCGTGACCTCATTCGAAAAAGGCTTGCTTCAACCAAAACATAGGGATGCGTGACTTGTGAGCAGTGACAACATCACGAGACATGCCAACCGCAATGCCTTTTATACTCGGCCAGACATTCCATGACTGTCATCCATTTTCTAGACATTATATTTTATGGGGATAACTTCAAATGACTAGATTGGATAACTTTCACTTACATGTTCTGAAAACCAAGAAAACACGTTTTCCTTGCTAATGGTCACGTAAGCACATTTTTTAATAAACAACATTGACTGAACATGATATTGTAAGATGGAATGTGTTCCTGTTTACAAATCCTTGACTAATCTATTTGGAACACGTACAAGTAAGTGGCAATTTAAAAACACTCGTTGCCGTGTAACCAGAATTACCCGAGGACAGTATGAAATTTCCCTGCAAAGAGTATCAGTTATCTTAGAGGAGCCTGTCATGGAGTTCGCTTGATGCAATGCACAAGACATGAGCCGCAATCCGTCGAATTGCAATTGCTGCTGATGAGTATATTCGTCCAATGCAACGGGATGGGGTAAAGCAATCTTGATATATTTTGATCACGTCTTGTTATTCGCCTTATTAATAAAAGCGAAATAGGATGTTATTTATAGCATTATTCGATTTCATGGTCACGGACAGCACGTTCGAGGTGTCTAGATTTTGTAGGTATTATATTTGTGCAAGCATGCGAGTGTCTTCGCGGCATCTTGGCTCAAGATGGACGACAATCCTTGCAGACAGTCTCTCTGTCCTTGTTCTTACAGTCTTAGACTAAGGTAAAGAAGAAATGCCGGCAAAAAGGGGTCAGAGGGATGAAATCGCCTAACATGTAGCTTGCGAACAAAGCCTGCAACAGCTTCTCATATCCCATTCCGAAAAAAATTGTAGGGTGGATTCCAGCATGTGTATGGTAACTCGCGATTAATTGGACGACGCTAAAATCTGTTTGCCACAATTTAGTGGATACAGTTTGAACAAAAACAAATTTTGGAGTTTGGAACATCCTAGGTCTTGAATATAACCTGAAGACTGTTAATCATTTCATAAATATCATTACTTTAATGTTATAATCAGTTAAATAAATAGGTAGCGAATGATTCGTGAAGGTCTAAGACCAAAACGTATTTATCGCATAATTATAATTAAGTTCATGTACACGTCAGAGCTATTTTCTATTTTCAGTTTTATTTAAACCTCCTGTCTTTACATAGGGTCGAATAATTTGGCACCTTTGTTGCTTTGGTTGGCTTTAAGTATTATCACATTCAACCAATCTTAAATGTATTTTGTAGTTCCATGTGGAATAACATTATGCTAAGGGCCAAGTCGCACTAGAGGACAAAACTGCTACTTATGTCAAAAATCTGTCATCACAATGAAAAACCAAGTGCGACTGGTTTGTTCACCGAAGGACAAAATTTGGTCGCAGACGGACAAACTTCAAAGATGCCGTCGACTACCTCTGGAGCAGGCCAAACTGAAACAAATCTTGGAAAACAATAGCGAGGGTGTCTTGATTCGGAAATGATTTGACAGGTGATATGTAGCAGAGTCTCTATGCGATAGACTTCACGGTAAAATTGATAACGTTCTCATTTCGCAACAACATGAATCCAGGCGCGGGCGACCAATATTTTCCGTATGAAATGGGGCAACAATTTCCTCAATATCCACCAGGATCGATCTATCCGATGCCTATCCCTTATATATTCAACGGTCAGGTGGAACTCCCAGCCCATCTCCTTCTACACGAGTTTTGACTCGCGACGCTCACAGCATGGTGTGATGTTTCGTTCACATATTTTGTTCTCAAGTGCGACTGTAGCTTTCCGGACAATATTTTTGTCACTGGCCGATTTGAAGTCAGATTTGTCCTGAACAAATCCGAAATTGCCCTCTAGTGCGACTTGGCCCTAAGTTACAAACTGATAAGATAATTTTTTGTATAACATAAAACTAAAGAAGTCGATTTTGCTATACGAAAGGATCACATTTCAAAACTTAGTCAACGCAATCACCGAAAGACTAACCGTTTTGAAATAAATGCTTAGAACCAAATACTCCGCGGATCTATGGAAAAACACCATTTCTTTCAATTCTGAAAGTCTATCTTCTAATTTCTGTATCTGATACCTACAATTGTAGGGTTCCTTTAGTGTACTCCGTCCCGTAATAGTAATGGTTGGGAAAAGACTTTGAACGCCCCGCACGTACGTCTTAGCGGGTATTCACATGACACCCGGACGATGAACTTGTACCGGTAAGAAATTTTTACAGCCGGGACGAAATGATATCTTTTGTCTAATAAATATATCGCTAACCAAAAATCATACAGGCTTGATATTTCTGGGCCCGGTCTGAGATTTGTTGTCATTTACACGGAAACAATTCGAACTCAGACCGGTAACAGAGTTTCTCGTCGCGGTCCAGCAAACGAGAAGTCAGACCTGTCTGAGTTCATTGCCAGGCCGATAAATCGCAAAAAACGTAATGTATGTAGGCCTATACGAACTCATACCGGTCCCGAGTTCGTCCCGGTCTCAGGTAAATATTTTGCTGGTGGCATTTCTCTGTTGTCAGGGCCACCCAACGAGAATATAGTTCAAAACCACTTAAGCATAGTACTGTTAAACGTATTTTCCTATTTAAACGGTAAATATAGGCATCTGTTCGGATTTCCTAGCTGAAAGTCTAGTTATCCGAAAATTATAGGGATCAAAACTTACCTTTTCGAAAATTTCAGCCAAAAGAAAGGTTCCCTAGGTCTTGAATATAACTGAATATAAACTGAATATAAACTGAATTATATCCTAGGACAGGCAGGCAAGCAAGAAAATTGACAACAACTGTTCCGAAAATTCTAGATCTCAAATCGTCTTCCGAACAGATATTTCCCGAAAATTGACGTTGGGTGCCCCTGTGTTGTTCTCGTCCTGACGCCGATGTGAAATGATTAAATCAAACGTTGCAGAGAGGACGTAACTCCAACGATAATTTTTTTAATTTTCTTCCCAAACAACCTCACCGTTCACACCAATTTTATTCGTGGAATATTGCTGCTGACATTTCACGCCGAAAAACTTGGAATAATGGTGAAATGATGGCGTAAACGTATACCTTGAGATAAAGTTCCCGTAGCCGTCTCAACTCCTCAATATAGTCGTCGTCATCGCAAGCCTTCTGTTGCGTTCGGTGAAACGTTTTAAAATAAAGCGTCCGATTTCGGAGGATGTTATCTCATGTTCTAAAGGCTCAAGGCAATTCTTGTGTTTTAATTATAAAGTGTACTTGCTTCGGGAATTGCGTGATATTTAATGAAGTGCATAATTTTTGTTAATCATAATTTTCTGTTACCACAGGCATGCTAATCTGTCGTCAAGGCGACGTTCGCCGAATATGCCGCTGACCAGATGGTCTGCTTTGGATTTATACAAGGACGAATGCAAAAATCGCCACAAGCAAATTATTCTTTTCTCTTTGTTAATTAGCGTGACTAGCCTCGTTAGCTCATGTAAAATTGAAAGAATCTTGGCTGTAAAACGAGGTTACTCAGAATAATTTTTGTATTCGGTCTAGTCTTAGTCTCAGCTTGACATGGATCTCAAAAATGGTTATCATTCGAAATTCTCACCTTTCAACACGCGAGGTAAAATCTTAAGGGTGGTACCAATAAAGAGAAAGGAAGATATAACGAACATTTCCTAAAGCAGGATTTTGTTGGTAATAGCAACTCTTCGCACGATCTTTCTCTGGACAAACGCCCCTTTAATTTTGGTAATAAAGACAGGTTTTTGCCGTAACACATTTAAGCTACGTAATGGTAGACTCTTCTTCATAGTAATCAATCAACTTCCTAAAGGGGCTGTTTATATGAGGCGAGCCAGCCTGGTTAGGCGGGCTGGCCGAATAAAAGGGCTAAAGTGTTCAGAGATGGGTTTCAAAGT
>NC_090870.1:18345924-18350924 GCF_036669935.1 Montipora foliosa | reverse complement strand
TTTGTAAAGTATTGTCTTTTATAAAATTATTAGGATAGTACCCGCACTCTCATTGGTCAATAGCGGTGTTTAGATGAGAGTATGGAAACACGGCTGTGACATCACACGAATTTTGATTGGTTATGTCAAGAGAAAATGAGGGGACAGAGAAGGAGGCTCCCGGTCCAGCCCTTGGGATATGTCATGTCCACGAAAGTTATTTTTAGACGAGCGGAAGTCTTCCGAGACGTCCGCATGCAAGCCAACCTCGGTCCGATGTTTGAAAGAAAATATATATTCATCAGCCTTCCACGCGCGCCATCATTTTCTCTTTTCACTAAGAACCTGAGAGCGAGGCAGGACTGCATGCGGACGTCTCAGAAGACAGACTTCCGATAGAACAAAGACTACCGCTCGTCTAAAAATAACTTTCGTGGACATAACATATCCCGGCCAACGCCTTGAGCCTCCCTCTCTGTTCCATCATTTTCTCTTGGTTATGTATTGTCAGACGTGCGTTTTGATTGGCTGGTAGGAAATATGAGCGTGTATCAAGAAAATCTGTTTCAATCTAGAAGTAAAAAAACCAGCATTTTCCTTCATTTGTCGAATTATCTTTGAGAAATATTTTATAAGCAATAGAGGACTTTTTTCTGTGTTTCCATAGCCTCATCTAAACACTCGGCGGAGTTGGGAAAATTTTCGACAGTTATGCAAACCCGAGACACAGTCTCACGGAAAACGTCCTCTGTTGGTTAAATAGCTCTCAAGCTACTCAAATAATGTTATACCGTTTCATAAGTTTCAGCTAACGGATATTTCTGAAGAAACGTTAAGTCACTAAAAATTCTTTCAATTATGTGCTTGTTTTAGAGCATCATGAATGTCACCGCAGTTTGCGTTCTCAGATTGCTAAGAGATGTTGTCTGATTCTCTATTTTGGCATTTCCCATAGTACATTTTATTTGCCCCCCGAATTTTGCATAACCGTCATAACCCATTGTTTTCAAATGCTCTTGTGACACTTTACATTCCCAAAAGCATTTTAAAACAATGGTTTATGCAACATTTGGAGTGCAAACAAAGTGTGTGATCACAGATTGTTACCCCCTGTTTCAGTGAATATTTCAATTTTACATCTTCTGTTCATTCCTATTCAACAAGGCAATCATGTAATAGAAATCGTTATGTAGCCTCGGTTAATACCACTCAATATGGCAGAATGTGCGGTTTTGGCGGGAAAACAGAACAACACTTTGTTCCTTCAAATATTTCCTTTGCACACTTCCACGTCGGTACCTTTAATATTGGTTTATATCTGACAGGTATCGGGAAGGCACTTTTTATCGCAGATGGTCTTCAAGGATATACAACTTCTTGCGGTTAATTTAAAAGCCCGTGAGAGGCGCTGAAAACAAACGAATACCTGAAAAGCAATGACAGAGATACTGGTAAGATAATTGACCCAAACCAACCTATTTCCTCAAGTCATTTCGTAAGCCGACGAAAATTATCAGTTTCTATTATAGGTATGGGTTCATATATCTGACAAAGAGTCAGTCGCGGATGTGTATTCATTCAACTTTTCGGTCAGGAAATTTAAACCTAAACGAAAATGGAAAACTTTCTCGATGCATTTGGACAACGCTGCAAACATTCGAAGAAGACAATTCAAAATTGTGTCATTCTGTTGATAACCTATGGATTGGAAGAGTTCATAAGAACGCAGTTGTTCAGGTAAAGATGAAAACGATCCTTCTTGGCTAAAGGGAGGATTTGATTTCGTTCAGTTTGATGTAATGTTGCTTCTAACATGCATGCACTACAGTGCCACTGTGGGACTAACATATCAGAACAGTGAGAGAATCTAAACGCAGCTTTTGAGTAAAGCAGGATATTGATTTCATCCTGGCATCAACCTTGAAAAGATCTTTGCCCAGTCTCTAAATGGTGGAATAATTCAGACATCACTGTGCCGCTGTATAAATCATCAAATCATCCTCATATTCCTCTTAATTTAGCCATGCTTTTTGTGCTCCGAATTTGAGGTCATTTTACATTTTAATTTATTTTGTTTTTCGACGTTTCCTACGTTTCAATTTCTTTGCGTCTTCTTGACAATAGAATTGTTTTTTTATTTGTATTTTCTCTTCTCACAAGAAAGTTTTTTCTTTGTTTCTGAGCCGAATACAATGATTAGTTTTCAGTCCCTGAATTAATCCTGGCGAAAGGCTGATTGATTCCAACAATATTCAGTGAATCACGCAGTGACTAAAATAGACGGTTAATATCCGAACGCCTGTGCTGAGAATTGATCTGACGTCTTAACGGCCAGTATTTCAGAGAGATTAAAAAACAAAAATAGGAGAAAAGTCTGACGAAATCACAACTCGGATGGTCATTTACAAACGAGATATTTTATTTATAACTTTTTGGAATAATGAAGGAATCATGCCATCCTTCAGTGTAGTCGATAATCGATTACCTTTCTCAAAAAAACAAGCAACATTGCAGACTTAAAAAATCCAAAGATTCGTCTGGTTTGCTCTTAGAGGCCCTCTGAATTAGCTAAGTAATCGAAAAATTCCAGTTTACTTTTTCCCATCTAAATTATCGACATGAATTATATAGCTTAGCAGTACCTTTTCATAAATCAGTTTTTGTCGTATGGTCAATTCTGTAATCAATAATTGATTCTGTTTAGTTCCAACTAAATTGTTCTTCCCCTTCTTTGCTTCTTTGCCTGCTTTTGTTTCGTTGTCGTTGATAACAGTTTCAATATACGGAATTTAAGACATTTTTTAACGAGAATTTTCAGCATATGTCGCTAAAAAAAATGCAAGCGGCGACATCGCATTGCCTTGATTGATCTCCCATCTCTTAATAATTAATCGCGGAATGTATTTGAGGTTACAAAGACACCACCTGTTTCAACAATGAATCTATGAACGCCTGATGGCATTCTTTTTTGGTTACTGTAACTATTTTTAGTACTGATGAAAAGGAAACAACACTGTCCAACTCTGGTGCGGCTTTTCACTGCATTTCAAAAGCCGTGTTAAAACTAATTTGCGCAACAACAGGCTTAAATTGCAGAAAGCTGCGGAACCCGCAAAACCTACAAAAAGATTACGAAATGAAATTACGAGTGAAGATAGACATAGCCTTTACCTAATTTTGGTCCTTGCTAAATTCTGACAACAGAGGACGACCAATAATGCCGATGAGTAGAGGAAGGCGCGAGATTTTTTTTTGTCGGAGAGATCATGTTACAAACATTAAGTTGAAATGTGCGTATGGTCAAAGTAGTGTCTGAGTCACGCATTCAGTTTTCGCCTGTTATCTACATTAATCATAAAAATTAAAATTTCCTCGATTGTGATTGGTTTAAAAACTCCTCTTTTCCACTAATTCACTTGCCAAGCTGTTATCGGACAGTTTGTTATCGGGCAGTTCACTAGGCCAATCGCATTCAAAGTTGTAGTTTGAATCAACCAATCACCATAGAAATAGTGTGCAAGCTCCTAAATTGGGGCTTTCTTTTTCTTTCTTTATTTTTTTCTTTCTTTCTTTCTTTCTTCTTTTCTTTCTTTCTTTCTTTCTTTCTTTTTTTCTTTCTTTCTTTCTTTCTTTCTTTTTTTCTTTCTTTCAAAGGGACATTATAACAATTTACGCCTCCTTTGTCAGTCTTAAAATACAAATTTTCCCTTTCTTTCATAACTTGGCTCTTCTTCTCTTCTCGTAAATTGTAATTTTTATGATTAATTGGTGAGAGGACTTCTTGTCGTCCAATTCGGTCTGTAATTATACTCGTAATAAATCGCTGTGCGGTCGTCCGATTTTGTTAGAGCGGTTTTCAATTGAGTGTCGAAAGTAATTAGCGAATTGCGTTGGTTTTGCATTACTTCACTCAGTGATTGGTTCAAAGTTCTCGCGCCATTTTTTCAACCGCTCAAAAGGGAAACCAAAACCAATCGTGGCTTGCACGTTCACATTTTCCCGCGCTTTGTGTCGGCTACGTGTAATTACTTCGAGTTTTAATTGGTTTACTGGGTTGTCTTCGTCCTTTTTGATTGGCCAAAATAATTACTTTGGTTTTGGTTTTACGACATTCGATTAAAACTCGCTTTATCACTTGTATGATTACAGACCGAATTGGACTCAACTCACTCCTATTACCATTACGTATCATGTAACTTCTGGAAAGAGAGAGACCAGTTACAACAAGAAAATTTTCATGATTTTATGACAAGTAGCAACCTATCGTTTGCCGTTTCAAGTCAGAAACGCGATGCTAATGTTATCAGTCACCACCAAAAAGAGCATTTGTCCATACCGACACAGGATTGATAGCAAAACGTTTGCGATTTGCCCGTTGATGAAATGAGTGTTATGATATCATTGCATATCCTATAATGACGTGAAAGTTCTTTTACCTCAACAGATGTCCTTGTTCCAACTTCTTCATGTATAGCGTGGTCATGACAGTTGGGCCCACCTTGTTTCTTCTAGGTGTGAGCTTCATGATAAGTGGTAGCTTCTGGAAATCGTTTATGGGAACTGGAAAGCGACAGCATTGCAAAGAGAGATGTAACTATCGAATGAAGTCTCTCACAAGCCTACTTCAGCCACTTCTCGCACCTACAGCCTACGTAACTATAGTTTTCTTACAAGGAGAGGTTTTCGTATGCTCGAGAAACGGTGGACCCCACATCGTGTGTTACAGTCAAGTTGAAGATGCAGATTTGTTTCAAGTGAGTTAAAATAACTCACCATTAATTAGTAATTAAGAAGTCATTTTTTCGCATAAAACCCATTGCCATTGTTAAATAAGATAAAACGAAAACTGAATATCTATATACTGGATGCAGGATGCCAATAAGCCCCCGCTAAGGTAGTAGTTTTCGAATGACCGGCATCTGTCCTTCATTTATGGTGGAAACTAGTCAAAAGCATTAAGGAACTTACGGAGCTATGAAAGTTCTTAAGGGACATCTTAGTTTTTTTGTCTCGAAATCGGA
>NC_090870.1:18300924-18325924 GCF_036669935.1 Montipora foliosa | reverse complement strand
CTTACAGGAGGAACAACGAGGCAATTCTCACCATTCAAATTTTGCACGAAAAAGTCAACCCCGCTACAACCTGGGTTCCAAAATCTAGAGAAAAACTTGCAAACCTTCTTATTATAATAACTAGCAAAACAATCCACTGATTGAATCTCCCAGCTTTCCTCTAAAGACATGAAACAATCGGCTAAAATCTGCCAATTGTCCTTATCGATGATTCGACTAATATAATCAGCTCTCTCAATTTCAGTGCTAGGGGTCCACTGGACCTCTAACTCTATACCATTATTGGCGCAGAACTGAAAAATCTCCAGCAGAATTGCATGTAAATCATTTCTCATACTTCGCCCTAGTATGATTTTACATGCACTTTGACTATCGGAAAACCACTTCACGTAAGAGCCTACAAGTAAAGGTAAAAACGAATGTAAAGCGAACAATATGGCAGAAAAGTCCCTCCATGTAGAACTTCTTCTACGCTCTTCTAAATCCCATTGCTTATTACAAACTTGCTCACCATTAATATCCAGGTGAGCACCACACCCTGTGGCACTTGTATCTTGGTCATTCTATACGAAGAATCCGACACTACCCTACAACTCAGTGGCTTCAAATTAGCCTCCCAAAAATACAGTTCCCTAAGACAATATTGATCAGGATAAAACTTGGAGTCCCAATCCTGGGTCGAGGCAATTGAAAATGAGCAGTACCTTGTCAGGAGTGTGGAAATGTTACCAAAAACTGCCCCACCAGAAGTAATCCTACCCACGAGTGAGGCCAACTACCCGTGGACCGTACCAATACCAAACGATTACTCAAGAGAATCTTATCAACAGATTTAGCGATACTATTTACCCGTCGCTCAGAAATAGTAATAGTCCCATTAATGGTGTTCCATATAATCCCCAACCATTCGAGAATTTGACTCGGACACCATTGAGACTCAACATTGTGATAAACCCTGACTTCCTTGAATCAGACCAAATATTAGTAGCTAGGACTGCACAGGTGTCATGGTCGGAATCTATCAACCAGCCATCATCAAGAAATAAAGTAATATTAACATCGTCGAACCTCCAATACTTCTCAAGTGGCTTAAGACATTTTGTAAAAATGTAAGGTGCAGAAGACAGACCAAAAGAAAGAACTGTAAACACAAAAAATCGGATAGAAGTTTCCCGTGGAAACTCCCATGCAAACACAAAAACCGCAGATGATCTGGATGAATTTCAATATGGTGGCACCAGCTTTTAAGATCAAAAATTATCATAAAAGAACCCTTTTGGAAATAGGATAAGGCAATCTTTCAAACTTCGTACTTGACTCTATGCTTAATAAGAAAATTGTTGATGTAACGGAGATCAAGAATTAACCTCTTTTTACCGTTGGGCTGGATGGACACACTCAAAGGATTGACAACATCAAGTGGCCTGTTTAGTTCCATAACCCTACCTGAACGTAAAAGCTCCAAAATGGCTCATTAACAAACTCGGAATGATCCAAAGCTGATCTATTATTGCGGGATGTATAGCCAGGGGGAGTTTGCCGAAAAGGCAAACGGTAACTCTCGCATATAACTGATAATATATATCTAGGGGTACCTATGCTGCACCAAAACTCTACGTGTCTTCTTAGACTACCTTTGACTTGTGATAAAGCTGCTCCACTACAGATTCTTCAAACTCTCTAGCTTCTTTTACCTCCGAGATCAGAGTTGTGTAAACAAAACGTTATCACCTCGATCACTTTGAGCTTCCATCGACAAGACCTCCTGCTCCGGGCCTAACAACTGTGGCACTGCTCGAATAAAAGACCCCGGGCCTGTTTGAGGTGGCAGGCAAGGAGACTCGGCAGTCCTTGGCTCAGAGTCCTGGACGGTTGCAACGGTAGCAGCGACTGGGACTTGAAGCATATTCTGAACGGCCTAAAATAACAGAAAAATAAAATGAAAACAGGGAAAGAGGTCGAAGCGGGTGGGTGGGAAATGAACTAAACGCCAGGATGGAGAACGTGAGAGAGAGGAATTTAGCAACTCTTCTAAGCCTTAAATACTTAACACCAACTAACCACATAATTCGTGGACACACACGCCCTAACGTCGTGCTCCAACCAAACACGAAAAACATAAACTGCTAACGAACTGCATAAATTTCATACCAGCGGAAAATACATTTTCAACTATTTGCCAACGACTCAGGTTGTAGTGGTGTGGTCTGCTCTGTGTAGGAATGACAAGAAATAAACCACGCTTGCAATTGGTGCGCCGAGTAACGGAGACTAAAGAACCACAAAAACCGTTTAATTCTCTTTCGCATTTTCACTGCACAGGTCTATTAACGTAACAGATCTATTTTTCAACGATGAAATGATATATGAAATGAATCGTACATTGAACTGCGGATATGAAATCACGTGAAGCTATGATCCTCGCAGTTATGAACGCTATTTTAGCAATTGCGTAGAGAAGCCTGATAAAAATCAGGACTTCAACGGAATTTAAACCCGTGACGTCGCGATACCTGGTACTAGAACTCGGACCCTATGGTATCAAAAAGACCATAATACGCTTTGTTTGTCCCTCCAATTTTTTGCATGCATAAGCATTGTTTCCAGTTTCTCTTGCGACCATTGTAAGTCCCAAGAGAAAATAAAAACAATGTGTATGCAAAATGTTGGAGGGATAAACAAAGAGTATTATGGTGTTTTTGATACTGGCTAATTCCAGGAATAGCTTTATCCCCGGTATAAATTCTGTTCCTGAAAGAAGGAATAACGCTATTCAGGGAATAAATCTGAAATAAATTTATCCCTTCCTGGTATAACGTATTCCTCCTTCCAGGAACCTGCCCCAGAGCAAGAGTCCTGTGTCGTCACCACCACACTACAACGACGAACATTCTCAACCTGGCACAGCTCTTTTCATCATTTACTTTTGTATAATAAGTCAATTGATATCCGTGTATAATAACCAAAATTAATCCTAACCTGACCCTAATTTTTCTCTAGGCTTAATTTAGGCTCCGAAAAAAGTTTCTTCGATTGATCTGAATGCATAATAATTCAACCTACAGGTAAAATGAGGATCACCAATTTAACTTAGGTAAAAACGGATTTTACCGGCAACATATACTCTTTATTGAATAGTTTAACGTGTAAAATACGCGGACGCGAGCAACGAGCAAAATGATCGCACGTATTATATGTATTACCTTTTAATAAGTGCCTTACTATTCCACTATTACGCTACGTTCTAGTATTTTGGCTTCTTCCTGCATTGACTGAGCATCGTATCGATTGTTTAAGGCGCGTGCGAATGATGAAAACAAAACAGAAGAAACCACTCAAATGTCCTTTTTTTGACTGGATAAACGAAATGACGAGCAAGCGACAAGGAATGACGGCTTTGCATCGTGTTGAAATCAATTTATTTTGTTGAAAATTCATGCTTTGTCCGTATTTGCTGTGTTCTAAACCGCTCAAACCGGGATACTACAGTGTATTACCGTCTCATATTTTGCGCGTTTTCTTGACCAAATATGGTAAAATGGCGTAATCGCGGAACAGTACATACATCTTATTCGAAGGTTTAACATATAATACGCGCGGATATTTTGCAAATCGCGAGCAATGAGCAAAATGTCCGCGAGTATTATATGTTAAACTATCGAATAAAAGATTTATTATTCCACTACAAAAAGGGTGTTATTTTGCTTCAATTTTATTTGGTAAGGGTGTTTTTAAAAAAATGCATCATCTGTTCTTCGGGGCGCGTGCGAAAGATGTAAACATCTTTATTTGATAGGATTAACAAAATGACGAGTGACAAGCGATGACAAGCTAAATTCTCAGGCTTTGCGTTTTGTTGAAAACAACTTCTTTCATCGAAAACTCCCGTTCCGTCCGTATTTGCTCTGTTCTAAACCGGTCAAACCAGGCCACTACAGCGTATTACCGTCTCATATTTCGCGCGTTCTCTTGACCAAATGTGGTAAAATGGCGTAATAGTGAAATAATAAATGAAATGAGAAACCTTTGTTAAGCAAATTATTATTGTTAGATATTAGACTCAAAAGTGAGAAGAGAAAAATGGGTAATGTTAAAATTACAAGATTAACACGTTAAACACAAAATAAACGATTTATTTCACTTTAAAAGGGATCTTTCAGTCCTTAGCTGAGGAGGATGGTAATCGTGACCTGCTCTCCCTATAGAATCCGTTCTGGCCGGGGAGCAATTCTTTAAGAGGATGAGCTTTAGTGGGTCTATCTTATTGAAGAAGTTGCAGTCTTTATCTTCAATTTAAGTCGATATCTTGGAATTGGCTTGGGTGGAATATTCACGTCGAAAAGCCCGTTTGCAGAAGAAATCAATTCGGTTAGGTGATTCCAGCAGGCAGATCCGCAAACCTCGATGCTATAAGCAAAGATAAAACGAGGGAATCAAATATCCCGTTGAGTCGATCTGGAGAATATAGATAATACTTGCATTATATACGGCCGACTACGTGCTTTGGCCGATAGGTTGCCAAAATGTAGGTCCCAGCAAGAGGGGTTTTCCTGAAATGCACTTCCGAGTACCTTGAGCCAACATTTACGTATAATGTCCTGTACCAGTGGTGAATCAGGTTTGGTGCTCTTATCATGCATCAGAATATCCCGCGTTTTTGGATGGTTCAGAGCCATTCTATTGCCCAAAGTTTATCTCATTGACTTCGTCCACTGTCGATTTGCTGCCTTAAATTCAAAGGTATATTTTTGCGCGGTTTACTGAATATGCGGAAAAAACAGATCTTCACAAGTGTTATTAAAATCCAAAGAGAAAATTGGGAGTAACCACGCATTTGATAATTAATCAACAATAATTGTAAAAAGCTTTAAATTACAAAGCTATGTATGGCGTTCTTTTCTAAATTGAAGCTTAATTAGCCCTGAAAAATGCATGGTTTCCCCCAATTTTCTTTTTGAAGTCCAAGAACACTTGCTAAGCTCTGCCTTCTCCGCATAGTTTTAAACCGCGCAAACATATCCCTGTCTTAATAAGCACCACCAATAGGAAATCCGAGTATCTCGAGATTCGCAGAACGTATGCGCAATAACAATAGTAGGCACCGTCCTTAACTTATGGGGATACTAATGGTCATATCGTCAGCGAATTTCAACCTAAAGTTCCTATCTGGGTTGGCCAATTGAATGTCGTTTACCATCTGAGAGAATAAGGTGGTACCAAGATCTGTTCCCGGACGTACGCCCTGGTTAACGTCCAAGAATCCCTTCCTTATTCCATCGACCATAACTCTCTGTTTCCTGTGATTCAGAAAATTTAGAATCCAATTAAGGACTGACATAAGGGTTTATGCGTGTCTGTTGCCTTAAGTTGATTAGCAAGGATATGATGGGGAACTGTATCGAATGGTTTCCTGATATCAAATGATAATTTCATAACAAAGTCGCTATCGCAATCCAAGCATTTCAGCCACCACTTTTGGAACTTCACCGAACCCATTGTAGTATTAGAACCCCTTTTGTGGGCGAATTCATCAGGTCTAATAAGAGGCATGAGAAATTCAGACTAAAATTTGAGTATCAGCTTTTCAAAGAGGTGAATAATTATGTTAGGCAATGAAATAGGTCTTAGTTGGTTGCAACTTTTCAATGGCTACTCCTTTGTAATTGGGTTTACTTTGCCGAGTTTCCATGAGCAAAAATCCATTTGTTGTTGTAGTGAACGTTTGAACAGTTTCACAATCACAGGAACCAAAACTCTTCAAGTTAATATCCAATAGAGACGACCATACAGACCAGGTGCATTTCGCCTTTGTCATGCTCTGACAAATCTTTCAACAGTATGTGTCTCAAGAGCTGGAATACATATGCCTACTGGTTTGGTTATTGGCTGAGGAGTAGAATTCGTCATTGTGCTCGGGCGTAAAAGTGAGCAGACATTTTTGCTGGTACATTTCCTCCCTGTGATATAATTATCAGTCACCGTGTTCTATCATATCTTTGTTTCAGTTCCATGCATGTTTAGTGTTTTTGTCTGCGCATTGATTGCGTTTGACTCTTTGGCGAATCAGATTATTGATGAGTTCTTCTCCATTCCTGACTTGCTCACTTTTTTCTTACATTTTGGTTGGCGTCAAATAGTTTTTATTTAAACTTAATAAAGATCTCTGAATATTTCAATTTACTCTCGTAAAACTCAGAATAGGTTGCCACAAACTACGCCGTTGAAAGAGGTAGGTACCAAAAAATCTCTCGGTAGTGCTCCTGGTAGTGGTAATAAAATTGAGGACGAAACCCATCTCTTACTGAATTGTACGAGATATTCCTCAATAACAAACATGTTCCTTTCCAAGATTGAAACAAAATGTAATAATATACAAAAAATATCTCATGAAAATTTGATATCACAGCTTATGAATTCTAATCATTTTACTATATTAACCTTCAATTAATTTTGTTGATCTCATCGTGCTTTGAAAATGTTACGCTATTTTAATCTCACCTTACCAATGTTGTGCCATGATAGCTAAATTGCAGTAATTATCATGCTTTCGACGCTTTTGCAATGTTGTATTGTTATAATCATGCAAATAAAGCTCAATGTTGTTGTTATTGTTGATGTTGTTGTTGCTGCGGATGAGTTAATGCTTTTCTTCTAGTGTTGTTTTAAGAGATTTACTCAGCAGATTAACTGCCTCATCCCAAATAGCACAGTAGTCTAAAAAGTTTCAATCAAAAGCTTTCAAATAGTGTTCTCTTACATCTTGAACAAGCAACTGCTTTCTCTCAGCCTATCAGATCGCACCAGACTCTAACTCTGTCAGTGATTTTCATAAGGGTGGGTAGTTGGTGAGAAATAAATCTAACCTTTTTCCACCTCGGGTTGGTCCACTTGGTTACCAGCTGCAGTTGCCTCAAAGTTTGTTGGGAGATCAGATCTTTCACTTTAAGGCAATTGGTTTCTCTGGCAGTTATTTTCCATGTATTTGGATCTCTGTGGCGAGGACAAGCACACAAGAGGTTCCTTGAGTGAGACAAAAGGTCAGATTCTGGATAAACTGGGTCTGGTGGATGGTAAACGGAGGCGATTAAGTATTAAGAACTGCTGATAGATACATCCCAGTACAGGTAACGACGACGCCTCCACCGGTAAACTGGTTTTTACTACATATTATCATTCTGGACGAACTAAGAAGTTCTGAAACTTAGCCGGGTCTCCGATACCATGCATGTATCTATTTTGTTGGTAAAATGATCAATATCTAATTCACCAGCTGCATGTGCTTTGGGGTCTCTGATGCATTGAATTCCTGGTCACTTTCACATGCCTTGATATGGTCATCGGATCTCCCATTGAAATAACTACAGTATTTTCTTTGACCAACAAGTACAAGAATCGTCAATGCAGCCATTTAAACAAAGGATATATCATAACAAAGAAATGAAAAACCTAAGACTCATTTCATTGATTTCACAACAGTTTTAACCCTGTTTGGAAATTTGACATATAGTTTTTAAAAACATCATTGTAGCTTGCGCGTATTTAGCGTTACAGTGATGTAGTA
Source organism: Montipora foliosa (assembly GCF_036669935.1). Taxonomy (NCBI): domain Eukaryota; kingdom Metazoa; phylum Cnidaria; class Anthozoa; order Scleractinia; family Acroporidae; genus Montipora; species Montipora foliosa. The sequence goes on along the minus strand of NC_090870.1, from coordinate 18,318,363 downwards.
TTACATATTTGGTATACCAGAAAAAATCTCTATTTGCTAGAACTAGGCGCGCACGGAATATATGGGTAATGATGACGTTTTTACACCAAATGCCCGCAAGTAAGTCTTGGGTACTGGTGACGTTGAGCAGAAAACGGCCGAGAGCGTGGTACATCGGTAATCGGAAATCTCCATTTACGGGGTTCAGAATATCTTGCAATCTGTCACGGAGTGTCACACGTTACGGCATACCGTACAATCTAGCCTTGGAGCAGCTATTCGAAAAGTTTGAGAAAGCTTTTGTCCACCTTTGTCTTAAGTCGCAGGTAACGTGGTCCAGTGGTTAGAGCGTTGGGTTTGCATGCGGCTGCTCCGGGTTCAAATCCCGTTCTAACACCTGGCTTGGATTTGTTTCCGGTTGTCCTGGATTCAACTCCACCACACTTTGTAAATAGCCAACTGGCTGCCTCCCGCCAGTTGGGGTTCTTAATAATGTTTCTGTTAAGTTTGAATTGTTACTTTCTCCTTGTTAACAGTGGAGTGCCTGTAAACTAGCTTGATAGCTAAGTGCACTTCCACTATAAACAAAGCATTTATTATTTTTCTTTTTTTTAGTCCGTCGTAAAGTGACTAAATTATCTCACGACAAAGATAATCCTTTGGTTTGATTAAGAGTCGCGGGACGATTTAGGCAAAAATTTGTCAATTGGCGAACTTTGTCCTTTGTGCAAGCACGCACGAAACGATTTGTGAGACACAAATCACTGATGAAAGATTGAAAGATTCAGTCTACAACCAGCAAGTGTTGTTAGAAAAAAAAAACGATCGTCGTTGTTCCAAACATTAACATATTGAAGGCTCGCGATAGTATTCTGTCCTGAAGAGGTTAATGTTTAGAAAGAACCAATCTTGAACACGACTTTGAACGGCAAGAAAAAGCCACGAATTATTACCATATTTTTGCTGACCGTCAGTTTCAGTTCTTTCAAAGTGTCAGTAAACTTTCGAATAAATTATCGCAACATAGGAAACTCTTAACATGCAAACCATGTCATGGGTAACTGCATCGTTGGGGATATACTCTCAACATTTCCGAATTCTAATTTAGTTACCAGAAGAGTTTTTTACACAAATTTTTCACATGGTGTACTTATCATTAATATTAACCTGGCACCGTTTCATTTCCTTCATTTGGTTTAACACTTCATGTTTCTTACTATTTATTTGGTCATATAATCCTAATAACTGCGATTATATAATCCAGATCAAGGACATCTCAATAAAGTTACATTTTTAAAAAACGGTGGTCACATTGCGGCAAAAAGACTAATAAAAATTGACGTTGAGTTTCCTTTAGTTTCCGATGAATCGACTGGTATACACCATCGTGTTCGCCATGATCAAACTGTCTACTCACAACACGCTTTTCATATTCGGTACAGATTTGTAAGTTCTCTCCCCGCTTCAACATCAATTGCTCCGTTTGAATACTATACCTAACAGCTAGGGCCCCTTGTAGTGTCAATGACTAGTTTATCTTTATCAGCTGGTTTGATAACACCAAATTCAGTTCATGTTCTACTTCTCACCAACCCCAGCTCCACATTTACTTCGGAATTTGTTTGAACCAGGATTCGTTTTCTTTCCTTTTTAAGAGCCTTTTCATAAGAAGATATACTGAACGGTAGACTGCTACTCATCACAAGAGCATGAATTTCCTCTTCTCTTTTCTGGGAAGTTACTTAATAATGGCCGTGGCTATCTAGCATGAAATGAGTGAAGATCAAACATGTATCTTGGATTTTTTTGTAAAGTGCAAATTTATCTCGAGGGTGTCTCTTTGTCGTAAATGCCATGCTAAATCTCACTATAATAAATTAATTAAAATCCAAATTAGAAATGAAACTTTTTTTCTGTTGAAATGAAGAATGGCTTTAATCATTTATCTTCGTTCAAAAAATAAGACATTTTTCATTTTGACAAAGTGAAATAAACAAAGATTCTCACCTCGTGTTTCAGGCTTTCAGCCAGCGAAGGGAATAAGTTATGAGATTCTTGTTTAAGTGTGACCGGGGATTTTTGCATCCTCTTTTGATTTGAGTTCCTAAACAAGCCGTTTAACTGATATTTTTTAAACAGATAGGGCACGCCCTTAATCCCTGCAATGCGGGTGATCTAGGGATCTACTCTTGAGAAAACTCTTCACTGGGTTCGCGGTTGTCGTTCTTATCATATCAATATATCATCGGCAAGGTTTACTGAAAACCTTTAATTTTTACTTACATTTTATAATACCTTGGTGTTGCTACTGAGTTACACAGGCTCAGTGTTGGTTTACTGAAAAACAGAAATCTTATGAAACGTCTTCGGTCCATCCGGCTCAATTTTTAACATATCCGTTGCATTGCACTGCAAACGAGGCATGCTACGTAACTTGATCTGACGTCTATGCGAATTAAAAGAAAGAAGAAAATAAACTAATTAAGTGATAACCAAGAATAATCCATTCGGTTCAATTTTGTTCAACATCTTTAGTTTCATTGCACTGCTGCAAAGTTTGCCGATTTACTTGGTCTTAATCTGAGCTATACAGTAAAACGATTGATATAATCAGTACATGCAAGAAAATCTGAATAAGCCAAGGGGAAACAAATTACAAGTACTGGAGCTTTTTCATCCACGTGGTCAGCTTTAATGAAGTGAAAGTAAAATGTTGCTTTAAGGTTATAATTTGTGGTCGAACAATGATGAACGTAAGGTTCAATATCTACAAGATGCGTTTTGGAAAACATTATGACATTTCATTCCGAAAAAAAAAATTGTCCGACGGCATTTACATATCCTCGATATTTATTTCAGGCTAACTCCGGCTTACCTTAGGATTAAAGTGGTGAAAAGAATATCTCCTTTTTTGTGACATCAGAAAAAAAAATCACGATGGAAAGAGGCACCATATCTACTACTGGAAAGGCGTGGTTGACCTGTGTTGATGTGTTGATCTCGATTCCCAATTTCCTGCGGAACAAATACGTGTTATTCTGTGAAAACGATGAAACATTGATGCTTTGGTGGCGTTGGCTAATTATACTGCATTTAATTTTGAACAGGGAAACAACCAAACAGTGAAAACATTTTTTAAAGCTCACATTGTTTCTTGTTAGACCTTGTTCACTTATGCATTGGCCTCACTCAAGCCATGTTCGGTCAACAGGAAGTCTTTCAATTTTTTGTCGATACGACCCCAGTCAAGATCAAACACGCCCATATTATACTATTTATTCAGGCAACCTGGCCCGGCACACATTGATCTTTATATTAAGGTTACGCAAACGGGAAAGTTCTATAGTTTCATGTTCCGGTTTAGCTCACAGGCAAGATCTGCAACAAACTGATCTTTCGAGGCACTTTCCTTAAATGGTGCGCGAAAAAAGCGTTTCCGGTCATACAAGGAGACTCCCTTCCGATACGATTGAACTGTTTAAAGAACGTCAATACACACGATATGCAAATAAGCCGTTTTGTCGCAAAATGTGCCAATATCAATCTTATCTCTTTTTCTCGCTGGTCTCTAAACACTTCTCAGTTTTTGATCGCTGTTTTCCAAAGAGTAGAGAGTGAAAGAAATGATTAACTGAATCTTCTAAGGTCTCTCTTCACTGACACTCTAAAAGTCGTTAGCGTCACGCAAGCAGTTTGTTTTTATTTATTCTTTCGTCGCTTTTCCGGTCAGAAGACTGAGGGTTTGAGTTAATGCGGAAAAAATCTCTGCCGGCAGCAGAGGGGCAATTCAATATCAAAAGAATTTTTTACTTGAGTAGGAATCGATTAAAGTTTCAAAGAGAACGAAATAGTTTCTCAAAATGACTGTTAGCGCTGAAGGACGAAATAAAATGAGAAAAAAATGAAATTGAGAACACGTGTCAACGTTTTAAATATGAATTCCTTCCTGTTACACTCAGGCAATTAACATCTCAATCAAAATAAAATGTCAATCACAATCGATGAAACGAGAGTATAAATTAGGAATATACTTACACCATAAGCTCATCTTTTTGGCAATCAAACTTGGAAAACTGCAGCCAGCTTCCGATAGCACTAGATTCAAGTTCAGTTATTTTCTTTCCGAAGCAAGACTACCACTGTTTAAGCTCTTTCAGTAGCATCATTCCGTGAAAACTGAGTTCTGAAGGCTATTAGCTCTTTCACTGAATCCCGACATTTCGAAATAAACTTCTTTTGATCAAAAAAAAAGATGGAACTGGAGGACGGATTTCTCAGCGGGTTTTTGAACATTGCAGAGCTAGAGAAGTATTTTAGCCACGGTAAGTATAACTTGAAATTAAATCCCGATAGCTTTAGGTATTTGCGTGCAATGTTTATATCGTTGTTTCTTCGGGCTTATTTGTTTGGACAAGAAATTTTAGAGGAGTAGTAGAGGGGCGTTTAATTCTTGGTCCTAACATTTCGGACCATTATCTATTTAATAACTCTAAATGCAACTTATTGAAAAGTCGGGCCTTAGAGTTGGGCTTTCCAGTCCTTGCGATGCATGCGCAATGAAACAAAACCAAAGCGGGCGAGAATATTGACCTAGAAAGCCTAGACAATTTGATAACGTTTCTGTCACGTTGCAAGAGAGAAACCCGACCATAACTAGATCTCTGATTTTTAATCTAAGGGAAGCATGTTTTGCATAAAAAATTCTTTTATCACTACCAAACTTTATTTATACCACTTCTTTCCAGTTTTGAAGCTTTTGCTCTCCTCTTCTGTGCTTGATAAATCGAAACTGAAAGTCCTAAAACCTCATTTACAGAACAGATTTCGTTGTTTTCTAGTCTTTGTTTCTATGTGTTTTTACCACCATACCGTGATGGTGTCTCTCCATTCGTTGCCCTGTTCAATTTGAGGCCGAGAACGGAACCGGAGGTTTTGGCTCTGGTCATGAAATGACAGCATCACACCATGGCCGTCAATAATGAAAGTTAAATTTTACAATGATTTGAATAACTTATTTCTAACGCTGGTTTGCTGGTAAGTCAAGCGCCCTCTTGGCTGTTGGTGCTCCTCCATGCTCCAAGAATGTCTAAAAAAATCCCCGGTTTTTTTAGTGCTAATTTCCATACATACGTAGAGCGAAAACACTATGAGGATCAGTATTAACACTGAAAACTCGATCCGACTCGATAAATCTAACGCCTCAGTTTTTCAACGCTTCTTATCTCTTGGTCGTATTTTTTTTTAAGTTCGTTTGTTTAAGTTTACTGCTTTACTTCGCAATCAAGTTATTGGCACATGAACTTTAGAATCCGGTTTAGTGACAGTCATCGGTAGCGTGGGTGTGCCCAGGTTGAAGTTGGCCCTGGTTTTCTGAGAAAGCTTGTTTAAATTCGCGTAATTTAGTGGAAATTGTTCCATGATCACGTATTCGAGTAGACTAAGTACCCATTACATAGCAATTAAAAATGTATGCGGTACTGAAAACTGCCATTGAACGCGCATCTTCATACAAATGAAATACCTTCACAAAAAACCGCTAATTCAGACTAGAATCAGACCTTGTAGTTGAACTGCAGCCTTGCTTTCTTTCTGCGACAAATCACTGAATTGAAGGAACGAAGACAGCCGATAGACAACTAAAATGGTGAATAGTTCGAATGTGCTATTAAATTTGCTAACAACTGAATGACACGACTTCTGAGCACTGAAGAAGCAATATATTGCGATGTTAAATTCTATTGCTGTCAAGGCTTCAGTTCTTCGTCATTTTATCGACAGAAGAAGCGACGAGAAAAGAGAAATCAACCCGTAATGATTCATAAGCAACGTTCTGAAAATTATAGACGTCATTGCGTTAAGTCAGTACAAAAATCGGGCCTCGTCGTAAAGCAGGAAAAAGAGTAAAAAAAGAGACTGACTGAGAGCAGTTGACGATGATGAGTGGTGATAGAAGAGTTGATAACAGTGATTATCGATAACAAACTTTGTTTTCGCCCAGCTGGTACACGTGAATTTGATAAAGATAAACATGTGACCTTCCAAAAAATAATAAGTTGTATCATGAAGAGAAGGGAAACGGAATACACGGAGACAAACCTCTCGGACAGGGTAGAGAACTGGCAACGAACTCAAACTTCGTATAATAAGATAAATGATTCGAACCCGCAAGTGTCTCAAGGAAGAGTTCAAGGATTTCAAGTTTTCAAAGCAAAGAAAGTTGCCGGCATTTGGGGCTCGCCACATTTTTGTGTGGCTAAAACAGTGTTAACATCGTCCCCGATGTTGCAGGGTCCTTGTTTGCCTTGACACCCCGTGGAAACGCTAAAGGCCACGTAGACTAAGCGCACTGCCCCAAGCAGGAAGAGAAAACTTTAAAAGAAGAGTCTTCCTATTACTTCTTAGGCGACTTTTTCAGAAATAACGGAATGTTGTCGAGAATAGTTATCCACCACCTACCAAATCCGGTCTTTTATTTGACCCTAAGGCTAGTGTCTTAATTTAGCGTTAACTCGAAAGAAAACAACACAGATATGAGTTGAGGATTAAGCTCTTTAACTTTAATTTTTTTTTTTCGAATCAGTGCACGCCGCGCCATAAATCAGGTTTAATTTTAAACGGCTTTTTGTCAGGGGCAACGAGTAGTAGGCATAATTTTATCCCCTAAAAAGTTTTCATCTGTTCGGATTTCCTAGCTGAAAGTCTAGTGATCCGAGAATTATATGGATCAAAACTTACCTTTTCGAAACGTTTAGCCAGAAAAAAGGCTCCCGAAAATTCTAGGTGACCTTTTTAGGGTAAAAATCCGTTAAAAATAGGCAATTATACCATTTTTCAGATGTTCGAAAATCCTAGGAGAGGCAGGCAAGCAAGAAATTTTACAACAAATTTTCCGAAAATTCTAAATTTCAAATCGTCTTCCGAACAGATATTTTCCGAAAATTGACGTTGGGTGCCCCTGTTTTGTCGCTAGGTCCAGTTATTTCACAAAACTGGTCTTTCTCTTGACAGTTAGTGAATTACAGAAGTGGTAAAGCCATGAAAAATCTGATTTTGGTGTCCACGGGATACTGGGAGGCTATTGCTCTTTGGAAACAACCGCCTCTATCATTAAGACACTTTACTATGCGTTTGAGAGTTTCCAATGACAATTAGTTCCTCTGATAATACAACTAAGTCTTCACTACTGAACACCGCTGAATACACCTGCAATTAGAAGTAATGCCAAATTCAGTGCTAAAGGAAGATATTATCATCTTACTCAGTTTTGTTGGAAGCCTGCTACAAAGACCGGAACTTTTATTGAATACAGAATGCTCAGTGTGTTGTACAATTAGCCAAAGTCAAGATATCCTAAACAAGAAAATTGCTGATCTCCCCGGCAATATGTCAAAAGGATGCAATTAGAAACATACACCGAATTGCTAAAGGAAGATATTATCTCGGTTTTGTTGGAAGCCAGCTACAAAGGCCGGAACTTTTAACGGATACTCTATCATCTTCAGGAGTGCTCAGTGCATGTCTCAGGTCAAGATGTACTGAAGTCCTAAACAAGAAAATTGATCTCCCCGGCAAATTATCTATTAGGATTATCTCTAAGGATGCAATCTAAAATTTCAATCAAGGAATTCACTGGTGAACTGATCGTTTGATCAGGCAAGTTAAGCTGACTGAGGAAATTGTTCTTTTTCTCTCTGTTCTGTGTTTGATCACAATGTGTTGACTTAATAAATCTACGCCAGGTGTATTCTAACTCACTTTCTTACCATCAAGCTTTCGCAAGATATCACGGCACGGTAAGATATATCTGAGTATCCTCAAATAAGATATTTTTTAAAGAAAGATTAGCCGACCTTTTCGCAGAATATTCATGTGGGCCGGAATAACAAATATTTCTTTCTTTGCGGAAGCTGTAAGAAAGCCATTGCTGCATTTTGCTCCCCATTGCTCAATGATATTGGATCTCTGGCCCAGTATGATTGACTTGTTAAAACGTAACTACTTTTGGTTCAATTTTTTACCTTTGAAATCACTCTTAATCCACAATTTTTTAGATCGTTCCACACGGAAAAGTTTAGCTTCCAATGGTCTTCTAGGACAATGTACCGGATGTGTATCCACCGTTAGGGGACACGCCTTGTTTCGTCATCTGTAACGCAAACCTTTCTCCGTCCAAAAGGTGCATTTTAGGTCAACCAGATATTCTACAAATTGTTTAGTCCCCTCCTTTATAATAACTGCAATATCCCAATTCCGAGATTTGTATCAATTTCGAAAAAACCGATTTTTTATTGGGCTGCCCCGGTGCTTTGCGTGAATGATCGCAACACCGGAAGACACTTTTACTGTTGTCAAGAGAACATTCAAGCTGTTAATTTGTCAGTTTCGTGTTTGCGAAGCCGACTTCAGTCGTATCATTTCTTAGCAGCGTAACCTGAAGCATCGCACCCATTACCAAGGTAACCAGAATTTTTGTTGCACTTTAGAGTTAAAATAATAAATTTGAACATAATTAAAGCATCGCAGTTTACTTATATCTCAGATGGCTCATCTTTGTTTCTCAAGAAATAACTATGAAGTCTTAAATTTGTATTTTTTTTCTCATCGCTTTAAAACCTCTTCTTTTAAGAGCCACAGATCTAGGTAAATTATTTTGATAATTTTAAAATGTTAAGACGTTTTAACCGAGTTATACCATAGGCAGCCCAAGCTCGCGTCACTACAGACAGCCGTTGAGAATTTAAACGCGTTATAAGACTTTGTATGGGAAATAAAATACAGTCGATTATGAAGCCTAAAACTTAACTTTCATTCAATAAAATGAATCAAAATGACTCACCTCTGGTGTATTCCTGTGCCTTTTGGAGTTTATTTTACAGTTTCGGGAAGTCCGTGTTTTCAATGTTAACATTGAAAACACTGAAAACACAGAATTCCCGAAACGGTGTAATAAGCTCCAGAAGGCACAAGAATACACCAGAGGTGAGTCATTTTGATTCATTTTATTGAATGAAAGTTAAATTGAGCATTTTTTAGGCTTTATAATCGACGGTATTTGATTTCCCATACAAAGTCTTATAACGCGTTTCTTATAACGGCTGTCTGTAGTGATGCGAGCTTGGGGTACCTATGGTTATACGGAAGGTCGGGTTCCTGTTCTGTACTTTCGCTTAATGTGTGTTGAAACATTTAACGACAAGATTTATTCACTCTGCCTCTGTTCAACCAAGTCTGATTTGTTTTTTCTTATTGCTTGTACTAATTTGTCTAGCTTAATTAAAGCAGTTTTCAAACTTCTTTCGGAAGAATTCAAGCAAGGCTGAAAATTTGTCTGTTTCGGCGGAAGTTGGTTTCACATGATGAAGCCTTTCCACGGTACAACTAATCATTTCCGTTTTTTTTTTTACGCATCTGAAGAGGACAAAACGATCTAGCAAAGTATGCAATTCCAATTGGATTATCGTGACAATTTGACAGCTTGTATCTCCGGCTCCCAAACGTTTTTCTTTCGTCACTGCTCATATTTTATCCAGCGATTTTCAAGGAACCTGTGATTATGGGCGCGATCGATTGACCCTATTCCGGAATAAGAATACGTGGAGTGATGATTTAAAACACTATGTATGGCGTTTTGCAGCAACAAGAATAATAAAGCTGTTTGACAATATTGATGTGAATCCCCCGCAAAAACGAAGGATTTCTAACTTCTATTCCATGTATTCCTAGGAATTCCGGAATAGGGTCAATCGAACGCGCCCTATGGATTACCGGAAGACTGCGTTCATCAAAACACTTTTCATTTCCTGTACTTTACTGAAGCATTTATTTGTATTTCCGCTTGATCGTAACAAAGACAAACAGAAGAAATTTCTTATTTTGTAGTCAAACTTGAAATTCTTTCTGCAGAAAGTAATGAATTGATTTTAATTTTTGCACAGTAATGCACTTGATTTATCTTTCATCGTAATTGGCTTCCATTTGACCAAGATATCGTAAATAAAATATTCCTCGTTTGACTTCCTGTCAAGCACAATTGTGTGCACGGCGCAGAAATGGTTGTACAAAAACGAAGATATCGTTGACGTCACCTATTGTCATTAATGTGCCGAGTAGAGCCTCATTGGCTGTCGGGAAAAAAAGGGTCTTTTGTTTCTGTGATTGGCACATTTGTATGACAAAAGCAATGTTTGTAAACAGATATCTTCCCTATAATGATCTTGTTTTACAACAACACGTCGTTGGCCTGTTTGTGTGTTGGACTTTACTTGGAGGATTGGTGTTTTATGTATGCGGGTTTAATTAAAAGTCGTTTTAAATTCTGCTTGGATTAGTTACATTATCTGTTTTTATAAATCAATTAGGATAGTACGCGCTTTCTCATTGGTCAATAGCTGTGTTTAGATGAGAGTATGCAAACACGGCTGTGACATCACAGGAATTTTGACTGGTTATGTATTGTCAGACGCGCGTTTTGATTGGTTGGTAGGAAATATGAGCGTGTGTCGAGGAAATCTGATTCAATCAAGAAGTAAAAAAAAAAGCATTTTCCTTCATTTGTTGAATTATCTTTGAGAAATATTTTATGAAAGCAAAAGAGGATTTATGAGTGAAAGATATATATGAAATACATCATATATTGTACTGCGGGTATGAAATCAAATGAAACCATACAACCACGCAATAGAAATTTGCGCTCATCACTGCGAGGCAACATAGTTTCATTTGAAAAGAGGATTTATTTCCGTGCTTCCATAGCCTCATCTAAACACTCGGGGGAGTTGGGAGAATTGTCGACAGTTATGCACTTGGTAGTTACTAGCAGGTGGCAATCCATCATGCACAATTTTTCCGAGAATTTTGCAACGATATGATGTATGTTTCTGTACTTTATATATTTTCATTGATTTGTCTTTTTGATCCATATTTTAGTATGGCTTGTGCTTTGTTTCACGTTTCTCTTTCCCTTTTATGTCATCCGAACTGAGAGGTTTTCTAGTCCAATCGTTTTTGTCACGAAATCGAACGAAAGTTTCTCTTGATTGCGTGACAAAAACAAGGGCGCGGCTCGAGTGACGGAAAAGGGACTCCTAGAAGTCTAATTAACGTTCTGCTACTTTATTATTGGAAGATCAATATATTGATGGACAGGCTTTGCTTAGATTATGTATGCGAGGAAACAGTCTCAATTTTGTAATAATAATAAGAATAATAAAAGCAAGGTAGTTTGGCCCAGTGGTTAGGGCGCTTGCCTTGAGATCCGGAGTTCCCGGGTTCAAGACCCGCTCTGACCACTCGTTGAATTTGATCCTGGTAGTCCCTGATTCAACTTCCCAGCTGCACTTGTAAATGACCAACTGGTTTGCCTCCAGCCAGTTGGGATTCTTAACAGTTGTTGTTGTTCTGTTCCGTCGTTTCGTTGTGTTTCAATGGCCCTGAAAAGCGCCTATGGGGAGCGGTAAACTAAGTATGTATTGTACACACGCTAACACCAACTCGGTGTGGCCAACACCCAAACAGCTGTCAATGGATGCTAACAGACCGGGTGAAATGGTTGTGCGCATGCGTGATGTGTTGGCCACACCGGGTTGGTGTCAACAGGGTATATGAGGGTGGAAATCTTTGTCTCTTGCGGCTACCTGGCAAGCAGTTTTGGCCATACGGAAGGGAGGATGCCGATTGGTTCAAATTTCATATGAAAATTCAAAGTTTGCTCAGCTAATCAAATTCTTCATCCTCTTGTATGTCTGTCCTCATTGGATGATCAAATCGGTAACGAAGATAAATCCACGGGAATGGCTTGTCATTTTAGCTAGGATCAACATACATTAGTTTTTGGTTTCCTAGTAACTGAAAATGAATTTTTATGCACAGATTGCGACATGGACGTATTCAAAGATATCAAGCCGTTCCAACCTCATCAGAAGGCTAAGACCGACTGTGACAGATACAACGAATCGCTTGCCAACGGATTCATAAATTGGTCAAATTGTCCTCAAACTCATCGATTTGTGGATATGCCACCTCTCCTACGCCTTTCTACAGCACCGAGAGAGGAAATAGTGTTTTTTAACGTTCAAAAATGCTATGAAAAAGTTCAATGCCGAAAGAATAAGAAATCAAAACAGCGTGTACAAGGTGCCACAATTAACCTGCGAGTGACAACTGACGCTCCCATAGCTAAAGTAGAAGTGTTCGTGGAGAGGCTGCCTAAGGCCGCTGTGCTTTGTGGGGATAGTAACGGCAGAGTTCCGCTCAAACTCAAGTTGGAAAATCTCATGTATTCTGATGTAAGTGCTTTTTTGTGTTGTTTCCCTGAATCACTTGCTCCTATACAATTTTGTATGTAATAACCAGAAGTCTTGATCTGCGATGGAATGTGGTCCATCAGCTTACGGGAGTACTTACATTTAGAATGGTTGTGGAACAACCAGGCGTGGTGGTCATCAGGCTTAATTTGATTGGCTATTATTTGTTGGGACCTAAATGGATGTAGATCTCTATCAGGGTAGACTGCAAAACAGTCGTTTTATTCCGTTTTCGGAAGGCTCGAAGCGCCGTAAGCGTGATCCTCGCGTCTGAAGCGCGCGAGCCTCACACGCCCACTTTGATGCGACTGTTTTGCAGTCTACTCTCAGTGCACATTAAAGAGCTAAAGCTAGGTCGCCATAACCTTTGGCGTTCAAATGTCATGATTGGGTTAAAAAAATACATTTTGATTGATTGTTCTGTCGGCTTGTTCTTTGAAATTTCGAGGCACAAATGGTGTATATCATTATGCAACGTTTTAAAGGATTGTTGTCAAGGTGCTCAAACGTTTAATCTTAACCAGTAACTGCCTCGGCATTATGATTTAGGCGGACCAAGAAAACACGACTTCCTGATCACACCTAGAGGAATAATAAAAATATTTTGAGAACTCGAATTGCTCAAAGATGTCCCATGAACAAATCTTGCGTTTCTTTTCTCGATTCCTAAACTTCTTTCGTCCAATTTACTTTCAATTTAAATTCAACCCATTTTAACTTCGAATCCAGTCCAATGACTCAGTTTAAGTATCAGTTTCTCTGCTGCCACAGATCCTGGGCCACAGTGTTCTAAGTTAACGGATAGTCGTAAAAGAAGAGATACTACTCATGAATGAATTTGAATTTCATATTTTTTCGAACAAGGCTAGTCGTAAAAGAAGAGATACTACTCATGAATGAATTTGAATTTCATATTTTTTCGAACAAGGAGAGTTACTACATTCCATTTGAAAGAGGTCTTGTGTAAGAAAACATCCTTCTTTCTGACGCTTTGAAGTTGACGGTATAATATTTGTTCTTTCTAGAACTATCAGAGGCAAGACCAGTACTTTTCTGTGGACCTGGACTCGGTGTACCACAACCCCCTGACTGGTAACCCTGTGTACAAGCTTTCCACTGTAGATTCAGAGAGGAGGAATCGCTTTTGGCTCGTTGCACATGTTGTGTATGCCGGTAATCTTAAAAGTCAGCCGTTTTATAGTGAACCTTTTTTACTCAAGAGCAAGAGAAGTTCAAGATCTTCTCCATATTGAGAAACGCTGCGTGAAATTCCTGTTCATAGTGGCAAACGCTTAATTTGAGTGGATGACCAGCCCAAGGAGTGTAAATATTTCTGATATATAATTTTAGTTCGACTGGTTTCTAATGAGATTTTAAGTGATCATCCTTTGTTTTGGATTTAATGACTTTCAACAACAGAATACCTACTTTCACTCAAATGTGCAGGGTTATTTTGTCTGGATGTAGTTCTTGCACCAGAGGAAATGTAGACATCACTCCTCTCAATAGCCTAGATCAGGAGAAAGTTTCTTTTTTTCCTTTTGAGTGACTTCTACAGCTATAACAAAGAAATAGAACTAAAGTAGTCTTCTTTGAGTTGGACTTCTAAAAACAGTTTCAGATTATGACTGAGAGTTCACTTCTACGAAGTGGCTTAAAATAAGCACAGAGTCATGCCTTGAAAAGAGTAGACTCTTTCAGTCTATTTAAAGTTCTGACGAGATATTTCACAATTTATGACGATAAATTCTATTATGTGACCAGCTCTTCTCTGCTGACGCAATCCTACAGAAGATAGCATCACAAGGTGACGTAAGCGGGTCTGAACGGGTTGACGATTAGCAACAATACTCTTAAAAAGTTGATTCTGTGATGCCGGCATGAAAGAGTGCCCACAACATCGAACAGAACGTACTCGACTTCTATTATCGGAATGAAGTTTCGGATAATGAGCTTTAGGAACAAGAATCTTACTTCCCTTAGCAGCATAAAAAATTGTTGCTGGGCAAATCTTTGGCCCTAGCTGGGTCAGTACGACACGACCTCCAGCCAAATATTTTCGCGTTAGGCCCACCCACTCAGTCGTAAGTACATAATATTTCAACAAGACCAAGTCAAAAAGGGTATTCCAGGATGTAAATGATATAATATATAAACTACCTGTAGTTGTTTCACGTCGGCAATATATATCAACCTTAAAATTACCAATCTACGGGAAATTGGTAATGGTTTGTTTTGCCTTACTACATTTGTATATTTCATAACTAGTAACTTAAACAAAAACACAAAACAAACAGAGGCTACAAAAAGTTGAAATGGCCGAAGTACAAGAATAGTAACTTAAAGTGCTACTATGACCAAAAATCAATTTTACTTTTTCTTTGTATTTCAAAACTATGTTAACTGAACATTAAGTGACCGAAGTCTTAAGCCTTCATTTCAAAACCACACTTTATTTTGACTGAAATTTCCCTTTTTAATGGTTCGCCATTAATAACTTTAAAATCTTGAGAGAGCTGGATCGAGGAGAAGATGACGTCAAAGAGTCATTAGTTTAAAAGTGCAATGCGAGTGCAGGTAACTAAATAAATATGCAGCACGGGAAATTCGAACCTTCAGACTTTTAAACTTGTGTTTTGCATGTATAATAAGCTGCGTTTACACCCTGCAATTTTAAGCTAGTGAGTCTTTGACGTCATCTTATCCTTGATCCAACCCTCTAAGGTCCAATCGGTCAGTCTTGAACGTGACCAACGGTGGATTGTGAAATCCTAAACTTGCACTCAAAGAAAATAGCTCAAGATTTTGCGAGTCAGGTGTCAAGCAAACACGCTTTCAAAATTAATCTGAAGGAAAAAGAGAAGTGAATTTTTTTATCATAGTAGCACTTTAATATTGTTATCCCGTTGTATTAAAAACAGGTATTTCACCTCCTTACGTAAACATACTAGTATGTAAAATATTATGCAGATAGAATAAAAATAAAGTAATTATTTAATAAAATGCGTGTTACGGTATGTCTATGGTCTTTGCCTCTTGGGGGCTTTAAAACCCTTTGACTCCCAAGAGTGATTGATATAAATTCTCTCCTCACAAGTTCAATACATTGTTAAGCAGACTGGTGAGGAGAATAAAGACATTCATCACTTGGGTTTTATGTCTAGATATATATCATCAAATTCTGATAACTGACATAAAAGTAATGTACGGCGGTTAGTAAGGAGAATTACAATTCAGATCTTGGGAGTGAAGTTAATTGCAGACAGAGCCATTTGAACTCTCTCGTCATCGAAATGCAATTTCATTCAGAATCCTGTGTGAGCCCGGATTTTTTCAGTTCGCTGCTGCTAAAGTAGCTCTTATAACTTTGATGACGCATTTAAAGCAGATAACTTTCATATATGTTCTGCACTTCATCCACTGCAGAAACTAGTAAGGCATTTGTTTACCGCTTTTTGATTCGTATCAACGCTCATTGCAAGAGTTTCAGATGTGCACATCAACTCCGTCCACGAAATGGATATGACATGGATATTAACCAGGTCGGGTGTAAAAAAAACTAATATTTAACAATTATTCGCCGAAGGCGAAGTGAATATTTACCGAGACATAATCGAGATAAATATTCCCCAATATTTACTGAGCCTGAGGCGAATATTGTTTTAGTGTCATTTTCAGCGGTGAATGTCAAGAAAGTGCAAAACAACGGGCTAAAACAAGATAAAAAGGCACGAAAAGTGCTTGAGTGGCTTAGCAGCCGCGCCTCCAAAATGTTATATTCACCGGGTAGCGCGGTGAATATAACACTAAATTCTTATATTCACCGCTGAAAATCATACTAAATAGATTTAGCAAGCCTAAAAGCGGAGTTCCCTGGTTATTTAATCTTACGTACTGCCTGTAGGGTTAGGCCATCCCCTTTAAGCGTCGAATGCGTTTCGTGATATTGGGTCGGTCGGTCGGATTGAAAAAAAAAAATTTTAAAAAATCATAAGAAAGGTCTCGGAATAGGAGGCCTGGTACCCCAGCATCATTGCCGTGGAGCCTGGAAACAACGAGATGTGAACCCAAAGTCGATATGGCGGAAAAGTTGGTTGATGTTATTGTAGAATTAAGTCGTGGTTTTCTCTATCATGCTGTTACCATGCTCATTTTTCAGATTAAAAGAATTATTTAAAGTGCCAAATGGTTTAACTACGCCGTTACTTTTTTTTTTTTTTTTGAAAATGACATAAAAGAGGATGGCCTTAGTGAAAATAAAAGGTTTTCGAATTGTCCGCGTTTTGGTGTTTCCGGTTACTGCTTAATTGAATCTTTTTCTTCGCTTTCTTCTGTTGAAAAATTTATTGCCTAAATAACTAGTGAATTCTACGGTAAATTTCGCGCAAAAAACCGACATCCCATGAATCACGAAGCGATGAGTGCGATATCGGTTTTACAAGCGAAATTTACTTTGCAATTCACCAGTTTGGCAATGAATTTTTCTTGAATCGCATGAGTTTTAAAAGAAAACAAGCACATCCTCAGCGAGCTAACGGAAAACGAAAAAAGCCATTTCAGAATCAACTGTCAATGGCCAGCGAATAGGAATCACGCTAAAATCAGAAACCGTCGGGAAACTTTGGGTGCTTTCCATTATGCCAAATATTCCGGAAATTTCGGTCGGAAATCAAATGGAAAGGTCCATTTCGGTTTCTTCCGACGGGAATATTCGGGATCACCTCTGGAGGTGGTCCACTTATTTCGGTTGGAATATTCCGACCGAAATTCGCCGTTCCATTTTGATAAACCGGTTCTTTGCCCTAATTAGGGAATTCGGAAAAGGAATAAAAAGTGGCAAAGCCATTCCTATTGGTTGGCCCGGTTTAATCGGAAAATGTCGTTCCATTTTCCTTCGGTATTCCCACTTATCTCTGACCGGTCGGTTTGGCATAATGGAAAGCACCCTTTTGTCAGTTCAAGGTCAAAAAAGAGTTTTACTGACGTACTTTATTCCACTTTGTCTCTGAAAACAAGATCATTCACATTCTGGGGTATTTCATTGAAAGACGCCAGCTTGGTTTGGAACAAGAATCTGCAAAATACGGCCATGCAACCAAGAAAGGACAAACTTCAAACAAGATCCGCCTCAACAAATTATCTGTAGGAGCTTTAAACA
>NC_090870.1:18277686-18293924 GCF_036669935.1 Montipora foliosa | reverse complement strand
CTTTCACATGCCTTGATATGGTCCTCGGAGCTTCCATTGAAATAGTAACAGTATTTTCTTTGACCAACAAGTACAAGAATCGTCAATGCAGCCATTTAAACAAAGATATATCATAACAAAGAAATGAAAAACCTAAGACTCGTTTCAATTGATTTCATTCAACAACCTTTTTTAACCTGTTTGAAATTTTGGACATATAGTTTTTTAAAAACATTATTGTAGCTTGCGCGTATCTAGAGTTACAGGGATGGAGTATTACATATTTGGTATACCAGAAAAAATTCTATTTGCCAGAACTAGGCGCGCACAGAATAAATGGGTAATGATGACGTTTTCCCACAACCAAATGCCCGCAAGTAAGTCTTGCGTACTGGTGACGTCTGAGCAGAAAACGGCCGAGAGCGTGGTACATCGGTAATCGGAAATCTCCATTGTACGGGGTTTCAGATATATCTTGCAATATGTCTGCTGTCACGGAGTGTCACCACGTGTACGGCATAACCGTACAATCTAGCCTTGGAGCAGCTATTCGACAAAGTTTGAGACAAGCTTTTGTCCGCCTAACTTTGTCTTAAGATCGCAGGTAACGTGGTCCAGTGGTTAGAGCGTTTGGTGTTGCATGCGGCTAGCTACCGGGTTCAAAAATCCTCGTTCTAAACACCTGGCTTGGATTTGTGTTTCCCGGTGTGTCCCGGATTCAACTCCACCACACTTTGTAAATAGCCGGGAACTGGTTGCCCTCCATATCGCCAGTTGGGGGTTCCATCTATAAATGTTTCTGTTAAGTTTGAATTGTTACTATTCCCCTCTCCTGTTACCAGTGGAGTGGCCTTTAAACTAAGCTTAGATAGCTAAGTGCACTTCCACTATAAAAAACAAAGCATTTATTATTTTTCTTTTTTTAGTCCCGTCGTAAAGTGACTAGAATTATCTCACGACAAAGAGATCCTTTGGTTTGGATTAAGAGTCGCGGGACGATTTAGGCAAAAATTTGTCAATTGGCGAACTTTGTCCTTTTGTGGCATAGCACGCACGAACACGATGTGTGAGACACAAATCCTGATGAAAGGCAATTGGAAAGATTCAATGTCTGACAACCAGCAAGTGTGTTAGAAAAAAAAACGATCGTCGGTGTTTCCAAACATTAACATATTAAAGGCTCGCGATAGTATTTCTGTCCTGAAGAGGTTAAATTGTTATAGAAAGAACCAATCTTGAACACGACTTTTGAACGGCAAGAAAAAGCCACGAATTATTACCATATTTTTGCTGACCGTCCAGTTTCAGTTCTTTCAACAGTGTCAGTAAACTTTCGAATAAATTATCGCAACATAGGAACTCTTAACATGCAAACCATGTCATGGGTAACTCTGCATCGTTGGGGATATACTCTCAACATTTCCGACATTCTTAATTTAGGTTAACCAGAAGATTTTTTTTACACAAATTTTTCAAACATGTGTACTGTAGCATTAATATAAACCCTGGCAAACCGTTTCATTTCCTTCATGATTGGTTTGTAACACTTCATGTTTGCTTACTATTTATGTGGTCTAGATAATCCTAACGAACTGCGATTATATAATCCAGAGTCAAGGACATCTCAATGAAGTTACATTTTTAAAAATGGTGGTCACTTGCGGCAAAAAGACTAATAACAATGACGTTGGTTTCCTTTAGGTTTCCGATGATCGACGGGTATACACCATCGTTTCGCCATGATCAAACTGTCTACTCACACACCTTTCATATTCGGTACAGATTTTTGATAAGTTCTTCCCCCGCTTCAAATCAATTGCTCCGTTTGAATACTATACACCTAACAGCTAGGGGCCCCTGGTAGTCCAATGACTATGACTTATCAGCTGGTTTGATGACCACCAAATGCAGTTTCATGGTTCTAACTTCTCACCAACCCCAGCTCCACATTTACTTTTTCGGGAATTTGTTTGAACCAGGAATTCGTTTTCTTTCCTTTTTAAGGGAGCCTTTTCATAAGAAGATATACTGAACGGGAGACTGCTCACTCATCACACGAGCAATGAATTTCCTCTTCTCTTTTCTGGGAATGTTACTTAATAATAGCCGGGGCTATCTAGCATGAATTAGTGGAAGATCAAACATGTATCTTGGATTTTGTTTGTAAAGTGCAAATTTATTCTCTCAGGGTGTCTCTTGTCGTTTGTCGTAAAATGCCATGCTAAATCTCACTATATGAAATTAATTAAAATTCCAAATTAAGAAATGAAAACTTTTTGTTCTGTTAGAATGCAGAATGGCTTTTAAAATCATTTATCTTCGGTTCAAAAAAATAAGAAACGAATTTTTCATTTTTGACAAAGTGAAATAAACAAATGATTCTCACCTCGTGTTTCAGGCTTTCAGCCAGCGAAGGGAATAAGTTATGAGATTCTTGTTTAAGTGTGACCGGAGGATTTTTGCATCCATCATCTTATTGATTTGAGTTCCTAAACAAGCCGTTTAAACTTGATATTTTTTAAACAGATAGTGCACCGCCCTTAATCCCTGCAATGCGGGTGATCTAGGGATCTACTCTTGAGAAAATCTTCACTATTCCCTGGGTCTCGCGGTTGTCGTTCTTATCATATCAATATATCCTCGGCAACGGTTTTAACTGAAAACCTTTAATTTTTTACTTACATTTTAATAATACCTTGGTGTTGCTACTTGAGTTTCAACACTCAGGCTCAGTGTTGGTTTACTGAAAAAACAAGAATCTTATGAAACCGTCTTCGGCTCCATCCGGCTCAATTTTTAACATATTCCGTGTGCAATTGCACTGCAAAAACGAGGCATGCTAACGTAACTTGATTCTTTGACGTCCTATGCGAATTAAAAGAAAGAAGAAGATAAACTAATTAAGATGATAACCAAGAATAATCCATTCGGTTCAATGTTTGGTTTCAACATCTTTAGTTTCAGTTGCACTGCTAGCAAAGTTTTGGCCGTATATACTTGGTCTTAATCTAGAGCTATAACAGTAAAACGATTGATAGAATCTGAGATAATCAGTACATGCATGAACCATCTGAATAAGCCAGGGGGAAACAAATTACAAGTACTGGAGCTTTTTCATCCACGTGGTCAGGCTTTAATGAAGTGAAAGTAAAATGTTGCTTTAAGGTTATATACATTTGTGGTCGTAACAGTGATGAACGTATAAGTTCAATATCTACAAGAGTGCGTTTTGGAAAACATTATGACATTTCAATTCCGAAAAAAAATTGTGTCCGACGGCATTTACATATCCTCGATATTTTATTTCAGGGCTAACTCCGGCTTACCTTAGGATTAAAGTGGTGAAAAGAATATCTCCTTTTTTGTGACATTCAGAAAAAAAAATCACACGATGGAAAGAGGCAACCCATATCTACTCACTGGAAAGGGCGTGGTTGACGCTGTGGTGATGTGTTGATCTCGATTCCGCAATTTTCCTTCCTGCGGAAAACAAATACGTGTTATTCTGTGAAAACGATTAAACATTGATGGCTTTGGTGGCGTATGGCTAATTATACTGTCATTTAATTTTTGAACAGTGGAAACAACCAAACAGTGAAAACATTTTTTACAAGCTCACATTCTTTCTTGTTAGACCTTGTTCACCTTATGGCATTTTTGGCCTCACTCAAACGCCATGTTCGGTCAACAGGAAGTCTTTCTTCAATTTTTTGTCGATACGACCCCAGTCCCAAGATCAAACACGCCCTATTATACTATTTATTCAGGCATAGCTGGCCCGCCCCACATTGATCTTTATATTAAGGTTACGCAAACGGGAAAGTTCTAATAGTTTTCATGTTCCGGTTTAGCTCACAGGCAAGATCTGCAACAAACTGATCTTGTCGAGGTCACTTTCCTTAAATGGTGCGCGAAAAAAGCGTTTCCGGTCATACAAGGAGACTCCCTTCCGATACGATTGAACTGTTTACCGAACGTCAATACACACGATATGCAAATAAGCCGTTTTGTCGCAAAATGTGCCAATATCAATCTTATCTCTTTTTCTCGCTGGTCTCTAAACACTTCTCAGTTTTGATCGCTGTTTTCCAAAGAGTAGAGAGTGAAAGAAATGATTAACTGAATCTTCTAAGGTCTCTCTTCACTGACACTCTAAAAGTCGTTAGCGTCACGCAAGCAGTTTGTTTTTATTTATTCTTTCGTCGCTTTTCCGGTCAGAAGACTGAGGGTTGAGTTAATGCGGAAAAAATCTCTGCCGGCAGCAGAGGGGCAATTCAATATCAAAAGAATTTTTTACTTGAGTAGGAATCGATTAAAGTTTCAAAGAGAACGAAATAGTTTCTCAAAATGACTGTTAGCGCTGAAGGACGAAATAAAATGAGAAAAAAATGAAATTGAGAACACGTGTCAACGTTTTAAATATGAATTCCTTCCTGTTACACGCAGGCAATTAACATCTCAATCAAAATAAAATGTCAATCACAATCGATGAAACGAGAGTATAATTAGGAATATACTTACACCATAAGCTCATCTTTTTGGCAATCAAACTTGGAAAACTGCAGCCAGCTTCCGATGGCACTAGATTCAAGTTCAGTTATTTTCTTTCCGAAGCAAGACTACCACTGTTTAAGCTCTTTCAGTAGCATCATTCCGTGAAAACTGAGGTCGAAGGCTATTAGCTCTTTCACTGAATCCCGACATTTCGAAATAAACTTCTTTTGATCAAAAAAAAAGATGGAACTGGAGGACGGATTTCTCAGCGGGTTTTTGAACATTGCAGAGCTAGAGAAGTATTTTAGCCACGGTAAGGATAACTTGAAATTAAATCCCGATAGCTTTAGGTAGGTGCGTGCAATGTTTATATCGTTGTTTCTTCGGGCTTATTTGTTTGGACAAGAAATTTTAGAGGAGTAGTAGAGGGGCGTTTAATTCTTGGTCCTAACATTTCGGACCATTATCTATTTAATAACTCTAAATGCAACTTATTGAAAAGTCGGGCCTTAGAGTTGGGCTTTCCAGTCCTTGCGATGCATGCGCAATGAAACAAAACCAAAGCGGGCGAGAATATTGACCTAGAAAGCCTAGACAATTTGCTAACGTTTCTGTCACGTTGCAAGAGAGAAACCCGACCATAACTAGATCTCTGATTTTTAATCTAAGGAAGCATGTTTTGCATAAAAAATTCTTTTATCACTACCAAACTTTATTTATACCACTTCTTTCCAGTGTTGAAGCTTTTGCTCTCCTCTTCTGTGCTTGATAAATCGAAACTGAAAGTCCATAAAACCTCATTTACAGACAGATTTCGTTGTTTTCTAGTCTTTGTTTCTATGTGTTTTTTACCACCATACCGTGATGGTGTCTCTCCATTCTTTGCCCTGTTCAATTTGAGGCCGAGAACGGAACCGGAGGTTTTGGCTCTGGTCATGAAAGGACAGCATCACACCATGGCCGTCAATAATGAAAGTTAATTTTACAATGATGGAATAACTTATTTCTAACGCTGGTTTGCTGGTAAGTCAAGCGCCCTCTTGGCTGTTGGTGCTCCTCCATGCTCCAAGAATGTCTAAAAAAATCCCCGGTTTTTTTCGTGCTAATTTCCATACATACGTAGAGCGAAAACACTATGAGGATCAGTATTAACACTGAAACTCGATCCGACTCGATAAATCGAACGCCTCAGTTTTTCAACGCTTCTTATCTCTTGGTCGTATTTTTTTTTTAAGTTCGTTTGTTTAAGTTTACTGCTTTACTTCGCATCAAGTTATTGGCACATGAAACTTTAGAATCCGGTTTCGTGACAGTCATCGGTAGCGTGGGTGTGCCCAGGTTGAATTTGCCCTGGTTTTCTGAGAAAGCTTGTTTAAATTCGCGTAATTTAGTGGAAATTGTTCCATGATCACGTATTCGAGTAGACTAAGTACCCATTACATAGCAATTAAAAATGTATGCGGTACTGAAAACTGCCATTGAACGCGCATCTTCATACAAATGAAATACCTTCACAAAAAACCGCTAATTCAGACTAGAATCAGACCTTGTAGTTGAACTGCAGCCTTGCTTTCTTTCTGCGACAAATCACTGAATTGAAGGAAACGAAGACAGCCGATAGACAACTAAAATGGTGAATAGTTCGAATGTGCTATTAAATTTGCTAACAACTGAATGACACGACTTCTGAGCACTGAAGAAGCAATATATTGCGATGTTAAATTCTATTGCTGTCAAGGCTTCAGTTCTTCGTCATTTTATCGACAGAAGAAGCGACGAGAAAAGAGAAATCAACCCGTAATGATTCATAAGCAACGTTCTGAAAATTTATAGACGTCATTGCGTTAAGTCAGTACAAAAATCGGGCCTCGTCGTAAAGCAGGAAAAAGAGTAAAAAAAGAGACTGACTGAGAGCAGTTGACGATGATGAGTGGTGATAGAAGAGTTGATAACAG
This sequence comes from Montipora foliosa, assembly GCF_036669935.1. Lineage (NCBI taxonomy): Eukaryota > Metazoa > Cnidaria > Anthozoa > Scleractinia > Acroporidae > Montipora > Montipora foliosa. The sequence goes on along the minus strand of NC_090870.1, from coordinate 18,287,496 downwards.
TGATTATCGATAACAAACTTTGTTTTCGCCCAGCTGGTACACGTGAATTTGATAAAGATAAACATGTGACCTTCCAAAAATAATAAGTTGTATCATGAAGAGAAGGGAAACGGAATACACGGAGACAAACCTCTCGGACAGGGTAGAGAACTGGCAACGAACTCAAACTTCGTATAATAAGATAAATGATTCGAACCCGCAAGTGTCTCAAGGAAGAGTTCAAGGATTTCAAGTTTTCAAAGCAAAGAAAGTTGCCGGCATTTGGGGCTCGCCACATTTTTGTGTGGCTAAAACAGTGTTAACATCGTCCCCGATGTTGCAGGGTCCTTGTTTGCCTTGACACCCCGTGGAAACGCTAAAGGCCACGTAGACTAAGCGCACTGCCCCAAGCAGGAAGAGAAAACTTTAAAAGAAGAGTCTTCCTATTACTTCTTAGGCGACTTTTTCAGAAATAACGGAATGTTGTCGAGAATAGTTATCCACCACCTACCAAATCCGGTCTTTTATTTGACCCTAAGGCTAGTGTCTTAATTTAGCGTTAACTCGAAAGAAAACAACACAGATATGAGTTGAGGATTAAGCTCTTTAACTTTAATTTTTTTTTTTCGAATCAGTGCACGCCGCGCCATAAATCAGGTTTAATTTTAAACGGCTTTTTGTCAGGGGCAACGAGTAGTAGGCATAATTTTATCCCCTAAAAAGTTTTCATCTGTTCGGATTTCCTAGCTGAAAGTCTAGTGATCCGAGAATTATATGGATCAAAACTTACCTTTTCGAAACGTTTAGCCAGAAAAAAGGCTCCCGAAAATTCTAGGTGACCTTTTTAGGGTAAAAATCCGTTAAAAATAGGCAATTATACCATTTTTCAGATGTTCGAAAATCCTAGGAGAGGCAGGCAAGCAAGAAATTTTACAACAAATTTTCCGAAAATTCTAAATTTCAAATCGTCTTCCGAACAGATATTTTCCGAAAATTGACGTTGGGTGCCCCTGTTTTGTCGCTAGGTCCAGTTATTTCACAAAACTGGTCTTTCTCTTGACAGTTAGTGAATTACAGAAGTGGTAAAGCCATGAAAAATCTGATTTTGGTGTCCACGGGATACTGGGAGGCTATTGCTCTTTGGAAACAACCGCCTCTATCATTAAGACACTTTACTATGCGTTTGAGAGTTTCCAATGACAATTAGTTCCTCTGATAATACAACTAAGTCTTCACTACTGAACACCGCTGAATACACCTGCAATTAGAAGTAATGCCAAATTCAGTGCTAAAGGAAGATATTATCATCTTACTCAGTTTTGTTGGAAGCCTGCTACAAAGACCGGAACTTTTATTGAATACAGAATGCTCAGTGTGTTGTACAATTAGCCAAAGTCAAGATATCCTAAACAAGAAAATTGCTGATCTCCCCGGCAATATGTCAAAAGGATGCAATTAGAAACATACACCGAATTGCTAAAGGAAGATATTATCTCGGTTTTGTTGGAAGCCAGCTACAAAGGCCGGAACTTTTAACGGATACTCTATCATCTTCAGGAGTGCTCAGTGCATGTCTCAGGTCAAGATGTACTGAAGTCCTAAACAAGAAAATTGATCTCCCCGGCAAATTATCTATTAGGATTATCTCTAAGGATGCAATCTAAAATTTCAATCAAGGAATTCACTGGTGAACTGATCGTTTGATCAGGCAAGTTAAGCTGACTGAGGAAATTGTTCTTTTTCTCTCTGTTCTGTGTTTGATCACAATGTGTTGACTTAATAAATCTACGCCAGGTGTATTCTAACTCACTTTCTTACCATCAAGCTTTCGCAAGATATCACGGCACGGTAAGATATATCTGAGTATCCTCAAATAAGATATTTTTTAAAGAAAGATTAGCAGACCTTTTCGCAGAATATTCATGTGGGCCGGAATAACAAATATTTCTTTCTTTGCGGAAGCTGTAAGAAAGCCATTGCTGCATTTTGCTCCCCATTGCTCAATGATATTGGATCTCTGGCCCAGTATGATTGACTTGTTAAAACGTAACTACTTTTGGTTCAATTTTTTACCTTTGAAATCACTCTTAATCCACAATTTTTTAGATCGTTCCACACGGAAAAGTTTAGCTTCCAATGGTCTTCTAGGACAATGTACCGGATGTGTATCCACCGTCAGGGGACACGCCTTGTTTCGTCATCTGTAACGCAAACCTTTCTCCGTCCAAAAGGTGCATTTTAGGTCAACCAGATATTCTACAAATTGTTTAGTCCCCTCCTTTATAATAACTGCAATATCCCAATTCCGAGATTTGTATCAATTTCGAAAAAACCGATTTTTTATTGGGCTGCCCCGGAGCTTTGCGTGAATGATCGCAACACCGGAAGACACTTTTACTGTTGTCAAGAGAACATTCAAGCTGTTAATTTGTCAGTTTCGTGTTTGCGAAGACGACTTCAGTCGTATCATTTCTTAGCAGCGTAACCTGAAGCATCGCACCCATTACCAAGGTAACCAGAATTTTTGTTGCACTTTAGAGTTAAAATAATAAATTTGAACATAATTAAAGCATCGCAGTTTACTTATATCTCAGATGGCTCATCTTTGTTTCTCAAGAAATAACTATGAAGTCTTAAATTTGTATTTTTTTTCTCATCGCTTTAAAACCTCTTCTTTTAAGAGCCACAGATCTAGGTAAATTATTTTGATAATTTTAAAATGTTAAGACGTTTTAACCGAGTTATACCATAGGCAGCCCAAGCTCGCGTCACTACAGACAGCCGTTGAGAATTTAAACGCGTTATAAGACTTTGTATGGGAAATAAAATACAGTCGATTATGAAGCCCAAAAATGCTCAATTTAACTTTCATTCAATAAAATGAATCAAAATGACTCACCTCTGGTGTATTCCTGTGCCTTTTGGAGTTTATTTTACAGTTTCGGGAAGTCCGTGTTTTCAATATTCTAAAACGAAGTCCTTGACTTCGTCTTAGAACATTGAAAACACTGAAAACACAGAATTCCCGAAACGGTGTAATAAGCTCCAGAAGGCACAAGAATACACCAGAGGTGAGTCATTTTGATTCATTTTATTGAATGAAAGTTAAATTGAGCATTTTTTAGGCTTTATAATCGACGGTATTTGATTTCCCATACAAAGTCTTATAACGCGTTTCTTATAACGGCTGTCTGTAGTGACGCGAGCTTGGGGTACCTATGGTTATACGGAAGGTCGGGTTCCTGTTCTGTACTTTCGCTTAATGTGTGTTGAAACATTTAACGACAAGATTTATTCACTCTGCCTCTGTTCAACCAAGTCTGATTTGTTTTTTCTTATTGCTTGTACTAATTTGTCTAGCTTAAAAGCAGTTTTCAAACTTCTTTCGGAAGAATTCAAGCAAGGCTGAAAATTTGTCTGTTTCGGCGGAAGTTGGTTTCACATGATGAAGCCTTTCCACGGTACAACTAATCATTTCCGTTTTTTTTTTTACGCATCTGAAGAGGACAAAACGATCTAGCAAAGTATGCAATTCCAATTGGATTATCGTGACAATTTGACAGCTTGTATCTCCGGCTCCCAAACTTTTTTCTTTCGTCACTGCTCATATTTTATCCAGCGATTTTCAAGGAACCTGTGATTATGGGCGCGATCGATTGACCCTATTCCGGAATAAGAATACGTGGAGTGATGATTTAAAACACTATGTATGGCGTTTTGCAGCAACAAGAATAATAAAGCTGTTTGACAATATTGATGTGAATCCCCGCAAAAACGAAGGATTTCTAACTTCTATTCCATGTATTCCTAGGAATTCGGAATAGGGTCAATCGAACGCGCCCTATGGATTACCGGAAGACTGCGTTCATCAAAACACTTTTCGTTTCCTGTACTTTACTGAAGCATTTATTTGTATTTCCGCTTGATCGTAACAAAGACAAACAGAAGAAATTTCTTATTTTGTAGTCAAACTTGAAATTCTTTCTGCAGAAAGTAATGAATTGATTTTAATTTTTGCACAGTAATGCACTTGATTTATATTTCATCGTAATTGGCTTCCATTTGACCAAGATATCGTAAATAAAATATTCCTCGTTTGACTTCCTGTCAAGCACAATTGTGTGCACGGCGCAGAAATGGTTGTACAAAAACGAAGATATCGTTGACGTCACCTATTGTCATTAATGTGCCGAGTAGAGCCTCATTGGCTGTCGGGAAAAAAAGGGTCTTTTGTTTCTGTGATTGGCACATTTGTATGACAAAAGCAATGTTTGTAAACAGATATCTTCCCTATAATGATCTTGTTTTACAACAACACGTCGTTGGCCTGTTTGTGTGTTGGACTTTACTTGGAGGATTGGTGTTTTATGTATGCGGGTTTAATTAAAAGTCGTTTTAAATTCTGCTTGGATTAGTTACATTATCTGTTTTTATAAATCAATTAGGATAGTACGCGCTTTCTCATTGGTCAATAGCTGTGTTTAGATGAGAGTATGCAAACACGGCTGTGACATCACAGGAATTTTGACTGGTTATGTATTGTCAGACGCGCGTTTTGATTGGTTGGTAGGAAATATGAGCGTGTGTCGAGGAAATCTGATTCAATCAAGAAGTAAAAAAAAAGCATTTTCCTTCATTTGTTGAATTATCTTTGAGAAATATTTTATGAAAGCAAAAGAGGATTTATGAGTGAAAGATATATATGAAATACATCATATATTGTACTGCGGGTATGAAATCAAATGAAACCATACAACCACGCAATAGAAATTTGCGCTCATCACTGCGAGGCAACATGGTTTCATTTGAAAAGAGGATTTATTTCCGTGCTTCCATAGCCTCATCTAAACACTCGGGGGAGTTGGGAGAATTGTCGACAGTTATGCACTTGGTAGTTACTAGCAGGTGTCAATCCATCATGCACAATTTTTCCGAGAATTTTGCAACGGTATGATGTATGTTTCTGTACTTTATATATTTTCATTGATTTGTCTTTTTGATCCATATTTTAGTATGGCTTGTGCTTTGTTTCACGTTTCTCTTTCCCTTTTATGTCATCCGAACTGAGAGGTTTTCTAGTCCAATCGTTTTTGTCACGAAATCGAACGAAAGTTTCTCTTGATTGCGTGACAAAAACAAGGGCGCGGCTCGAGTGACGGAAAAGGGACTCCTAGAAGTCTAATTAACGTTCTGCTACTTTATTATTGGAAGATCAATATATTGATGGACAGGCTTTGCTTAGATTGTGTATGCGAGGAAACAGTCTCAATTTTGTAATAATAAGAAGAATAATAAAAGCAAGGTAGTTTGGCCCAGTGGTTAGGGCGCTTGCCTTGAGATCCGGAGTTCCCGGGTTCAAGACCCGCTCTGACCACTCGTTGAATTTGATCCTGGTAGTCCCTGATTCAACTTCCCAGCTGCACTTGTAAATGACCAACTGGTTTGCCTCCAGCCAGTTGGGATTCTTAACAGTTGTTGTTGTTCTGTTCCGTCGTTTCGTTGTGTTTCAATGGCCCTGAAAAGCGCCTATGGGGAGCGGTAAACTAAGTATGTATTGTACACACGCTAACACCAACCCGGTGTGGCCAACACCCAAACAGCTGTCAATGGATGCTAACAGACCGGGTGAAATGGTTGTGCGCATGCGTGATGTGTTGGCCACACCGGGTTGGTGTCAACAGGGTATATGAGGGTGGAAATCTTTGTCTCTTGCGGCTACCTGGCAAGCAGTTTTGGCCATACGGAAGGGAGGATGCCGATTGGTTCAAATTTCATATGAAAATTCAAAGTTTGCTCAGCTAATCAAATTCTTCATCCTCTTGTATGTCTGTCCTCATTGGATGATCAAATCGGTAACGAAGATAAATCCACGGGAATGGCTTGTCATTTTAGCTAGGATCAACATACCTTAGTTTTTGGTTTCCTAGTAACTGAAAATGAATTTTTATGCACAGATTGCGACATGGACGTATTCAAAGATATCAAGCCGTTCCAACCTCATCAGAAGGCTAAGACCGACTGTGACAGATACAACGAATCGCTTGCCAACGGATTCATAAATTGGTCAAATTGTCCTCAAACTCATCGATTTGTGGATATGCCACCTCTCCTACGCCTTTCTACAGCACCGAGAGAGGAAATAGTGTTTTTTAACGTTCAAAAATGCTATGAAAAAGTTCAATGCCGAAAGAATAAGAAATCAAAACAGCGTGTACAAGGTGCCACAATTAACCTGCGAGTGACAACTGACGCTCCCATAGCTAAAGTAGAAGTGTTCGTGGAGAGGCTGCCTAAGGCCGCTGTGCTTTGTGGGGATAGTAACGGCAGAGTTCCGCTCAAACTCAAGTTGGAAAATCTCATGTATTCTGATGTAAGTGCTTTTTTGTGTTGTTTCCCTGAATCACTTGCTCCTATACAATTTTGTATGTAATAACCAGAAGTCTTGATCTGCGATGGAATGTGGTCCATCAGCTTACGGGAGTACTTACATTTAGAATGGTTGTGGAACAACCAGGCGTGGTGGTCATCAGGCTTAATTTGATTGGCTATTATTTGTTGGGACCTAAATGGATGTAGATCTCTATCAGGGTAGACTGCAAAACAGTCGTTTTATTCCGTTTTCGGAAGGCTCGAAGCGCCGTAAGCGTGATCCTCGCGTCTGAAGCGCGCGAGCCTCACACGCCCACTTTGATGCGACTGTTTTGCAGTCTACTCTCAGTGCACATTAAAGAGCTAAAGCTAGGTCGCCATAACCTTTGGCGTTCAAATGTCATGATTGGGTTAAAAAAATACATTTTGATTGATTGTTCTGTCGGCTTGTTCTTTGAAATTTCGAGGCACAAATGGTGTATATCATTATGCAACGTTTTAAAGGATTGGTGTCAAGGTGCTCAAACGTTTAATCTTAACCAGTAACTGCTTCGGCATTATGATTTAGGCGGACCAAGAAAACACGACTTCCTGATCACACCTAGAGGAATAATAAAAATATTTTGAGAACTCGAATTGCTCAAAGATGTCCCATGAACAAATCTTGCGTTTCTTTTCTCGATTCCTAAACTTCTTTCGTCCAATTTACTTTCAATTTAAATTCAACCCATTTTAACTTCGAATCCAGTCCAATGACTCAGTTTAAGTATCAGTTTCTCTGCTGCCACAGATCCTGGGCCACAGTGTTCTAAGTTAACGGATAGTCGTAAAAGAAGAGATACTACTCATGAATGAATTTGAATTTCATATTTTTTCGAACAAGGCTAGTCGTAAAAGAAGAGATACTACTCATGAATGAATTTGAATTTCATATTTTTTCGAACAAGGAGAGTTACTACATTCCATTTGAAAGAGGTCTTGTGTAAGAAAACATCCTTCTTTCTGACGCTTTGAAGTTGACGGTATAATATTTGTTCTTTCTAGAACTATCAGAGGCAAGACCAGTACTTTTCTGTGGACCTGGACTCGGTGTACCACAACCCCCTGACTGGTAACCCTGTGTACAAGCTTTCCACTGTAGATTCAGAGAGGAGGAATCGCTTTTGGCTCGTTGCACATGTTGTGTATGCCGGTAATCTTAAAAGTCAGCCGTTTTATAGTGAACCTTTTTTACTCAAGAGCAAGAGAAGTTCAAGATCTTCTCCATATTGAGAAACGCTGCGTGAAATTCCTGTTCATAGTGGCAAACGCTTAATTTGAGTGGATGACCAGCCCAAGGAGTGTAAATATTTCTGATATATAATTTTAGTTCGACTGGTTTCTAATGAGATTTTAAGTGATCATCCTTTGTTTTGGATTTAATGACTTTCAACAACAGAATACCTACTTTCACTCAAATGTGCAGGGTTATTTTGTCTGGATGTAGTTCTTGCACCAGAGGAAATGTAGACATCACTCCTCTCAATAGCCTAGATCAGGAGAAAGTTTCTTTTTTTCCTTTTGAGTGACTTCTACAGCTATAACAAAGAAATAGAACTAAAGTAGTCTTCTTTGAGTTGGACTTCTAAAAACAGTTTCAGATTATGACTGAGAGTTCACTTCTACGAAGTGGCTTAAAATAAGCACAGAGTCATGCCTTGAAAAGAGTAGACTCTTTCAGTCTATTTAAAGTTCTGACGAGATATTTCACAATTTATGACGATAAATTCTATTATGTGACCAGCTCTTCTCTGCTGACGCAATCCTACAGACGATAGCATCACAAGGTGACGTAAGCGGGTCTGAACGGGTTGACGATTAGCAACAATACTCTTAAAAAGTTGATTCTGTGATGCCGGCATGAAAGAGTGCCCACAACATCGAACAGAACGTACTCGACTTCTATTATCGGAATGAAGTTTCGGATAATGAGCTTTAGGAACAAGAATCTTACTTCCCTTAGCAGCATAAAAAATTGTTGCTGGGCAAATCTTTGGCCCTAGCTGGGTCAGTACGACACGACCTCCAGCCAAATATTTTCGCGTTAGGCCCACCCACTCAGTCGTAAGTACATAATATTTCAACAAGACCAAGTCAAAAAGGGTATTCCAGGATGTAAATGATATAATATATAAACTACCTGTAGTTGTTTCACGTCGGCAATATATATCAACCTTAAAATTACCAATCTACGGGAAATTGGTAATGGTTTGTTTTGCCTTACTACATTTGTATATTTCATAACTAGTAACTTAAACAAAAACACAAAACAAACAGAGGCTACAAAAAGTTGAAATGGCCGAAGTACAAGAATAGTAACTTAAAGTGCTACTATGACCAAAAATCAATTTTACTTTTTCTTTGTATTTCAAAACTATGTTAACTGAACATTAAGTGACCGAAGTCTTAAGCCTTCATTTCAAAACCACACTTTATTTTGACTGAAATTTCCCTTTTTAATGGTTCGCCATTAATAACTTTAAAATCTTGAGAGAGCTGGATCGAGGAGAAGATGACGTCAAAGAGTCATTAGTTTAAAAGTGCAATGCGAGTGCAGGTAACTAAATAAATATGCAGCACGGGAAATTCGAACCTTCAGACTTTTAAACTTGTGTTTTGCATGTATAATAAGCTGCGTTTACACCCTGCAATTTTAAGCTAGTGAGTCTTTGACGTCATCTTATCCTTGATCCAACCCTCTAAGGTCCAATCGGTCAGTCTTGAACGTGACCAACGGTGGATTGTGAAATCCTAAACTTGCACTCAAAGAAAATAGCTCAAGATTTTGCGAGTCAGGTGTCAAGCAAACACGCTTTCAAAATTAATCTGAAGGAAAAAGAGAAGTGAATTTTTTTTATCATAGTAGCACTTTAATATTGTTATCCCGTTGTATTAAAAACAGGTATTTCACCTCCTTACGTAAACATACTAGTATGTAAAATATTATGCAGATAGAATAAAAATAAAGTAATTATTTAATAAAATGCGTGTTACGGTATGTCTATGGTCTTTGCCTCTTGGGGGCTTTAAAACCCTTTGACTCCCAAGAGTGATTGATATAAATTCTCTCCTCACAAGTTCAATACATTGTTAAGCAGACTGGTGAGGAGAATAAAGACATTCATCACTTGGGTTTTATGTCTAGATATATATCATCAAATTCTGATAACTGACATAAAAGTAATGTACGGCGGTTAGTAAGGAGAATTACAATTCAGATCTTGGGAGTGAAGTTAATTGCAGACAGAGCCATTTGAACTCTCTCGTCATCGAAATGCAATTTCATTCAGAATCCTGTGTGAGCCCGGATTTTTTCAGTTCGCTGCTGCTAAAGTAGCTCTTATAACTTTGATGACGCATTTAAAGCAGATAACTTTCATATATGTTCTGCACTTCATCCACTGCAGAAACTAGTAAGGCATT
>NC_090870.1:18255186-18270186 GCF_036669935.1 Montipora foliosa | reverse complement strand
AGAAAAAATAAGAACTTCCTTCAAATTGTTTTCAAAAGTACAGGTCTATGGACCCATCGAAAAAAACAGACTCTTTCAAATAAAGATGAAAAGTATAGGTCAATGAACTCACACGATAAAGAGCAACTTCTCGCAAATAGATTCTTGTAACACCTATATACCTTTTTTGTGGTGTACAATAAAGTTATTATTATTATTATCATTATTATTATTATTATTATTATTATTATTATTATTATTATTATTATTAAACTGTCAACAAAAGTACAAATAACCTAGCAGCGCATGAGTATAGGCTACTTAGAGCCTCTTGTTTATACTATTTTGAAAGGTGCCTCGTATGAGCTTCCGTGTTACAGTATGTCTCTCGAAAGAAATAACTCAACACAAGCTTTAATAGAAAAGGCATGGTTGTTTCCTTCGAGAGCGGCCACCCTACAAAAAACCTGGTTTGTCGTCCACCGCTAAATTTCACAAGATGAAACTTATTGGTGCAATAATCGGGAAAAACAAAACACAACTTCAACTAATCAAACTGTGATTGATTACATAATAATTTTAATAATTCTTCGCAATTGTCGAAAGTCACGGGGAAATTTCGGTTTCACGGCTCTTTCACCGAAAAGCATTTTCAATATGGATTCTAAGCATTTCACACATACTGTAATTGTCACGAAAAGTCCTGTATTTGGAATATGATGGGCCGAAAAATAGGTCCTTCCGGCTAATTAAAATATAATAATTCCAGTAAAGGCAATTTCATTGCTCCATACAAAACAATTTGAATATACAGTTTTGTACTAGGTGTATTTCTCCTTGGGATGGATTTAACCCAGAACAAATAAATAAATAAATACTATATCTTCATTATAAACTGTACACAATCGTTTACATGGAGACAAATTTTAATAGAAATAAAGTAAAATGTCTCGCATTGGAAACCATCAGCGTTTAGCATCATACAGAGATGAGTTTTCTATTTTAAAAGCAATAAAAACGCGCTTTTTCTTGCCAATTTTATGTTCGCAGTCTTGCTTCAACAATGAAAGTGACCCATCTCTTTTGAAATCAACGATTCCAATAGACAGTTTTCGTACTTTCATCAAAAAAGCAAGTAATTATTGGACGCTTATCTATTAACAGTTCATGGCTTTCCACACATTCCACATGACCAAACAAGCTGCTTTATGGTGCGAAAGTAGAATTGTTCATTGAGGAAATGTCATATCCAAGAGATAACAGTTTCTTAACGATTACGTCATTTCCACCTAGTGACGCAATATGCAGCAGACTAAATCCATTGCTGTTTTTCAAAGTCGGATCTGATCCTTTCTCTATTAAAATGCTAAATGCTTCGAACTTGCCATTGTCAGCTGCAATCATCAGTGGCGTCGAACCACTATTGTTCCTAGAATCAATGTCAAGTCCAAGAGAGAGTAGCTTCTCAATGATTACCCCATTCCCACCTTTTGCAGCTTTATGTAAAACAGTCCACTCATCATGGTTTTTTAAAGTCGGATCTGCACCCGCTTCCAAGAGAAACCTGAAGGCGCTGAGCTTGCCATTGGCAGCAGCAATCATCAAGGGAGATGCGCCATGGCTGTCCCTAAAATCAATGTCAAGTCCAAAAGACAGAAGCCTCTCAATCATCACGTGATTCCCACCCTGGGCAGCACCGTGCAGCACACTCCATCCTTCGTTGTTTTCTAAAGTCAGATCTGCACCTCTTTCGACTAGAAAACACACAGCGTTTAACTTTCCATTGGCAGCTGCAACTATCACTGGTGTTGAACCATAGTTGTCCCTTATATTTATGTCGAGTTCAAGTGACAAGAGCTTCTCAATGATTACGTTACTCCCACCCACTGCAGCCTTATGTAAGACACTCCTTCCTTCTTGGTTTTTTAAAGTCAGATCTGACCCTCTTTCTATTAGAAAACTGAGGGCGTTTAACTTCCCATTTGCAGCAGCAATCATCAATGGTGTTGAACCATCACTGTTCCTTGAATCAATATTTAGTCCAAGAGACAATAATTTCTCAACGATCACTAAACTCCCACCTTGTGCAGCAGCGTGCAGCACACTCCATCCATTGTTATTTTTCAAAGTCGGATCTGAACCTCTTTCCATAAGAAACGTAAATGCGTTCCACTTGTCATTAGCAGCAGCAGTTATCAATGGCGTCGAACCATTGCTGTTTCTTGAATCAACGTCAACACCCTTAGACAATAACGTCTCGATGACAAAAATGTCTCCAGTCTTTGCAGCAGAGTGAAGCGAGGTGAAGGGCACACTACCAGTTTTTGTAGCTCCAGCCTTGCTTTGCTGTTTGTCCTTCAAATAAACTGAAAAACGATCTCGAGTTAATAGATGAAACGCGTCAGTAGTGGTAGTGGTAGTGGTAGTGGTAGTGGTAGTGGTAGTGGTAGTGGTAGTGGTAGTGGTAGTGGTAGTGGTAGTGGTAGTGGTAGTGGTAGTGGTAGTGGTAGTGGTAGTGGTAGTAGTAGTAGTAGTAGTAGCAGTAGTAGTAGTATGTTCTAAGAAAGAGACAAGTACAACATACATATAAGGCACACAGGCGGCCCAAGCTTGGTGTGAGGGGGAAAGCCAACATGACCGACAAAAATGTAAGGATTGGTATGGCACTACCGATAAAAGACCCAAATGCCCAAAAAGTTGAGTGAACAACAAAAACGAAATACAGCGAAAAGAAAGAGAAGCATGGATGGACACAAATGGACAAGATTGAAACGGATTACATTTGGCCGGGTAATCTTGAAAAAAGTTGGCCCGACGTTGTTTGATGTACATTGGCTGGTGCATTAACGCTTCGCGAATGTGTTTTCGAAGTTTGTCAACAAGAAGGAGGCCTGACTCTGATTGGACGACTAAGGCCCCGTGCACACGTATCCGTATTCGTTTGAAAACGCAAGTTTTTTTCTTCGTTTTCAAAAAAAATTCGTGTCCACACGTAGCGTTTACACATCGTTTTCGCCCGCCCACACGTATACGATAAATCGAATTGAAAACAACATTTTTAACGAAAACCCGACTGCGCATGCTTGATCCATGAGCATTCGCTTTTACGATAACTATTTCAGTTAGAAAGTTGTCCCACCAAGCGCTAGTACGTCCAGGTCCAACCCAAAGTCGTCGAGGTCTTGGCGGGCAACCACCAAGTAGTTTCAACCTTCCGCCTCTTGACACCGGTAGTGAAAGTAACCTAATAATGATCTGCCGCCCTCTGGAATAGTCACCTTGAAGAAGCAGAAAAGCTAAATTTGCTTGAAACAGGCAATTAGGTTTTAAATACGCCCAAGTATTAAAGACTGGAAAGTGAAGCGCCATCTTGCCATCTTGAATAATTTTGCGCGGAGTGGATTGGAACGGATAGTGCGATGTCAGAGAGAGAGTTTTTGGAAAGTTCCGTTTTTAGTGATCGTTTTCATCGGATGCGTGTGGACGGGAGCCGTATCCGTAAAGAAAAAGTCGAAGCGGCCACTTTGGCTCTAAGCGCATCATTTGGAAGGTTTCAGTTTTCTTTCCATTGAGCGAAAACTACAGCCTTAGGTCGCTCGCCGGGTTGCTATTACGTTGATGGTGGGTTGAAATGAAATTTCCATCTTTGTCAATTGATTCTGATGTGGAATTGTAACCGCGGAAACATTTTATCAAGGAATATTGACTCAATTTGGTGGACTCACCAGAATGGAGGGCTCAAATCGCGTTGAATTGGGAAAATAGCCGCACAAGAAGGAAGTTACCAACAATGGCAATAAGGTAAGTCTTTTAATTGAGAAATGTTTTTGTATAGTTATCTTCTTAAGTCTTTTACCGGTATTCCCATACAAATCCTTATATTGGGGTCAGCCATATTAGCTTTCCCCCTCACACTGAGCTTGGTCCTCCTGTGGTGTAAAGCACTACTCTACTACGTTACAAAGTTAAGGTGATTCCCTTGATTTGCACCACGCATCTCATACTGCGCATAATATTGCGACTTTGGAGTTCGCCGCGTTTCACACCGACCATCTGAAGAGAGGCAACAAAGGCCGCTTTTGCAGTTCAAGAGCTTTTAAGTTCTCGGTTAAGAAGGTGTTGTTTTGGAACTCGCCCCAGTCCTTTGGCGGAAAATGATCATTTTGACGCCGAGATTGCCCTTTACCACCATTTATCATCGTGTTGCGAAGAAACGAGCGCGGTGACCCCCCATTTTTAATGGTTTTATTAACTCGTAATAGGTACTCAGAAAACATATTTTAAGGAGAAAGAAAGTTAGATAGTAGAAGTTGTAGTATTTTCATATAAATGATGTGAAACTGCATTTGGAGCCTGACACTGAGTGCAAGGTGATAACTGTAGAGGTCTAATTTGCTTACATTTCTTTGCAAAATCGAGCAATTTGAAATCACTTTACTTAAAGATTATACCCTGGACAAACAACTAAGTTAGTTTTCAGTAATATTCAGTAGCTTTTGCTACATAACAACAATTTTTCCGGATGATCTAGTTTCGAACGCTTCTCGCGTAATTCGGTAAAAAACACTTAGAATAAAGGGCATGCAGCCCGAAAACAAGCACGGTGACCCCATCTTTTTATTGCCTTTTTTTATTGTCCTCTGTATGAATATCAATTGTGCCAAGTTTGAAAAAAAACTGGATGGTACGTCATTTTCAAAGGAATTACCTTAAAGAACAAAGAAGAAAATAAAAAAGTTATAGCAGAGTTAATAATCTATTAACTCTAGTTATAGCAAAAATGGATTCTGTAGCCCCGCCCATTTATTCATAAGGATGTGAGCCTCTGGAGACGGGAGTGTTCGGCCAAATTTCCTTGGCGGGAAATCGCGTGGAAGCGTTGCATTTGGCAACCCGCTTTTTTCTGGTGTGAAATCATATTAGTAACGAGCAACGGGATAAAAGCAAGAAAGTCAAAGAAAAGTGAAAGAGCATGAGAAAACAGGCGACGAAATTTGAGAAATTTAAGGGAAGAAAGCCTCGAGAGAAGCCGAGGAAGGAGAAGAGAAATTTTCAATAAAGAACACCATAAAGCTGAGAGAAATGGAACGAGAGACAAACCATATTACAACGGTTAACTTTCAGGTAATGTTTTCCTTGCCTCCCTTCCTCGCTAAAAAACGAAAAAGGCCTGCAAACGTTTGCAATTCCGTGTTGACAGAGATTCTGACGTATCTCAAAAATCACATTTATAGTTTTTTTTGTGTGAAATGGATGTCCAGTCGTGAGCTGCTTTGTTTGACTGTGAAATTGCAGTCGAGTATTAAGCGAACTTACTACTCTGTAGCTTCACTTTCAAATACTCCGATTCCACAAATGTTGCACAACTGCAAACTGTAATAACCAAAGTGAAAATCGACCCGATTTATTGTTTCGTGCGTTTCCATCGGACACACAACAACTGAAGAAGTGGGAACTTCGTATGAAAAGAGGAGATGGCTTCTTTGCCATGGTAGGAAACAGGTTCTGTTTTTCTGAACAATTCTTCCTGACGGATTTTAAACGGACTCTGACTAGTCATAGACGAGACTTAAAGCGTACCATCGGTCTTTCCTTGGACAAAAGTGGATGAAGGATCGCTTTGTAGAGCGAAAAGGCTGAAGTTGAGATGTGAGAAATCTGAAGGGATAACAAGAGCTGAGAGTGCTCATGAATATAAAGACCAGGAAGAAATTGCAGAAGAATTCGAAAAAGATTCTGTTGTATTCGGTCCACCAACACTTGACAGGTGGATGGAAGAATTAAAGATGGGAAATGGAAGGCTGCTTCAAAAATTACAAGAATTTATAGCAAAGGAGAGGATTTCAAAGTTTGGTCAGTAAATCCTGAATATCAAATCCACAATCAGCCACTTCACTTTGGTTATTACAGTTTGCAGTTGTGCAACATTTGTGATCAATTTTTTTCTCCTTGGTAACAATTTGCACGGCTGAAGTAGCTTTAATTGTTTTCCACAACCCCATTCTTGTTTCTTTTGTCCGACATTTTTCCTGCCGCGAGGGCTATTAAGCCTCACTTGCATGCAACTTCCGGGTTTTTTTCTGGAATCGGAGAATTAGTAAGATTTTTGCTGTTGTTCTTAACTGAAGAGAGAGGGTGTATAGATTATCAGTCAAACGGAAAATGTTGTGAAAGAGATTGCTGTGCATGTAATTTCAGTTTTAGTTGATTAAAATTGTTGGTTATTGTTTGCAAGGCTTCTTTGTTTACTGCTGTCAGGTCAGAGGTGTTTGATCACTGTAAACTGTATACACTAATGACGGTTAATTTTGTACTTTATGCAGAAGCATAATTATTTCCATATACACTATATTGCTTTCTGGGGTTAGAAACGGGAGCTCCGCTTTTAGGCTTGGCTAAATCTATATATTTTAAAACGCAAACACCAAAATAAAGACGTTCTCAATCGATTCAGTCTCAGCCTGAGGAATGTTCTTACTACGTTCTTATAATTTTGGTTAATCTCAGCCTAAACTTTCTAGTATATAGTGTTTAAGGAAATAGTTATGCTTCTGCATTAAGTACAAAATTAATCGTCATTAGTGCGTACAGTTTACAGTAATCAAACAGATCAAACAGATAAAACAGCTGAGGTGACAGCATGCAGTAAACAAACAAGCCTTGTAAACAATAACCAACAATTTTAATCAACAACTAAAACTGAAATGATACATGCACAGTAATCTCTCTCGCAACATTTTCCGTTTGACTGACAATCTTTACTCCCTCTCTCTTTAGTTTACCCTGCGAGCAGAGTCTCTTTCGATCTTCCTAGATAATTCGGGAAGAGGAAAGTAGACTCTGCTCGCCGCCTCCACATTCTTTGATTTGCCGCTCATCCAAAGAATTGGATGAGTCAGTCCAGTTTCGACTTGTCAAACCTGTTTTTTTAATTTTTGCGCATGATCAATCGCCACGCGTCATCAATATTTTGAAATTTACGACAGCGTGGCAATTTTAACTGTTAGAATTCCCATGAGTTTTTCCTATGTGTGTCGGTTACAGAAACTTGTGTGACAGAAACCTATAAATTTTTCAGTAAAAAAATGAAATGGCATTTTAAGAGTATGGACTATCTTGAGTTTCCAATGAAATGATTCCTTGATTGTTGTGCGTTTGCCAGAGTTGTTGGAAAACATCCCGACTGTTTGTTTTCGTTTTGTGCTTTTGTGACTACAGGTCACGCATGACTGACACCGAATACATTTAAATTTTTAACGCATGCTCAATGCGAGATGTGGAGGCTGCGAGCAGAGTCTACTTTCCTCTTCCCGACTTATCTAGGAAGATCGAAAGAGACTCTGCTCGCAGGGTATCTTCAGTTCAGAACAACAGCAAAAATCTTTACCTACTAAAAAGTCAAAATTCGCTTACTCGACTGCAATTTCACAGTCAAACAAAGCAGCTCACAACTGGACATCCATTTCACACAAAAGCCTATAAATGTGATCGTTGAAATATGTCAAAATCTCTGTCAACACGGAATTATTATTCGTTTTTTTAGCTAGTTTTACAAAATATTTTCGTAACTGATCCCATATTTTTACCCAAAATTTGAAACCCCGATCCCAAAAATGATGAGAATTTTGATCCCTGACCCCGCAAAAATTTGATCCCTGATCCCACGAAAAATACTGCTGATCCCGATCCCACGCGTTGTGATTCCAGATCACAGGGCTGTGATCCCTAGGGGATCCCAGCCCTTTTCAGGCTTTTCATATGATTTCCCGCCAGAAAAACGCGGGTTGCAAAAGCAACGATGCCATACGATTTCCCGCCAAGGAAAATTGCCCGAACACTCCCGTCCTCAGAGGCTGTCCTGCCTCCCCACCTCCACCCCGACGGTCCGTACGGGCGGACGTACGTGACGTCATAACCAAAATCTTACCGATGGTGCTCCGCTGGCGCGCTTCGTGCGCCTGAGCTCCGCTATAAGAACAAAGGCTACTGTTTGTTCTTGTTTATAGGAAATCATTCCCATTTTAATAATAATCAATTCAAAATGAAAGATCTGAAAATCGATTTACTGCCCAACCGGTTTTCTCAGGTCATCCGCGCAAAAAATATTTTAATTTGTGACTGAATACAAGCTTCAGTTATTACCTTCTTCTTTTGTAAGTGGAACCAGAGCAAAGTCACTTTCCCAGTGAGTTACAAAGTACCGCACTAACGCCACAAGATTTGGAAGAAGATGATCCTGCAGTCAGAAATTTAAAAACCGCAACTTAATCATTTGGAATAACTTGAGAACCAAAAGGACATCCGATCAGAGGGATGCATCGACAATATCAAAAAAGCCAAGAAAACAGAAGGTTTACAAAAGGGGAAAATAAAGCTCTGCACGTGTTCTGCATGCGCCATTTAAAGCCAGCAAAAACACAGTAAATGTTTCTGGAGAACAAGATTCAGTGAATCTCAGGATAGCTGGCACCAATTTCACATAACAAGAAATATGGGAGACTTTAGTCAAGTGCAATAAATCTCCAATGTTCTCACCCGTATATCCCACCAGTCTCCACCCCACCAACCACCTCCCCTCCCCTCTCACACAAAAATAAATTAATTAAATTTTAAAACTATTTGCGTGACACAAACCTTGTATCCTTCCAGTCTTAAGTGTCCATTGGGTAACAATTCAATTAGCACGTGTTGGTATCCACCTCTGTCTCTGAAATCAGTTGAATGCTGGAGTCTCAATAAGGTTTTGCACAGGAACTGAATCATCTGGATTTTACAGTCAAACATTTGCCTTTTTTTCGGCGAAAAGAGGAACGAAGAGAATAAGAAAGCTACCGATCAGTTTCCTCGGTGCCTGATAATGGACCCCCTGTCAATGAGATGGGGGGAACGACTAATGCGCTTTTTACAACAAGAAAAGCCCTGGTTCTAATTGGCTAATAAACACGATCAAGAATTCCCTGTGGGTTGCATTCTTCTCCTACTTTTTCCCGTCGCTTTGCTTCGTTTCACAACGCAATTCATGTTTTGTTTTCTTTAGCGTTATTATGGAAGTATCTTCTGAACGAATACAAAGGGAAACCTCCTCTTCGTTTCCCAAATTTGAATTGAATCACCAAGACTACCAAGAAATTACTTAACTTAAGTGGGAGGCGGCTAGCAATAGCTCTGTGCTTGGCTATGTCTTGTATGTACAAGCGGGGTTTTATGACGAGTTTTAGTCGGAATGAATCAGTTAGTGTATTCAAAAAATTGCACAAGAACTGCAGTCACTTAAGTTAATAAGTTCATCCTTCGGTACGTTGGAGTCATTCTGTTTATTGTTTCGAGAGGTATTCCCAACGTATTTTAGTGCGCGACCGACTCACGAAAGTGACATAAAAACCAAATCAAAATTTCTCCCGTGGCTGGGTTCAGCCATATCGAAGCTATGAGAAGCCGTGGAGCACGTACTACTGCAATACACTTTATTGAAGACTAGATTATAGACCTCATCCGCTAACTCAATGTTGCACCCAATTCAATTCTCCCGGAATTAAGATTATTTTTGTATTGTATTTGCATGATGTAATGTAGAATTCATATTTAAATGATATGGAAATACCTGGAACAAAACGTTTTATTTCCAAAGGGTTTGAATTGGGAACAACATTGAGTTAGCCGATTAGGTCTATTGGATAACGTAGTTCTCGAGTTTTGCAATTGCCTTAGCCATCATGGTATATCAGATGATAATAGCCAACGTGCCCTCGTGGAATTATAATTGCGTTCGAGAAGTACGAGAACGAGAGAGCCTCCACGGATTTCCATGACGTCATAAGAGAGAGGGCCTGGGATTAAGATAGGTTCCCTTTCGTTTACCCTGAATTTTGTATCGAACGCACTCCATAATATTTACTAACCTTCCTTACTAGTTTAAGTATTTTTCCTGGTGACACTGATACACTCGCTCACCTCAATGATATAACATAACTTTCCAACTTCTCTGTAGATTGTAAGGTACGTACTAAAAATTTCCCTTGACTTTGGTTTTGTAGCAGTTCCTCAGCAGAGGATTGAGTCAAGTTGCCAAAATACCATCTGTAGAAAGAAGAAGTCAATGGGAAGGCGACGCAATGGGGATCACTGTTATCGGCTCTTTCATTAACTAAATATCTTATTCGTCAGAATCTAACAGAACCTGCCCAGCCATCTATAACACTGACATTTCAATCTAAGACTGGTATCCAGTCAAACCCGGCACGTGAGTCTAGAAATTTCGGACAAATTGTAAACAATGAAAAGTTCCCTCCCAAAATTTTCAAGAATTCTTAGTCAAGGGTAAACAACCGAACAAAATTACCGCATAGTGCAACGCATGAACATTAAAATTACGTCTTCACTAAGTCAATTTATCACACACACGGGGCAAAATTACTGATTGCTGATTGGCTGAGACGGAGGGCATTTTTTCTTAATCACGAGGGCACTTTTGGTAATCAAGAGGGTATGATTACTTGATCCTGATTGGTTAACAGTTGCTTATCCAGAGCAAGCGAAGTTACAAGAGAATCCTCTTGCAGATTCTGATTAAATTGCTTTTTTGTCCACATGCAAAATAAAGCTTAATTAAATTAAGTGCTATTTCTGTTGACAGCATCGATTTATTGAATTAAACTTTAACCGAATGGAAGCGTATTTAGTTGATTATTTTGTTGTGGCATTGAACAGGTTTCCCTCAATAATTTTGCCCTTTATGTGATAAACAGGTACTCACAATGTGCCTTCGTGCAATTAAGGATTAATTTCACTTGTATTTTCAAAGTTTCCAAATTGCCCTCTTCACTTCGTGAGTCGGGCAATTTTGTGAAAACTTTGAAAATACCTGTGAAATTAATCCTTAATTGCATGAGGGCCCATGCAATTACATATACTTATTATGATCATTTCTGTGACTGTCTGATCAAATTTCCAATATGTCTGAGCAGAGGGAACTGCCCTGCTGAGTACAAAGAATTGTCTCTTACAGGTGTACCACCCTTAGATACCACTGTTGCAGTCTCAAGACTGTGAGTACAATAAGGCTTTCAATGAAAACCCATTTCATCGTAGTAAGCAAAGTGTCATCAATAGTGGTTTTCTTATAAACTAAAAATGATTGATACCAAGAAAATCATGTCCTTGTTCCAATTTACGGACAAAGCAGCCATGCAAAAAAATATTTCCTTAACAACCTTAACATACCCATCTCTTACTTACGGTATTTCCTCGTTTGGTAAGTCTTCATACATGTGGTTTAAAACCTCTTCTTTTTCTGTCACCTTCCTCCAAGAATCCTAACCAGGGATTAAGAAAAAATGGTTTGTTCCTCAGGAAAGCTGGTCTATACAAACATGGGCTCATACAGAATACTGATGTTTACATCAACATGAGTGATTGTCATTGAATGACAGACCTCGGAGACTGCCAATCTCAGTAAGAAAGCAGACTCTGATGGCCCAATTTATCAAGACTTCAGTGTTTATTTAACTCCCACTTAAGTTAGGAATGAACAGAACTAAATTCTTAGCAATATTATTTTGAAATAGAGTGGTTACTGTGGATGATCAGATACCATTTTGCAGCAATTCAGTGTTCCACATACTTTTTTGTGTTGTTTTACAGGCTCTCTTTTGTTCTAAAATAATTGTTAAAACAAATCTGTATGTGACAGTCCGTGTGCGTTGAACTGTCAAAATTGCTGAGGCTGCCGTTCGCAAATACAGCAGGACATATACAAAACATGGACCCCAGGTCCATGGACCACCCCTATGGACCCGGTCCATGGACTACCCCTGGGGACCACCAGGGTTCTTGCTAAGTTTTTGCACAGGAGGTAAAAAACCAAAAATAGCAGGTAACCTTGTTACCTGCCCCTGCATGGGCTAGCCAGCTCAAGTCTTAACTTGACGTTCGTATCGATCGCTGTCGCATTCCAGCTGCTCCTAAATTAATTTAATACTCAGCAAAAAGAAAGTAGCTTATGCTATTTCATTGATTTTCACTCACAACGCTTTTCTGACGCTATTGTTGAAAACCAAATTCCGAAAGACCTTTCTGTCGTTTTTCACGTGTGGATGCCATGTTGTAAACGTTTAATTCCCCTGGCCGCGGGAGGAATGGAAAGGAAACATGGCGGACATCGCTTCGAGGGATGAGTTGGCGAAAAAGAAGCTGGATTGCTTTTACAAATGGTATACTTTCGAAGCGATAACATGTGCCAGATATCGATCGATCTTCACGGGATTGGTTGGAAGGGGAAAGCAATATTTTCCCATAAACACAGTGTGATTTCACCTTTAAACAGACTAACATTCGTTGGATAATTTCGGCAAATATTTCAGTGAAACAGCCGGTAACATTTACTTGAACAGCCGGTAAAAATAACCGGTTACCGGCTCTTAACAAGAACCCTGGACCACCCCTCCTTTTGCAAAGTTACAAGCACGAAAATCATTAGACGAAAGAGGGAGGAGATCTTCACATTTATCTGGACAATTTAAGCAATTGTCTCTAATCATAAACACCTGAAAATTTCAGGCAGCTTCAATGGGATTCCAACCCATGATCTCTGTGATGTCGGTGCAACGCTTCTGCCAACTGAGTTTTGAAGCCACTCAGTTGGGAGCAGGTCAATTTCTTGGGCTCATTTGTTCCAGTGAAGGATTTAATGAATGTAATGAACTTGTCTTTGAAAAGCGGTTTAAAGACGAAGCCCTTTGGAGCCACCAATAGGTGGTATAAGTGTCTATAACAGGCTATTGCTTAAATCAATATATTTTTAGATTGAATTTCCCGCTAATGAAACTCCCACAGGAGCCCGATAACCAATCACAAAAAACTAACTTGACGTCATAGCGTCACCAAACCCCAATGGTCTTGTCTTTTTGCAGAAAAAGTAGTCGTAAAATAGATAGTACAAGGGCTCCTGGTCTGTAAAAATACTGTGACATAGGCTTAGTATGAGAGTTGTTCACTCCTAGTCATGGACTCCTGCTTAAATTTTCCAGATAAATGCCAGGATAATTTCTCTCTTTCGTCTAAAGATTTTTCTGCTTGTAAAACATATTCAGCTTACTAAATGAAGGGTGGTCCACAGGGGTAGTCCATGGACCGGGTCCATAAAGGGGTCCATGTTTTGTATACGTCCAATACAGCAGGCGCTGGGTAAAGCAAAAAGATGCCAGTGGTATTTGCAACCCACAGCTTCAGTTCAAAGTACACATTTTGTTTGACAGATTTACGAGCAAAAGAGAGACTGCTCCAAGTCTAAACAGGAGCAGAACATAAACAAAATTCAAATTCTTTCCCAGGAGGCTCAATGACTTATTTGCACCAAGGCTCTATACTTATGTAATGGTTATACATAATCAAAAGAAATTTATGCTGCAAGGGATTCATTAATGCAGTGTAAATTATTATCTTGTGAGCACATGAGCTGAAACACAAAGACAAAATTTCATATCTTCTTCACAATCCAGCCTCCAGTTTGTGACACTTGAATACATATTTTAGAACACTATCCAAAATCAATTACTTTGAGCGAGATAACTCAGCCATGATTGTGCCTTTTTCATTACACTTGACAAAATGCCGTGTAGATTGTTTTCAGTCACATGACAAAACTGCCAGGCTGGTGCACAAAATAATAGCAAATTATGGGTCATGTTTTGCATTATAATTTAGAGTCAAATTCCCAAAAGACGTTTTCTCTATTGTTCTGTGCACCAATATGGCACCGAAGACTTCAGGTGAAAACCACCTATACTTGGTTTACCTGTCCAATTAAAGAGCAATATTATTTCATCTGAGACCACTTAAAAGAGGTCATATACAGTCATGTTCTTATGTATAGGAAATTCATCTTTAGAGTTACAAACATTAAAATTAAAAATTAAAAAGACTTTCACCTGAAGTATTGCTTTCTGCTCTTTCTGTCCAGGTAATCCAGGAGAATCTTGACCTACAGTTAACAAATTTATTTTTTCAAGGATTAGTGTGCTATATATATTACAATGTTTGCAATAGCAATGCATACTCTAAAGAAATTAAATTTTAATTTTCAAATATCAACTTCACTTACTGACAGCCGGTGGTGCCATAATTATATATTAATATGACTTATCAAGTTCCTACGTTTGGTATTTACCATATGTAATTCAGAATTAAGTATTGAAATGTAAACAAAAACATCTTATTCATTAATACAATCACCTTGCTTTTTTTACGTGTACATTAATATTCCTTGCTCCATGTATTTTCATCTTATTGTTATCATTTATCAAAGTGAAAGATTCTTTTCCTTAAGACAGACTTTCCTTGCTCTGCCTGTTATTTAGGACACCTGGTCAAAAGCACATGACCAGTTTAACGCTTGTAAATAAATGCGGCCAAAACTTTCCAGAACGGGAAAAAGGACCACCCAAAAGTCACTTAAGATGATTTTGCCTCTTGAATTTGATGTGCAATGTACATCAAGTGTTACTGTGTATAATATTTATTAACTTAACCTGTTAAAAAAATCAATACACTTCATTAATAATTTAAACAAGGCCAGCTAACAGATAATGGTTTGGCACTTGGGCACAGAAGTAATTCAATGAGAGTGAGCTCTTGACTAGAGGCGGGATAATTTTAAAATCATTTTAACAAATCAACATACACTGCACATGGTGACCATGACAACCAGGTTGCAAAAGATCCACAATCATCTTTTCAAATTTCTCACACTGTGCACTCCATGAGTATGCCTTGTTGTAGCTCTCTCGCAGACAAATGGCTGTGTTATGTCTTTCTTCAGGACTTATCTCTGAGAGAATTCTGATTTTCTGAGCCCATTCTTGTGGGTCTTCCGATTCAATAATGTCAGCTTTTCCACCTTCCACACTCTCCAAAGCTTTGGCAATTCCAGATTCACTCGTAACCAATACAGGTACACCAGCAGAGATAGCTTCTAGGGCAACCAACCCAAAACCTTCAGTGCGAGATGGCAGGGCAACCATGTCT
>NC_090870.1:18242686-18245186 GCF_036669935.1 Montipora foliosa | reverse complement strand
AGTGATTGCGCTTTTGGAAAAAACCTGTTTTGTCCCGGTTTTGTCGCTTTTGTTCGGTCGTTTTGGATCGAGGGATTTGAAAGCGCGAGGAATTCCTGGGTGGGAAATAAATTTGATCAGCTGGCTGGGAAACCAACCAATTTTATCTCGCTGGCTGGGAAATTTCTTGTGTGTCTTGCTGGGAAAAAGGAACAGATAATGTTTTCCCAGCAACACTGAAAAACACCTGAAAATGCCTTAATAACATTTATTTTCATTAACTGGGGTATAATAATACATTTTACAACAAATTGGTCGTTGGGTGCCCCTGAACATACGCCCACAGTGCAGGCTTCAAATCACCAGAGCTTGTTTATCCAGTTTACGTTTAGTTTGTGGATATGTTTCTTTATCACTCCCAATCCCCTCTCCCACTTCAAGCCACTTCACTTTCATACTGTGGGGGATCAATGTTGCTCTTTAGCCCGGCAAAAGACCCGGTCGCTTAGAAATCAAACGATCTTCATCATTAAACACAGCCCAACAAGATAAAGTTCAGCAATCACATTCTTGTAATCAAAGAGTCACAAAATAGGAATTAATTTGGTATACACCACTTACCCGGCCACCTGTTTGCATTTTAAAAGTGTCATAGTTTTTGCTTGTCCCCTTTTCAAAGCCAAACTGAGGACTTCATAGTCTACGGTTTAATACCGAAGTGAATTATGGGTTATTGCGTGAACATGACATAGTCCGATACGGTGATTCCTTATTTGGGAAAAAACATGTGCAACAGGAGTGTGATTCTGTGTGGAATAGCTTGCAGTAGCCTGCAAGCAGGCTCTTCCATTGGTGACTTCACCAAGCCCCTATATTTGGACCACGCGTCATTTTAAACGGAAGAGGCCTCCTGCAGATGCTACGAGCAATTCCGTTGAGCGTGATGCTAAACCGAAAAGTGCAAGACTTCTGGCTCGTCTGTTTTACTGCATCACGCTCGACTGACTTGTTCAGCATCCTTGTAGTCAAGTGGCCTTTGTTATGTGATTACAGGTAAATTGTCAAGTCCTGTTCAAGTTTGGGATTAAGAGAATAACGAAAAGAGTTAAAAGTTAATTGTTGTCAACTACTTTAGTATTCCTATTACACAATGGTCACGAAAGTACACCTTTTGGAGGGATTACGTAATACCCGGCTTCAAAGAAACGTTCTTTTAAAGGGCTCTCCAGTCACATGATCCGGTTGGTTTCTATTTGTATGACAACTTTCACAACCGAAATGCTTCAGCTTTCAGCCCGGTTTCCGAGAAGAAAAGTGGTGAAGTGATCATTCACGCGTGAAAGCTGACAAACAAGCCTGCAAAAATTTCTCGATTTTCCTTGTTAAAGCAACCTCAAATTACAATTCTTCTAACTAACTTTTATCTTAACCATCAAGAGAAACTATTCCGAGTTGCATTGTCGAAGACAAGAGAAGAAAAAATTCGGTAATGTTCGTTCTGTCGCGAAAATGCATTGTATTATTTTCCTCCCGGTAAGCGGGTTGAAATGTTCGTTGGCAAAATTTCGAGCCCGAGAAATTACCGAGATCCCGGTTGGACACAACGAGATCTCGGAAACCGGGCCAGTCCGGCTAACCGGGGCTCATATGAAGAGGCCCTGTTTCATTTGAGTCGCGAATGAACAAGTCCATAACAGGAGCCCTCCATAACCATTGTTGACATCAAAAAAATTGCCTTTAAGTTTTTCTCGTTTTTCAGTGGTAAATAAAATCGTTTATAAAATCGTTTATAAAATTATTTTTTGTGACAAGTCCATAAACCGTGGAAAATTCGCACGAATTCAAGTATTTTAGTTGTTGTGTTACGTGAAGTGTAAAGTTAACCTCTCACCCCTTTATAGCGCAAGGGCTTCACAGGAAGTTGTTATGAAAATAGCACGGCAAAAAATCTTTATTTCCTCATAACATTTATTGATGTTTCTCACAAGGTATTTCAGCAGTTTCATAGCAATTCTTTAACTTGGCGCTAAAGTTTACAACCTTCTTTAGTTCATATTTCTACACGCGTCTACCGAACGCGCCTACCGAATTAGTTTTTCCTTTTATTAGATAGCTTCAAATGGTTTAATTTGAATTTGAATTGACCTGGGTAATTTAGTCGAACTGTTATTAGTGATGATTGACAGACGATTACACAATCTGATCGGAGGCCATCCGTGCTTTACCGAACGATCAAACTCCGTAGAGTTTGGATTTAAAAGCAAATGAGCTTTTTGGCACGATTTCGTGTTATGGGTTTTCCTGTTTTCGTGTGAAAGGTTGTGAAGTAGTATCTGATAAAATAATAGAACTGCTTTAGCGAATGACTTTGAATGTCATTGTGAACACTTAACTAACTTTTTGTCTAGTGAGCCCTCGGTCATTTTGAACGGAAGATTTTAGAGGGAAAACCCCGTACAGTTTCCATGGTCACGCCATCAAAAAGTGTTGCCAAAAAGAACGTCTTTGATGTTTTTTATCC
>NC_090870.1:18195186-18235186 GCF_036669935.1 Montipora foliosa | reverse complement strand
CGCGTGAAAATAGGGAATAATTTCACGCGCGTTTTGTCCAAAATCAAAGAATTTCCCGAGCCTTTAAGGGAAAGAAATTATTTGATTTTGGACAAAACGCAAGTGAAATGATTCCCTAATTCCACGAGTACGCCATTTGATTAGCTATTAATTTAACGGGTGGCACTGTACTGGAAACGTTGCCATGGCAACGTTATAGTCTCACATGTGAAATTATAAATTAGTATAGGTAAAAGCATGATTTATTTGGCATAAATACCACGTGTGATCTTTCAAAATTGTTGCTCAGATTTCACGAGCCGTTAGGCGGTAATTTCATCAAATTACACTGAATGCATTTACATAACAAATCTGCAATACCAAAAAGCCGTGTGGCAATCGAATGTAAGTTAAATATCGGGTAGACTTTCATATACCGGACCAAAATGGCGGAAGACAAAAGGAAGATTGTTATTCTGATTAGGTGTTGTTGATTAGGCATTGTTATGTTCGCTTTGTTCTTTTGTTTTGTGGACGTTAATTATTCCGATTTCGGCAGATGAAAGACAAGCCTAAATATTTTTAAATTCTAACATTGAATTACAGTATGTCAGAGTTTTTCTCTGTCCTTGTGTGCCCAATTCCATAAGTAGGGCTACCTAGGTAAGGCTCACATGGTTTACGTGGGTAGAAAATAGCACTTCTCATCACCCTTCAATGGTTAATTCTGTTGAAACATAAGTGCTAGACGGCCAACGTTTTCAAAAACGTAACACTTTCTCGTAAATGTCTTAAAGGCAGAATATATGCAGAAAATGTAGGCAGTAGCAAATGTCTACATGGACAAAGGGGCCCCGTATAAAAGACAAGTCACGCCAGATATAAAAAAAAGTCGCGCCAGGTTTAAAGAAACCTCGGCAAGACTAAATATAGACTACGAGCAGTCTCTCTTTTGCTCTAAAATCATCGAAATGAACACTTCAAAATGACTGAAACTGCGAGTCGCAAATACCGCGGGCATGGGTTCACTCCAACCCGCAGCGTCAGCCATTGGAAGTTCAACGTACGCGTTCGTTTCAACGATTCCAGAGCAAATGAGACAGGGTAGACTTTCATATACCTCGCTAAAATGGCGGATCGAGGACAAAAAAACCATTCTTATTCCGATTAGGCCTTTCTAATTAGGTATTGTTATGTTCGTTTTCTTCTTTTGTTTCATGGATATCAATTATTTCTGATCCGGTATGTGAAAGACGAGCCACGAGAGACTGTACGCAGTCTAGACTAAAAAAAGTCGATCATTAAAATGAAAAGTAGATACGCGCTCGTGTGTGGCACCAACAGGGCTCCGTACACATAACAATGTTTGTTTGCCTTCTTGACGAGTGAGGCACAGTAGGTTTGCGTGACATGCAAAGAAAATAGACCAATTTCGATATATTAAAATTCAGTCCTAAACAAAACGAGGCTTTGTATGAGTTTATTCCCCGGAGTCTCGAGATGATGCCTTTTGTTTAGAACTGAATTTTAATATATCGAAATTGCGCTATTATGCCGTAGCAATGAGCATGAATTCCCTTGAAGATCGACTTTACCAGGCATGCAGTAAATTAATGGACTTCCGGAGCATCTGGTGCCGGGTACTAAAACAAGCTTGAGGAACGTATTGGGTATGGCTAATTTACCCTATCACTGGCAAGAGTACAGTTCCTTGGAAAAAACGCACACTTAATTTCTTTGCAGTTGGCCTAGACGAGGAACCTGAAATAGCTTGGTGCACCGAAACAGAACCAAACACACCCCACGCCTACTGTGAGGCGTCTTTTTCCTATCTGGTGGAGACACCTTGGGAAGAAAACATAAAAGTGATTTTTCCAGACCTCAAACCCATGTACCTGAAAATACAGTCACGTGCCAATCGTTTGTCCAGGCAAAGAGTGGAAAATGGCAAGATCAAAATCCAAGTGATTTCCCTAGGGCCCCAGGTACTGAGCATCGAAGTCTACGTGGAAAGAACCCCGGATGCGGCAGTTCTGGTTGGTGATAAGTGTGGTAGAGTGCGGCTTAACTCTCATCCTGGAAGATACTACCCCAATCAGGTAACTGAAACGGCTACTAATTTATCGGGTCAAATACATGTGCCACAAAAAACAAGTGGAGTGTTGCGTTGAATGACAGATGGCAGTATGCTACTCGTCATAAAAGAATGAACAATCTCCCATTCCCTAATCAGAAGTTGGCAAAAATAGATTGCACTTGTGTTTTATCGGGTTTCAAAACACGAGGCGTAGCCGAGTATAGTGTGTCCCTCGGGAGTCCGAAAAAAGGTTCAAAATGTGCGGGAAGATATAAGCATACAAGAAAAACTAGCCGGGCCTTATTACTATTCTTTACATGAAAAATTCTAATGCGGATTGTTTTATCGGGTTCAAACTTTAAAGCTCGTGTAAGTGCCGTTTTATCGATGTTTTGAGAGACCGTTAGGTTCATAAATTATTAATGGTTTTTTTAAAATAAACATTTAAGGCCCCGTCCAACACGCATCCGAATTCGCTCTAATATTCAGGGCTTTTCTGTGACTATTGTCAACAGAGCATACGCCATCAGGCGTGTGAGTTGGTTAAGTTGGCGACAAGAGAAGCGATAGCATTTCGTTCAGCGCCCCTGTTGAATATTTACGCACTAAAGACTGGATGTGAGTTTGTAACGTTGTCGGATTTGAATTCCAAATTCTTGGCGTATTCAAACATTTCCACTCTGCAGAGCGGATTCAAAAATGTGTGGATTCGCATGCCGGATTTACCGGATACGTGTGTGGACGGAAGGCAAATTCGCAAATTCGAATATATCCGGATTCGTGTGGGACGGGGTCAAGGAATAGAGATAAGCGTAATACATTTGATACTAAACGTTTCGATGTCTCCACGACATAGCAATTTTAATAAGTATTTAATTAATTATTTATTTATTTATTTATTTATCAAGTTATTATAAATTAGTCACTTAAAAAGGCTTTTTGTCAATATGATGTCTTAAAGACATCGAACATTTGTGGGATTAAACTTACCGCGCTTATCTATGAACTAAACTCAAAGAAGTTTTCTTTGATTTTTCAGTAGCAAAACGAAAAAATTCAACCTGACGTTAGCTGCTTGCCGCAGTTTACCGCGCACCGGTGGCTCAGTTGGTTGAGCACCGAGCTGTCACGTGGGAGGTCGTGAGTTCAACTCCGGCCGGGCAAACACTCAGGGTCTTTAAATAACTGAGGAGAAAGTGCTGCCTTTGTAATTACATCTGCAAATGGTTAGACTCTATAGTCTTCTCGGATAAGGACGATAAGCCGGAGGTCCCGTCTCACAACCCTTCAATGTTCATAATCCTGTGGGACATAAAAGAACCCGCACACTTGTCGCAAAGAGTAGGGCATGTAGTTCCCGGTGTGGTCCGTCTTCTGTGGTATATCATGGATGGGAGGGTAAAAAGGGCGCACTTAATTTGGAGCCTCGCTCTGTTGTGCGACCCCCACCACAGTTGTGGTGAAAGTGGATAAATAAATAAATAAAAGTTTCTCGAAAACATCTTTTCCTACATATACGGATTAAGCCACAGTACGCATGACAATATCTTCACTGTTTTTTTACTTTCCGACTCTTTCTCGTGTTTCTTCAGCGTAATGTTATGTGCTTCTTGTTTTTTGTTGTTGTCTTATATTTTTCGCGAATTTACAGAATAGACAATCGTTCGCCTCGACAAAAGTCTACTGCAACCAAACCAAGAGTCGAAAGAAATTAGTTTGTTAAAACTGTTAAATTCTGTAGAATTTTCTACGCTATTTCTAACGTAGCCTATTCCTTGTAATTAGGTTTGCTTTGGTTTTGCATTACTTCACTCAGTGATTGGTTCAAAGTTCTCGCGCCACTTTTTCAACCAATCAGAAGTGAAACCAAAACCAATCGTGGCTAGCGCGTGCGCTTTTTCCCGCGCTTTTTGTCGGCTGCGTGTAATTACTTCGAGTTTTAATTGGTTTACTGGATTTTAATTACGTAATTACTGGATTGTCTCCGTCCTTTTGGATTGGCCAAGTTTATGTCCAGAAATGCAACTAATTAGCTATAGACGCCCGCCTAATTACGTAGAATGCCGAACGCATCGTGTCATTTTTTTTGTTGGATATTAAAATAAGTTCCGAGCGGGTGAATTTACTTTTATACCCATCAGTATTTCCAAACTTCCCTACCTTTACCTTCACGAATATCTGCGAGCGCGTTAGACCACTCGGCCACCGTGACACGCTTCCGTTATCTAGATGAAAGCAAACATTTTATGCGGAATCTTTCCGCCCGCCATGATTGACACAGTATTAAACTATTCGATAAAGTGGACAGATGCTTTTTCTTTGAGAAAGGCAAGCTTTAAAGGTAAGGAGAATTTTCTACGTAATTTCTAGATCTTGCTTCGTACTTGTGTGTTTCACCGTGAACATTATTTTGCATAGAACGAATACTCCAATATTTCTTGGAAACCAGTTTGTTCAGCAGTTTTGACGTAGAAAGATAATAAGAAAATACTTTTCAATGGCCAAACAAAATAAAAAAATTAAATCGAAATAAAAAACCAAATTAGCTATCGCCGTTACGGGGACTTCGCAGCGGTCCCCCATCCAAGTACTAACACAGGTAACCCAGGCTGACTGTATGTGCCATATAGGTAAATATAGAGAACATATGAGGCGAAGTTTAGGTCTGAAAATTTGCTAGAAAATGGAAATAAAAATCGATAAAACTTACCATGTGGTGAGCTGTTGTTGTCTTTAATACGTACACGAAGTTTCGGGGAAAATGGTCCCCGTTCACCTTCCTTCATAGTATAGTGACAAGGTAGGACGCGGAAGCCAGCTTAGGGACTCCGATCGACCCAAAACAAGCACGATTTTTTTCGCGAAAATCGAATCCAGCCGCTAAATAAACACGCCAGGCTCGTGGAACATGAAATTTTCTAGACCATAAATCCACTGAAGCATCTCCAGGTAGCAACGCGAAGCCACCAGACTCCGTAGAACTTGTAAGTTAACCTGCTAAAATGGCGTCCAGAAACCGTTGTCCTCGCAAAGTGTCCAATTCAAAATGGCACTGAACTCGGGACGCCTGGTGACGAGTATAATAAGTTCTGGAGGGAGGGGAGTCCCAAATTGCTAAAAACAAAACACACTGAGCAATCTGGGACTCCCCTCCCTCCAGGGGGACTTATTATACTCGTCACCAGGAGTCCCGAGTTCAGTGCCATTTTGAATTGGACACTTTGCGAGGACAACGGTTTCTGGCCGCCATTTTAGCAGGTTAAGTTACAAGTTCTACGGAGTCTGGTGGCTTCGCGTTGCTACCTGGAGATGCTTCAGTGGGTTCATGGTTTAGAGAAATTCATGTTCCACGAGCCTGGCGTGTTTATTTAGCGGCTGGATTCGATTTTCGCGAAAAAAATCGTGCTTGTTTTGGGTCGATCGGAGTCCCTAAGCTGGCTTTCGTCTCCTACCTTGTCACTATACTATGAAGGAAGGTGAACGGGGACCATTTTTCCCGAAACTTCGTGTACGTATTAAAGACAACAACAGCTCACCACATGGTAAGTTTTATCGATTTTTATTTCCATTTTCTAGCAAATTTTCAGACCTAAACTTCGCCTCATATGTTCTCTATATTTACCAATGTGGCACATACAGTGAGCCTGGGTTACCTGTGGTACTAACCCCATTCAACGATTGTGTTCGCATATGTATCTTGTCGAACTTTATAACACTTGAAAGATAAAAAAAGAAAACTAACAAAGACCCGGTGTCTTGCCGTCATTTTGTCACAGATGCATCCTTTGTTTCGTGAGTTGTCAGTATTAAACACGCAAGGTAACTTGATAACAGGCGGCCGCTAAAAATCGATGTCACTTTCGATTTTGCGATTTTACTTGTACGACCAAAAGTACGATAGAAAAATTGAACCTAACAAAAATTTTCCGAAATTTTTTTTCACTGATGGTAACTTGTTATATTCGTGGCACAAAATTTATGATGTTTTCATCTCGCAAATTTTGTTGCTGATGGCAAATTGTTTTATTCTCGATCGACACTTCCTAAAAGTTTCTTCTGCTCTCCTTAAAAACTACATATCAATATTCAATATTTAATGCATCGATGATAGAGAGAGTTTTGGCGATTTGAACCCAGACTGGACTACTGGATTTAAGCTTTTTTCTTAACGAGATTTCAAGTTATTGTGTAACGTTTGGTACCAAGTTACTGAAGATTAAAATTGAAATCAAGATTATGGAACTGTAAAATTAGAACTTTGGACTGGACTATAAAACACGCAATTATGGAATTTTAGATTTTTGAGCATTGAGAGAAATAGAATACGATATTTTCCTCTTGTCTTTGCCAAGGCAGATTTAAACAGTTTTCAAGGAACAAGTGTCTTTTTGTCTTTGCCACGGCAGATTTGAACAGTTTGCAAGGAACTAAACCAGGATTACGGAACCGGACTTCGAATACAGGGCCCGGTTGTTCGAAAGCCGATTAACTTAATCCAGGATTAGCGTCAACTTTTGTTTCATGTTTTCAACTTTTTGGTGGAAGGTTCCTTGCTTATTTTTGTTTTTCAAGATTAACTTCTTGTAACGTAAGGGTTTACCGAATTTCAGCCTTGAACAGCATTTGGGAGTAGAGAATAAAACTCCGTTGTTAATTTTTAACCTAAGTTTAGCGTTAATCGGCTTTTCAACAACTGGCCCACCCAGGATGATAAGACGTTGAACTGTGATTTGTAATACGTTTTCCGGATGATTTAAGGCTGATCTTGTAATTTTGGATGAATGGAGTTAAGGAAGCAAGTAAAACTGTGGGATTTGAATAAAGTCTCCCTCAAAAAATAAAGAAATGAAAATTCCCGTATCCTGATAACCCGCTAATAGGGCTTCGTTGTTTGCATTTGCAAATTTAGTAACGTTAATAATGAGTTTCTACAACAAACAACTTCAATTTATATTACGGATTTATCTTGCTGGTAATCTCTCGCCATTTTCCGAAGTTTACCTGTAGTTGAAGTTCACTGTAACTGGACAATTTGTGTTAACTGTTTGCGCATTCCGCGAATAGGCCCTTTAGGCGTCTTGTTTCAATAAACGTCACGAAGTGTGCAGCTTTCGACCTCTTTCCAACAGTGAGGTAAGTCAAGTGAAGCTATGATCCTCGCAGTCATGAACGCAATTTTAGCAATTGCGTAGAGAAGCCTGAAAAAAAGTCAGGACTTTAACGGGGTTTGAACCCGTGACCTCGTGATACAGGTGCGACATTCTAACCAACTGAGCTATGAAACCACTGATGTTGGCAGCCGGTCATTTGTGGGTTGAAATGTTCCCGAGATGAATGAATCAATTAACGTAATGATACATGAAATGAATCATATATTGAATTGCGGAAGTGAAATCAAGTGATTTCACATTCATCACGGGAACATTAGAAGCCACAAATGACCAGCTGCCAACATCAGTGGCTTCATAGCTCAGTTGGTTAGAGTGTCACACCGGCATCGAGAAGTCAACGAGTTCAAACCCCGTTGAAATCCTGAATTTTTCAGGCTTCTCTACGCAATTATTAAAACTGCGTTCATAACTGCGAGAATCATAGCTTCACTTGATTACGCATCATTTTAGTGTCGTATCCTTATAAATCGTTCGCCCTTATCCAAATTTTCCATGAACTCATTCTTTTTATTTCACTGGTGCAGAAAGGCCAACAGCATTACTTCACGGTAGACTTGGACTCCGTGTACGATTCGCCCACAAATCAAGGCGTACCAGTGTACAAGCTCTCGACAGTGGATTCTGAAAGGCGAAACAGGTTCCGTTTAATCGTCGTTGTTGTCCTCCTTGGCGATATCCGCAGCAAAGAGTATATCAGCCAGGCGTTCCGTCTACGAAGTAGAGCTGGTAGGTTTAGAAGCCTATCAACGCCGTAGATTTACCGTCAGAGGCAAATTTTCGCGCTGCTGTATCAGGTGTTGTATCTTAACGTTCTTGTGTTAAAAAGCGGTGTTGGGTTGAGTCGGTTTGCCCCTGTTTTGTAAATGGGTTCGGCTTTAGGCAGTTAAGTGTAGGGTTCATGGGTAAAATTTATTTAAAGGGGCTGAGACCGACTTTTAATTGCAGCTATGTAAAGGCTTCATTCGTTGAAACCTTACGGATGAGTTGATAAAAATGCTCTTTGATTGTAGTCGCTGCCTAGCGGAATTCAGTTTTTTCAGCTAACTCAAGAGTCCCTGGTAGTGAATCTAGCTTTACCAGACCTTAGAAAATTGGGTCAGTTACCAGTGCACTTTCCTGGCTACAATGTAGCTTTTTTAGTTCTTTTTTTCAACTTCGCTTTACCTGATATACATGCGGTGAAACAGACCTCACTTTTAAGAAAATGCTACAGATATCCCGTAGAACCCTGTTCGTTCTCTGATAAAAATTGCGATTGACTGAAACGTCGCTACAGGTCTCTCTTTTGGAAAGAGTTTATTTTGTTCGTATTACAGACAATGTTGTCTGTTACTACCGTAGCGCTAAAAAGTTCCATCATAGTACAATTGTACGTTGAGAAACAAGTCGTTCTTACCAGCTGTTTTTAGCTGATGAGGTATTTTGTTAGATATTATATATCTGTCTACGGTTGAGCCTTCTCAAAAACGGTTTGACTGGTCATTTGCAGTAGATAAAAACAAGCGCCTGCATTCGAAAGACGAATTACAGAGCTGGCTGGCCCTGGGAGGAATATTATCTCACAATCAGACCATCGGAGTCCTTCGGCTCTCGTATGATATTTGGCACCGAGCTAGCGCTAGTTTGACCGTTTTTAAGCGGGCTTTTTGTCGCTTATCACTGCAGTGCAGTGGCACACATAGCTCCTAAAGTCTCGGACAATATGCAAATAAATTCTGGCCCGAAATGTTTTAAGTTGATGCATCATTATCCAGTAGGCAAATTATGGTTGGGAAGATTAATTTTACAGCATGTCACAATGAAAAAACTTACAGTATGCACATGAGTAGAGAAATAATAATCCCGGGAAACTGATGTTTCACGTGGAGTATATTTTAAATGCTAGGTACGTTCTTATCCACTGCAGAGTAAGGTTAAAAGACGGTTATTAATTTAGTTCAAGTTTATGATTTAGACCAGAAAAGTATGAATCCGCATTGGTAAAGAAGCACTGTCTCTTTTACATTGGGTATCAAAAGCTGTTTTGCGCTTTTTTTTTCACGGCTTCGCTTTTTTTACAATTGTGTGGCAAAGAAAAACACGTTTGGTACCCAGGTTCTATAGGAATACATGGAGACTAAGCCGTCTTTTGGGGCAGAATTTTCGTAAACTTAAGTTTTCGATTGTAGCAAGATTGAAGACGGGAAATGTTGAATCATCTTATGCTTTTACTCATTTGAATTCTTCCTTTGTATTTTTTTTTTAATTGAAACAGTGCCTCTTTATTCTATGCATGGCTACTAGAACGACCATGCACATATTGTGTTTTGGTCACTAATATTCGATATTTTATAAGCTTTCGAATTTCGTAAAACGGGCGCAAAACCATTTCCAAAATTTTATAAACAGGGTTGTCAAATGTGATGCATTTCCCTTGCGGGCCTATAACAGGGGCCATTTGAAACACAATTTTTAATGTCTTTTTCATTGTTTTATTAAAAAACAACGATGGTAAATCTTTTTTTTTTTTTTAATGGGCTCCTACCATGACTACGGGTCAATATTTAACGGAGATTTTTTAGCCTTGCTAATTATGCTAAAATAGTCTTGGAATAACACGCTCTCTTGTTTCACCAATATCTTATTTCTTTTAAATATTTTTTAACTTTTTTATTTACTTCTCAAGAACGAATGAAAGTAGCTACGGTTCATTCCTCGTTCCAAATTGAATATGTTTTCAAACACTTGTAGATTGAAAGCTAGTTAACTGTTAAAGTACTTGGATTTGATCAATTGCCCAAGTTTGATTTTAAGGCAACGCAGTGACCGCACTACAGCTTGCAAAAAGTAAATTTGGTGAATTCTGAAAGCACTCAGGCCCGATTCACACGGTACCGGACTAATTGTCTACCGGTTGAGAATTCGTGCATTTTTAGAGGTTCCGTTCACACGGAACCACGCTAAACATACGAAAATTTAGACGCCTCGCCGTTCAAAAATTTGCACGCCCAAATCGGGGACGAATTTTTAGCGGTACGATGGAAAATTTAACCGGCGCGCTGTGAACACCTCGACCGTCTAAATTTTTGCATGGCGAAGGCGTTGTTGCATTTATGCTTGGTAACTCAGCTACTATCGTTAGGCTTTCTCTTTCGGTAAAGACTTGTTTCATGTTTCCATATCTCAAAGTGCCCTTGGACGTAAGGGGCCTGGAGTGGCGGTAAGGGGTGAAGGTTACAATAGCTGAAACAACCCAAACCTTTACAAAAATGCTAACCTTAGGCCTAAACAATATGATTTAGATAATGTTTAGGGCTATAAGGTTAGCATTTTTTATGGGTTTGGGTTGTTTCATTTTTGTTGCTCCAGGCCCCTTCCCCTTCACCTTCTCTTTCTTTACACCATTTTGGATTTCATAAAGTAGCGCTCTGCGCATGAACATATGGTAAAACCACTGACAACGGTTAAACTTTAACGCGTTTCGTCAGTTCCGTGTGAACAGAGCGAAAATATTGCACGGTTCCGTGCGAACAAAATGGGCGGTTAAAATTTTCAATCCGGTAGAAATTTCGATTCCGTTTGAATCGAGCCTCAGTTACGTTAAGATCGAGCAATCTCGTTCCTAGGGTTTCTCTCCTCTGCCTCCTTTAACGACAAAGGAGGCAGAGAAGAGAGACCCTGGGAACGAGGTTGGGATCGAAGCTTGACCGGCTTTGCTCAGGTAGCTGTAAGCCTGGAGCACTGAACTCATTGCTCGATAGATGTACCGTCGCTGATGCAAGGCTAAGCGAGATTCAATAATTACTGAAATAGTTTACCACATTTACTCTAGTCTAGTTACATTCAAGCTTAATACTCTACTGCTTCGTTTGGTAATTTCATTGAGCTCTTAAGCCAAGGGCTTGTTTAAAACAATCAATCGTCAATCAAAAAGCTTATATCGTTTACACAAGGAGTTTAACCACTATGTATAGAATATTGTATAGAATATTTGTTTTTTTACTGATTTTTTCATGTGAAACATGGCGAGTACAGATTAATACACCTTATTCCAAAATGGCCGCCATTTTAGTATTCTTTTTTTTTTATTGCAAATTGGTTCAAGGTTAAATGGGCTATATCAGGTTATTTTAGGGTGTTTCGGGGAAATCTTTAGTTGATCACGAGTTTAATACTCGAAAATGGTAATGTGGAACTTTTTTACTGATAAAATTACCGTTACATCACAAACAAGACGATTCTGAGCAAAAACGACCCATATCCAGGCGATTTGCCATAAACTTGAAAAACGTCGGGGTCACTTTTTTTTGAGATTACCAAAATGCAATCCGTTTAAATCTCGTCCATTTTTGTTCATCCATGCTTCTCTTTCCTTTTGCAGTATTTCTTTTATGTTGTTCAACACTTTTGAGTGGTTATTGCAATGTTTCATTCTACTTTTTGGGCATTTGTGGGTCATGAAATTACATAATTTTGCGAGACCTATTGTAGCTCTTTAAATATTCTTTTGAAATTTACGCTTGAAAGCGAGGCCAAAAGGGAAACAAAAGAATACCAAAATGGCGGCCATTTTTGAATAAGGTGCCGTAGCTTGTTCACATCGACAACTATTCTGAATGTTTCTGCTAGAGAAAAACAGCTCAGAATGGGCATTAAAACAAAACATGATTACTCGTCGATGAAAAAATGACGCACACTGATGTATATGGTCGCAACTGATTATGTGCAGAAACGGAAGAAATGTCGCAATTTTCGTGTTGATTTTGAAGACTGAGAGTAACTCACGCATGCACAGAGGTGATGACTGCTGATATCCAAATATTACAAGCTTTGACGAATATTTAACGTACGTGTAAACAAAATAAAAATATGACCTAACAGTTCTGTAAATTGCTGCGCAGAAAAAATGGTTCTTCACACTGAATTCTGTCAGCAAAATTGTGAAATTCTAGTTTATGTTTCTTACGCTTTTAGACGTTTAGAAAGATTGTAACGCTTGCTCTTCACAGTCCATGTAATATTGATTGTCTGCCTATTAAAGCTTCCTGTTATCTTTGGTTTTTGTTGGGTCGTTTGAAAGTGCGTCGTTTTTCGGGATTGAGAAGCAACTGCCCATTTTCGTACCGTTTTCATACATGTAATTGAGCCCTCCCCATAGGTGAGACAATGTAACGAAATCAACAAAAAAACCAGTTGGCTATTTAGAAGTACAGCCGAGAAGTCGAACCAGGGACTACCAGGATCAAATTCAACGAGTGGTTAGAACAGGTATTGAACAGGTATTGAACCACGCGAACTTACTCGGTAATGGGCTTTGTAGACATTCGTTCTTCTATCGGCTAAAAGGATACAAAATTGTGAGGTCTCAATCAAACTAGATGTATTTCAACCAACTTGTGGTCATTACGACTGACAAGGTAAATTTGAAGTGCACGACTTCTCCTGGACTTCGAGTACGACTCCGAACAGGAGATCCAACCCACTGAGATCGACTCCGCGTTTTGCATCATGGACACGAACGTTCTTGTTACCAGAGCCCTCGTCCCGTGGTTGGCCAAACGAAAGGTTCTGGTAGCACCTAACAATTGAAATTTTTTTCATTGGCTGGTAAAAATTGTACGCGCAGAACAAATTAAAATTGCAACTACTACGCATTACATTTTACTTCCGGCCAGTATGATAATATACTTACTTCGCAGCAATGATATGCAGGGCAGCTTTCTGTTCTCTTTTCAATAGGCCATTTCCGAGTTCATGTCTGCCTCCTCTTCAAAGCGAGTCTAGGTGCGAAGTTTTTCTTATGTAAATTAGTTTTCATTCATATGTAAAGTAGAACCAATTACCATCACAAAATCTTTGCACTTAGACTCGCTTTGAAGAGGAGGCAGACATGAACGCTGAAATTGCCCCTTCTATATCACCTAACTCAAGCGCAATCCAAGCCTTTTTAACGCGACTTCGAAATGACCCGCTGAGGAACCATCCATTGTACCAATATTTTCTTTCCCCATCCTCCCGATCATTCAAACTTGAAAGAAGTCCGCCCTGCTGGATGTCCGACATTTACGGACATCCGGTATTGGCTGCTACCAGAGCCTTTTGTTTCGCCGACCACGTGACCAAAAGAAACGGAGGGCTCTGGGAACGAGAATACGGGCTAGAATGGGACATGTACACTCGAAACTCCAAGCCTTTAACTCTAATCAACGGGTCAGTGAACATGTCTCGACGCTTTTACGCTTTTAAATTTTATTTACCGGTACGTTTGCTTCAACAACCCTCATTCAGAATTTGTTTGTTATTGCGAATGTTGAATGGTCTTAACGGATACTTTTGAAAATGGATATTGCAGGATATGTTGCATATTAAACGTCAAGTCAAATTTAACTGCATTGCTTCACAATGTTTATTATCGCCTTGCGTTATTTTTCTTATTGAAGTTAAAACCTTTTTCCCCTCTCTTTCAACACTGTTAGCTATGCGCGTGCGCTCTAAGCGGTCTCTCAATGACAACAACCGCGGCTGCAGCCTGGGACTGAATACCAGGCCTCTCGCGAAGCTTTGTTGAATCAAATGGTGAACCGTTTGCCCACCCCAGTAGTCAACATCGTGCAACAAAATCGAAAGGAAGTTGAAGCAAATGCTGAAGCGGTGTACCCGGGCCGTTAGGTATTTCAAGCATCGAGCCGCAAGCAGCCTCTGCAAGATTAACGGGAGCCCATTACCTGGAGCCTCCATCTTTCATATTAGAGAGCTTTAGATTCTAGGACGAGAACGACTACGACTACGAGAATTTCTCATAGAACAATAGTGAGCGCGCGCAAACCAGCGTCATCTTGGCGGGAAAAACGTGATACCGTCGTCATTTTAGTACGAGGTTTTGCAAAAATGTTGTCGCGTCACAACAAGTCAACAACACGGTAGCAGTTTTGGCATTTTTCGATCAGCAAAAGGGCTCAGTTACCAGCAGTAAGAATAACTGAGCAACCTACACT
This sequence comes from Montipora foliosa, assembly GCF_036669935.1. Taxonomy (NCBI): domain Eukaryota; kingdom Metazoa; phylum Cnidaria; class Anthozoa; order Scleractinia; family Acroporidae; genus Montipora; species Montipora foliosa. The sequence continues at coordinate 18,220,985 of NC_090870.1, read as the reverse complement.
GCTGACAAAGAGTAAGATTAATCGTCCGGGTTATAAATCTTCCAAGTATTTTCGGTAAAATCGGACAGTCAAATTTCGTACTCGTTCTCGTCCTCGTCGTAGAATCTAAAGCTTTCTATTAACCCTCTGAGTGAACCCTGTCCTGTATCGGGGGGGGGGGGGGGGTGGGGGGATGCAGGGATGGCGCAGTGGTGAGACTACTCGTCTCAATGTGGCCTGGGTTCGATTCCTTGAATCAGCGTCATATCATAGGTGAGTTGAGGCCGGGTTTGATTTGCGTTAACTTGTTGATTTCAGTTTACAGTGTCTTCAATTAGTGCTCCAGCGCTAATAAAGTTCTTTTCCGCAAAACATCTAATTCCCTATTTCCCCCATCCCATGATGCAATACATTTTTGGGGGGTTCTTTGCATAAAAACAATCCAAGTTATTTACTCTTAGGGCTGTACCGGTACCATTGTTGTTAAGGTGGGGGTACACGTGAATTTGAAGGGCATTTTAAGAGGTTTAAAGAAGGAATAAAAGAAGGAAAATTATTTTTGGAACACCAACAGACAGTTGCCTCCAACCCAAGAGTACACCAGGTTGGTGGGGGACTGTTTGGGTGTCCATATATCAATTTTTAGCTTCAAAGTCTAATTTTCAAACTACATCAAATCTTAACTATTTCTTATTTCTCCAAATTTTACTGCTCTTTTGAGAAAAACTATCTCTTCCCAAATATACCGAAAAATCACCAAAAATTTACAAAACACCCCAAAACATTGATTTGTGTTTTAAGCATAGGGTTTTTGTATTGCTTGAAACGCGAACGAGATATTTCCATCTCACCTATTTTAAGCGGCGTGAAAACGACTTTCAGTATTATTTGATTGATTGGTGAATTCTCCCCTCCCATACCCACTGGGGCTGACATGCCGAAGTCCTGAGGAACTGGTCAGCGGTAGTGAATTTCTCACCGAGACGCGAGATCGACGCGAAATTTCATTTCGATAGCAGGAATGGTTGTTGCTTTTTGATGGAAAGTGTTTCCACCAAAACATAGCTCTCGTTGTTGCCTGAGAAAGGCAAATGTCCAAGTTTCAAGAACTTAAAAGGGAGCTTAGTATCCTTGAGAAAACGTTTGGCTTGCGGCACGAACATTTCCGTGTTGAAGCCAACGGTTTGGACGAGGTGGTATACCGATTTATTGCACCAAATGGCGAGCATGTAGTACACTGCAATATATATGTAAGCTTCTGTGAAATGGATGGTTATAGTAATTTTCGATCTAACAAACTAAGAAATCCAAAAGGGTCTCAATCGGAACCCTTCTAATCAGTGTTTGCTGTTGGTTAAATCTGAAGGAATCATATCCCATCCCGCCACCAATGTGGTTCGCGGAAAGTGAAGATGCAAAAATTACTCAAATTGTTGAATCCTTAAGCTGTATTGAACCAACTTCACCGAATCTGGTAAGATTTTGTTGTGCCTTTTTTATTTGGCAAATGGTAATTCCCTGTCATTGTTTGTGATTTAGCCTGGTTTATGTTTAACAATGGTGTTTCTTTCGTCTTATCAGCTTCTTCGTTCCACAAAGCACTTGATCAAGGAGCTCTACAGATGGCAGAATATCCCATTACCACCATACATAGACAGCCTAGATCTGGTACAGCTTATACAAGTAAGTTTTTTAATTTGTTATACCTCTTTTGATGGTCTCTTTCCTTTGCCGAGGTGGTTGTAAAGCTATAAGCAGTAAGCTCAAGTCAAGGTGCTACGAGAGCACAATGATTACAGTATGACTAAGTTGCTAATTATTATTCATATTCGGTACTTTTCTTTCGCCAAGACAGAAATATTGCATTATTTTTCCGTAGACTCTAAAATAAAAGAGAAAACTGAATTATTTAGAGGTACAAACCGGAAGTCGTCCCAGTAGTTTGTGCACTGTGAGCCTTTCGTGTGAAAACTGTCATCTTTTATTTTTGACGAGTGAACGATTAACGAACCAGTTTAAGGCCGAAAAAGACTCTAATGCATGTGCTGGATTCATGAATTCATGGGGCCATTGTGAAAAATGTTATGTAAATGAGTGGCTAAAACTGAAAATTTGTGCCTCTGACCCAATATTTGATAAAAATAATTATCCTGTTGTGTTGTGCCCCTGGAATTGTACTCATCATAAAGTAACCGAAAAGCCCTCCAAACTATTGGTGTTAAATTGAATGGCAAGTCAAAAAATTGTCTACAATTCTACCGAGGCCCCTAGGACCAAGACATCAGTAAGACACAAAACCTTATGTACTTTTGTTATTAAAGACTTTCAAAATGCCTCTCTGTTCCCTCACTCTAGACAGCTTCCTTTCTAATTATATATCAAATCATTCTATGTAGTTATCACCTCTAATACAGCTAGCAAAACGGGAAGTCAAAACATAGACGTGATCCTTGGACTTATCAGGACAATTAAAGCAATAATTATTGCTTTCAGTGGCTTCAACGAAATTCAAATCCATGACCTCTGTGATACGGGTGCAATGCTCTACCAACTGAGCCACGAAACCACTTGATTGGGAGCAGGTCCATTTGTTAGGCTCAGTTGTTCCCATGAAAGGACTAATGAATGAAAATATATATATATTTGAAGTGCAGGTTATAGACAAAAGGTAGATGTGACCTTTGCACTTATCAGGATAATTTAAGCAAAACATTTTGTTTCTTATAGGAGACATTTTGTTTAAAACAGGAAGTGGTAGAGCTTAGACAGGATGTAAAGTGGCCTTCATCTGCAGTTCACTGCACACCGATACTAGAGGAACGAGCTATTTTAAAGCAGATTCACATACATGTATATCAAAACTGATTTAGAGCTTAACCCATTGTAAAAATTAATCATCTGGTGTTAAGCAGAGTAAAATCTACTACGCCCCACTCCTAGGAGTCGATGGGTAACCCATTCACCCCTAAACCGGCCTTAACCGGCTGTACTTAGTATTTTACCCTGTCTAACGCCAGACGATTTTACTCGTCAATGGGGAACCCCCAGGAGTCATTGGGTTAACCATATTGGGTGACATAGGCTATCTGTAGTGTATAAAGACCTTATTTTCGTATTATCATTATAATCATCATTGTTCTTTCTTATAATTATTGGTATTGTATTATCACTAATTATTATTATTATTATTATTTTTGTTATTATTATTATTATTATTATTAGTAGTATTATTATTAGTATTATTATTATTGAATTCAACATTAGGAGAACACGATGAGCGTTCTTAGTGGATGCAATGAGTGTGAGCTTTAGCAAGTTTCTGTTTTTCATTCTCCTGCTTTTCAGCACCATCTTTAAAGTGGTGCTATGATAAAGAAATAGCCTGTCAGAGACTGAATGTGTACATTGCTCGTGTTGAGTAGAAATAAAATCAAAACTGCTTGACTTTTGTTTCCAAGGGTAGTGGAGAGTTGTTCCAGTGGCGGCGGAGTGTTGATTTAATATGTCTAAGGCAATGTACATGTAGAGCACAATGAGATATTTTGTCAAACAAAATTTTTTATGATCAACATAATCATATATCTATAATTTTTTTGTGTTTAGTGGTTGCGGGGGTGGGGGGGGGGCCTCAATAGTACAATGAGTTTGGAAAAGAACAACCTTTTTCATATGCTACAGCTGTAAGTTATAGAGGAAAAGGTCACCAAGCTAGTCATTTGTTCAACAACAATAGATTTCAGAATTTCAATGCAAAGTAGCCACTTGATAGATTGGATGTAGATTCAGCCTTTGTAAGACAGTTACGATTTTTAACAGATTATTCAATACCCTGTGAAAATCAGGATATTCTTTTGAGTGTTCCACATTTTGGTGATTTTAAATACCCATTATAGCGTATTGTAAACAATGTCACTTTGATGTTATATTAATGAACACCAGTTCAAAGACTAGTGAAAATAGCAACAGTCGAGTTAAACAAAATGAAATGTACAGTGTATTTATTTGACATGCTTGATAAAGATAACACAACGGCTAACAATCATGAATCATTTAAATGTGAAAGTGAGAAAAAGACTCATTGACAGGCAATTTTGATACAATGACAAGATCTAATGCTGGAAAAAAGTTAAAAGATTTCCTTATTGGATGAAAAACGCACAAAAGCATGGTAAACATTGACCCCCTTACCTGTATGGGGAGAAAGAAGAGTGTGCCCCGTGAATTGTCCGATGTGGTTGTTCACCACGATCTGATTCTTGCATGTAAAGAGGTTGATTGCCTTCATGTTTACCTTTGCTCTTTGTTTTCATTTTACCATAGCATGTCATTTGTCGATGAAAAAAAATATCTTTAGTAAGAAAATGTTATCCAAAGAAGTCTAACACCTATCCTTGTTAATAATTTGCAAAATACTGAAAGGAGATGAAGAGAATCATTACAATTTGCAAGCTACCAAGATTGTACTTTTTCCTGTAGAAGCGGTAACATCGACTCTTTTCGAGTCTGTCTAGACAAGTGGTCATCAGTTTTTTTTTTAGCGGTCACAAATAGAAGACCGAAATTTTGATGTCACGAAACCACGATTTCCTTGCGAAACGTTTCTTACAAATGCTGGAACTATCCTCTTGTTTTTCTCAAGTGTCATCGATTTGGCGGCCACCTACAAGTAACCTTGAGTGCGCAAAATAATGGATAAAGACATCTCTAACAGAAGATTGCAAGAGGCCGGGTTTTTTTTTTTGTTCAGGTTTTGTAGACTTCGACAAGAAATGCACGGGTTAAACGCTAGAATCACATCCGTCCTACCATTGAGGTTGACTATTGTGGGCAGTTTACTGTTTCATAAGTAATTCCATCCATTTTGAAAGAAAAATTGCTATATTGTTATTCACTGTTATATCTGATGGTATATTTCTCGTGCTACTCTCATTTTGTCCAGAGAAAGGAATTCTTGCCAATTTTGAACATTTCCAATAGACTTACGTATCACATTCCTGATCTATGCACACACTGAGAAGGTATTTGCTTGCCACCACGGACACTCAACACTTGTTAACTTTTTAGTGACCAAGTGTTAAATCTTAGTTTTCAAGGGCCTTAGTTCTTAGCTCTATTCTTAACCATTGCTAGTTATAATCTCACTGCAGCTTTCACTTTCATTTGCTCATACTCTCTCTTAATGCTCTTTAGTCCACGCCCTCCAAACTTCCATGATAAATAAACCAGAGCTGTGGATCCGAGGGGGTGTTTGCCTCCGTTTTCAACTACAGTTGAACCTGTATAAAATGGCCACCCTCTGGACTTGAGAAACTGGCCGCGTAATACAGGTGCCCGCTTAATACAGGGTCACTAAAAATACTTAATGGGCGTAGTCTAATGTCAGTTTTAATGGCGTGTCATACACTTCATGCAAGGAAACAATAGAACAATCAACACTCTTTCAAGCGATCTACTGGCTTTAAACAAAGTTCAGTTCCAACTTGTAACTTAACGGTATTATAAACGTAACATCGTGTAATCTTCTACGATATACAGTTACTGTACTGTATTTCTATGACTAACAGTTCACAACGAACTATCTGATTCTGTCATTTCATAGTTGTTCAATGTGTATAAATAACGGAAATGTTTCTAATTAGAAGTAGCACAATAGACAACAAAACTTTTCAAGTTAAAGAAGTAGTAAGGTAGGAATTACAAAGTCTTGTATGTCTGGCGCTTCAGCACTTGAAACTTTTGTTTACAGAGCAAGTCATTAACTGTCAACTTTGCGGGCATTGATTTATCATAGCTATTGGAGCGGCTTTAGACATTTCTCGCCTTTTTGACTACGTCTATTTTCATATCTGTGGGAACCATGCATACTTGAGTATATGGTAGCCAAAAGTCGATGAGATTTACGCATTGAAACAAGTGCTGCAAAATAAGGAAGACTCAAATACTGTGGCAGTTGTTCACCCAAAATTTACGGAAATCTAGTGTTACACCGAGAGTTACAAGATCTGGATGTGGCAAAACCGCTTCCAAACCATATTCACACCCTAATTAAATGATGGACTATTATGAAGTGATTGGACATGTACATAAGTTGATGGCATTGTGGCTAACCAAATTTTTGAAATGGCCTACAAACAAAGGGAAAGTTGCAGTAAAAGGGCAAGCGAGTTAATAGAGGTGGAGATTATGGCCTGGCTTGCGAGTATAGGTTTGGAAGGCGATTCATTCTCCATCACATGGCTAAAGAGCAAGCTAATTGAAGAGAAATTTCTAGCTGAAGAGTGAAGCATATTTTCAAAAGGATCATTTTTTTTGCAGTTGTGATTTTGTATTGTACTTAAGCACATTGCGGACATCTGCAAAGCGTTAACGACACGTAAGAGTCGATTGTCAGTTTACAGTAGCTATGCAAATGATATTTCTTTATAGTGATGATGGATTGCATTTAAACACAATAAAACACCACATAAAATGAAATACAGCTTAGTTTTCATTCAGGGGTGGCCTCTTAGTACAGGTAAAAATAACAAAGAAAGACAAACATGGGACTGCCACAGGGTGGCCGCGGCCACTTAATAGAGATGGCCGCCCAATACAGGTAACAAATACAGTGTTTGTATGAGCGAAAAATCGGGACTTTGAAAACTGGTCGCCCTTGTACAGGGCCGTTATATACAGGTTCGACTGTATCACCTTCCTTGCTTCTCTATCTAGCCTTTTAAGCTCCGTTATTGGCCAACATTGGGTGGACATCAGGTAGCTTAGCACTTGTATCACAAACTGATTATTATTATTATTATTATTATGTTAAGGGCGTGGCTCAACAAGGTTGGACCGAAGGAGCTGTGCTGCAGGCTAGGCGCTCGGTCCCTGAATGTATGACCTCAGAGCACAGCACCACAGCCAGATAGAATGGGCTGGAATTGTAGGAATGGAGTAGCCAGATTTCTAGGATAGAAATTTCCAGGTTTAGGTTTTCCAGATTTTCCAGATTTCCAGGAATAGCCAGAATTCTAGGATGGAATAGCCAAATGAAATTCAGAACTGCGAGGATCATACACTTGATTTCATATCTGCAGTTCAATTCATTAATTATTTTCATAATTATATCATTTTGTTCATTGATGCGTTCATCACAGGAACATAAAAAAATTGTACCCACAAATGACTAGCTCCCAACATCAGTGGCTTTATAGCTCAATCGGTTAGAGCGTCGCAGCAGCATCGCAAGGTCACAGGTTCAAATCCCGTTGTAGTCATGAATTTTTCAGGCTTCTATATGCAATTGCTGAATTTGCATTCATAACTGCAAGGATTATACATGTAGCTTCACTTGATTTCAAATCCACAATTCAGTATATGATTCATTTCATGGATCATTTCTTTCATCATCATCATCATCATTATTATTATTGTTATTATTGCTATTATTGCTATGTAACATCACAGGCCTAAAAGGTGCTGCTGGCCTGGTCAATTATTCCCCTTGAGAGTGAGTAGCAACTAGTTCCTAAAGTTCCCAAAGGAGTCCCCTCCTGATTCCCTAAGGGATAAAAGTTAACGTTTCTTAGGAGTCTAGCTGTTCCCAACAGAGAAGTTTTCTGGATCACTTAGAGTCTGATGGTGGTGCCAAGCTTTTCAATGTGTTTGTCAAATTTATCAGATACAGCCCCTCATGCTCTGATCACAACTGGCACTACAGTCACTTTCTTCAGCTTCCACAACTTTCTTATTTCTTCCCTAAGAAGTTGGTACTTCTCTATTTTCTCCAGTTCTTTGTCTTTTACACACGCATCTCCTTTGCTTGCTTTCTAACGAAGAATGTCCAGTCATGGAGCTTCAGCTATCCTGACACACTGTACATTGAAATCCCACAGAACCTTGAAACCTTCGTTTTCTACCACTCTCTCTGGGGTGTGTTTGTACCACATATCGGTCCGCTCAGGTTCTGCCTTTCCACACAGTTGCCAATGCGCATACCATGCAACATTGTCGTGGCACCTCTTATATTCATGTTGTGCCAACTTGCTGCACTCACTTGTTAGATGGTTTACACTTTCTCCTTTCTCTCCACACTATGTTTTTGTCTATGTGGAACTTGATATAATTAGTTCGTAAAGCTTGCTCTTGGACGCTGCAGATCAATGCTACTGTACATCCTTTGAGGTCTCCTTTCTGCGTCCACCGCCATGTTTTATCCCAGTCCACTCCTGTCAAGTCTCTAACATACTGCCCATGCATTTGCTTCCCTTTCCATTTGTTTTCTGTTTCCTGTTTTGCACTCTTCTTATACTCTCTTGGTTCCTTTGCCTCATCTGTCTTCACTGTTCCTCTCTCCCCCACTTTCCTTAACAAAACCTCATTACATCTCCCTAGATACCAACCCAGACTGTTTTCTTCTCCCCGGACCCAAGCTTCACAACTAATAAGTCCTCTACCCCATCTCTTCCTTAGTACATAATTATATCCTTGCAGTGTCACTCCTTGAGTGTTCATGTAGCTCCTTATTCGTTGTCATCACTTTTCTGGTCTTTCTATCCATGCTTTGCAGTTCTTCTTTCGTCCATCCAATCACACCTCCACCATATCGTAGCAAGGATACAATTTATGGCTTTGATTTTGTTTTTACCATTCAATTTGGATTTCATGACTAGTTTCAGTCTTCGCATGTACACGTTTCTAAATATGTCCTTCATTTTTTGTTCCTTCACTTTATCCCCAGGTACTTGTATCCCTCTTCACACACCTCCTTAATTGTCTCGCCATTCACAAGTTGAATACCCTCTGTCTTGCTCAGCTTACAGCTTACCCCTCTTCAGAACCGTCACTCCACAGTTCTTTATACCAAATTCCATTCCTATTTCTTGACTAAAAGCCTGAACTGTGGATACCAGGCTATCTATTTCTTTTTCGTTATTATTATTATTATTATTATTATTATTATTATTATTGTTGTTGTTGTCGTTGTTAAATTTATGAGATTTCATGAGTTGTTGGTCTTTACCAGTTTGTAAAATAATTTTTGTTTGAGTGTAAGTAACATTGGTGTTATAAATGCAGGGGTTTCATTAAGGGCTGTGCACTGAGCAAACTGATGGGTTGTGGACATGACTTTGCCTTGCTGCTTTCAACATCTGACGGGATTGGGTTTTTTTATATACAAAGATTGATTTAAAAAATACAGTTTTGTCCTTTATTTGATCTATCTTCTGTTGTCGAAATTTCACAATTTCATATGCTGCGTTCAATTTCAAAAGCAACATTCAACTCAGAACGAATTGCCCCATAACACATTTTCTTCATGAGTTGAATTGCCTCTAGCAGAGGAAAGGCCAACATGTGAGTGCACTTTTTTGTGTCACATTAATGAATTAATTTTCTTGTGAATATTCGTATCGAATCATTAAATTGTCTAAAAAAGGTGTTATTTTTCTGTGGTTGAAGAACATTGCTGTAGGCTTCAGAATGCAGGAAAACACATCCCAAAATTTTCTGGGGAGCATGCCCCCAGATCTCCCTAAGAGGGATGCTTTGCCTGGGTGTTAAACCCACATGCCCCCCTGCGTCAAACTTAATGAAACCCCTGTAAATGACTGTTTTTGCACATTTTTATTTTATTCTCCCAGGAAGATGTTGGTACGAAAGACTGTACAACATCACAAGAGGATGATGAGAGTGAAGATGAAGGTTTAGAAGAGGTAAATGCACTTGAAAAAGGGTGAAAGCTATTGAAGGTCTGGGTGCATAAGTGGCAAATGTCAAATTTTAGGCTTTTTGTTTTTTCAATTTTTTATTTTTGCTTTCAGGAAATTGGCTGAAGTTTTTGCATCTGGCCTAGAATTAAACTTTTTCAAGAAATAACATGTACAAATAATAATCTGTTTTCTCCCTCCGTCTATAAGCAAAAAGAAGGAACCTTTGTTTTGAAATTTACGAAAGAGGAGGCAGAGTCAATAATGTGTGTGCAATGTGATTTGTGATAACCCTGTTGGTTTGGATCACCTAAGGTAAATCGGGGCTCGAAATTGCGACCAATATGTTCGCCAGTGCGACTAAAACTTCCACCTTGGCGACTAAAAATTCTCCTTTAGTCGCCAAGTTGGCGAGTTCATTTCTGGAAAAAGTGAAAAATAAACAAATAAGCGATTCAGGTTAAGGAACATCTGCAATTGCTTTGATGCGAAAAAATGTGGATCAAATCAAATTACATGTAACATGTCTGTTTTCCTTTAAAAGATGTGGAATTTCAACACAACACCATTACCAGCAGTGTTACTTCTGTGTAAATCACGGGTGCAGCATTTTACAGAAAGACTGCTGGTATTGAAAGAACGTACTTTGTATCCGCCATCTTGATTGCATTTAGCTTGTGTAACCTACAACATGACAGCTACAACAAGTTGTAAAAATAGTGGAGACACTTCACTTTCTAGCGGTGTTATTAATTTCCTCACACTGCAGTTTTATCTGTTGTGTAAACGGCGAAACCGCATTGATTTGAATACAGTTACTATTGTGCCATGAAATTTGCATTCGATTCAAAATGGTGAATTTAGCATGTAGTGCACGGCTTGCTTTTTGTATCTTTGATTTTCTTGCGAAAACGGTTTCGTGTAAACACTTCCAAACCACATCAATTTTAATTTGATGCAGTTTTGAAGTCATGAAACCGTGTCAAAGTGAAACTGTGTTCGTGTAAACGGTGCCTGAGCCATGCCAAGAAGAAGTATTTTGATGTCACTATTAGTCATACCATGTTATAACATTTTTTTTGAAAGGGTCATGAGGATAGTGAAGATTCTGATAACTATGAAATGGAAGAGGATACAGAGTAAGGATCTTAAGATTTAGTTACATATTGGAAGTGCTGGATGCATGATTGATTTTGTTGGTCAAATATGCCGTGTTGAGGAAAACAGGGAGCAAGGGAAAAAATAATTGAAAGGAATTCAACATCTTTTCTTCCTTTGCATTAACTAGTTTGAATTTTAAAAAAATATATGATTGTTTATCATTTGATGGGACTTTACAGTCCATGTTACTCCAGGTCTAAGCATTCCCATCTACTTAAATACATACCGGTACTTGCTCGAAAGCAACATCTCAAGGAAGTGCTTGTCATGAGGGCTATGAGAGGTGCAGAATGCTCCACTGACCACTATTTGGTAAGAGCAGAAGTTTAGCTCTAGTTGCAGGCTCCTAGAAGAAATTCATCTGTAGCCATCCCGAAAAAGCTAGATGGGAAAAAGCAAAAGACCACTAATTTCTGTTATGCCATAAGTTGCTCTCTTCACAAGCCTCTAGAGGAGTTGCGTGCGACACCATTGGAGGATGTGGACTCCTTGTGGAGTGCATTGAAGGACACTTTGCTGAACACTGTGACAGAAGTTCTTGGTCACCCCAATCGAAATACACCAAGCTGGGTTAGTGACAATCACGATGAAATCCAACCCCTTCTTGTGGAAAAGGAGAAGGCACACAGTTGACATCTGAATAATAACTCTGAAAGGAGCAAGCAGCTGCTGGTCAACTCTCCAACATGAAGTTAGGAGAATGAACACTTGGTGGGACAAGAAGGCCATTGAGCTGCAAATGTTTGCAGATGCTGGTACTCCCATGGCTTGCTCTCAGCTCTGAAGTCTGTGTATGGTCTGTGAGCAAATGCTCTCTTCCCTGTGAAATCAGCTGATGGGAGATGCCTCCTAACAGACCTGTCAGATATAACAGACTGATGGAGAGAACACTTTTACAAGCTATTAAAGGGGAACTGAAGGCAAAAAAATAAGTATTTTTTGTTTACACTTTAGACCATGCACAATAATGTTTTCAACTTTTTTCTGGCATATCCGTCGTTTTTCCACCTAAAGCATTGTGGCTCAGAATGGAGGAGTTGGCGGTCATTTTTTGCAGCTTATGACGTATGATATGGGGAAGACATGTGAGAGTGCCCCATGCAGAAGCAGTGTTTTGACTGATGTCTGTCGTGAATATCGAGTCCATGAAGAAATAGCAAAACGAAGAACATATCTACAGCAGCACTTGTTTCTCTTGATTATGAAATCTCTGTTCCCCATATCATATGTCACAGCAGGCTGAAGATTTAGTTTTTTGAGCCTGCACTGAAAAGGCTGAAACGACAGGAAAAGCCTGACTTCAAAGTCATTCTCTCGCAAAAAAAACAGAAAACGAGAAGAAATAATCCCACAAACTTAACTTTACTTATTTAAGCTTTCCTGATTTTGGCCTTCAGTTCTCCTTTAAAGCAAAAGGTTCAGTCATGCCAGAAGAGATGCTACGCACATGCTGGTAGTTAACCCAACAAGGCATGAACTTGATGAACCAATCACTGCCAATGAATTAGGAAAAGGCTCTGTAGCAGACTCGTTCTGGCAAGTCTCCAGGCTTACATGTACTGTAGATGGCATCCCCTCAGTTGTCCTGAAGCTCAGAGGTGAGCAGGTTGTAGACCATCTGGTCCTTAAACAGACTGAAGCCACTGTCAGAAAGTGTCCACCCTGACAGCCAATGTGGTTTCAGGGTTGGAAGGTTAACATCTGATATCACATTTACACTGCATCAACTACAAGAGAAGGCTGTTGAACAGCAACAACCTTTGTACATTGTATTCATCAGTTTCTCAAAAGCTTTCAACACAGTTGACCGAACCACACTGGGGGAAGTACTCAATGTGTACAGTTGCCTTGGCAAGTTTATAAACATGGTCAGACAGTTTTATGACAACATGTCTGCTGTGGTTTCTGTTTGAGGCTGCACTAATGCTCCTTTTTCAGTTTGCCACAGAGTGACACAGGGGTGTGTCTTGGCACTGACTTTGTTTTTCAGTCTACCTCACTGCAGTTCTGGAATATGTGGGTAACAGAACCCCTAAAGGGGCATACATTCGAACCCAATTAAGTGGAGGTCTCTTCAACCTTGCTCAACAATGCTGGTCTGTGCGAGGGAGCTTCTTTATGCAGATGACTCATCACTAGCTAGTAGCTGCAAGCCTGCAGGACATACAGGAGATTACCAATGTGTTTGCTGAAGCTGCAACTTGTTTCGGGCTGCGGATAAATGCTACCAAAACTAAGCAACCTGCCATAGAGGTGTACTGTGAGGCACTGAAGACTGCTGCAACGTTCACCTATCTGTGCAGCACTGTCAATAACAAGAACTCGTCCGATGCTGAGATCGACTGGAGAATTCATGTAGCTTGTAAGGCCTTTGGGTCTTTCCAGCAGTGTCTCTGGTGACGTCAGGACATCAAACTATGTATGATGATTAAGGTCTACAACTCTGCAGTGGTGCCAATGCTTTTATACTGCACGGAAGCTATGATCTTGTACTGAAGACATATCAAGCGGCTGACCGGAGTGCAACTCCGCCACAATCGCCACATCCTGAACATCAAGTGGCAAGACAGAATTCCTGATGTGACTGTCCTGGAATAACTGTAGAATCCTTGATTACCACAGCTCAGCTTCAATGTCTGGACATGTTTTTCATATGTCTGGTAACCGCCTCCCTATGCAAGTTATCTACAGGAAATGGAAGCGTGGCAGCCAGAAACTACACTTCTATACAGGCTCAGTGTGCTCAGATTGACACTGATACCTGGGAACGGCAAGCCTCATCCAGAACAACATGGTGTGGTGTGCTACACTAAGACCAAAAGAGTTGAGGAGGAGCGGGCAGTTGACTATTTGTCAGCTCATGATCGGTGCCACTCCATTCCTAGCAACAGTGACTTCATCTGTAGCAAATGCAAATGGCCACGAATATCCAGAGCTTCTCTTGCAGCTCACCTAAGAGCATGCAAGAACAAATGTACATTACATACTCTCTCACCTCTCTTGTCTTAATCAAAATCGATGGACTGCCGATATAATTATATTTACTGTGAGATCTTTCTGAACTATTGATCAAATAAATTGTTTGTTTATCCATGGTACTCCTTAAGAGTGCTCAGGAGCTCGTTTAGCATGTGTCCGTGCATTCAGGGTCGAATTTGGTTTTTCTGGAGGGGGGAACCAACAACAAACTCAAACCACATGTGACATTGGGACCGGGAATCGAACCCTGGCCACATTGGCGAGAGGCAAGTGCTCCCACCACTGTACCACCCCTGAGGCTGGAGTTGACCTCCCTGCTTAAGACATTTCTTTTACATGAGAAAAGCAGTGATGTTTCTATCAACACAAGCTCAACTCTAGCCTCACTTTCATTCATAGGCCAGGTAACTACGGACACAACTGTAAAAATGGTTTATTGGTTACTCCTTTTTTCAAAAGAACCCATGAGACACTGTAGCTGTTTGTTCATTTTATTAAACAGGCAGGACTCTAATAAAGAAGTGCAGGAAATTGGTGCGGCAAACTATGCAGTGTTGGAGCGGATAAGAGTTAATAGGAGGGAAGACCATCTTAAGGTTTTTATCAGTAGTGAAGTCACTGTTCATGCACATGTCCTTTTTCTGTGGACCAAATTCTTGGAAAGTCTCAAAAAAGTTAACAGCAGAATTATTTTTGAGGGAGGGGGGATTACATTATTTTTCAAACGTTGGTCATGTAGCGCTTATATTTGAACAGACACTAATCAGTCAAGTCTATTTTTGAGGGAGTTTGAATATGCACATGTATCTAACCAGGCCAGACAAGACAAGGATGGATGTTTTTAAGAGTTTCAGACCAAAAATTTAAATGTTAGGAAGTGTTTAGACTCATTGTAAATTCTAAGCTGACCTTAACTTTGGCTGCATTAAAAACTTGAGGTGTTTCAGATAATATTATTTCTTCTGGCTTAATTGACTACTGCCCCATAGGCTTTGTAGTGCCATTGGAACAAACAATTACAACTTAATATTTAATTAACAATAAACTCTGGCACCCAAACTACTTGCCATTTTGTTTCCACAGTTACTGTGACGACGTCCCAGTCGTCATTTAGCATTTTTGCTGTCTTGGCTTTATTGCAGGGCACAGTCTGTGGGTCAGTGCAAGCAACAGATAGATTAATGAAGGAACTCAGAGATGTGTACAGGTCGGAGAGCTTCAAAAGAGGTATTAAAATAAATAATGTATCTCAAAATAATGATTATTATTTCGGTTAATTCTAGAATCTTTTTATTATATGTAAACCCTTTCTTTATCTTACTTAAGAATATGATGATTATCATGTTTCTACTATTAAAGGGGCTAGGTCACGCTATTTTAGGTAATTTTGTTTAATTTTGTTAATTATGACCTCTAAACGTCAAATTAGGAGAGCAAGAGTCTTTCATTTGCAATATCAACATAACAACTGAGAATGATTTTCCAGCTGTGTAAATGACATTTTGACATAGACTGATATAAATTTGAAAAAAGGTGGGCCGACGTTTTTCAAATTTACCCAAATTCAATCCATTTCAATCCTCTCCAGTTTTGTCCATCCATGTCCCTTCTTGGCTTCCCTGTGTTTTGTTAGAGTTCTTCTATAGTTTTGAACAGTTATTTTGATATTTTAGTTAATTCTATGACCATTCGATCAGTGCTGAAATTGCCTAAAATTGCGTGACCTAACCCCTTTAAATATAATGAACAAGAGTTTGAGCTACCATAACATTAGAAGGGCTGTTTCATCATCAGAGATCTTTTTGCCCAATCATGGCCAGCTTTTGAGCGGGACGTACATGCATGTTTATCATGACTTTTACATGTCCAATGACCTGTCAAAAAATTGTAGGTAAATTTTATTAAAATGCCTTACAGTGCATTTCACAAAACTTTGGATGGGTGGTTTGAGAAGTTCACTTTGCATTTCACTTAGAGTGCCCCTAACCCCAAAATATTTTTTTCGCTACATGAATCTTTGCACCTCTTCGAAATGCATTACGGCCTTTTTTTCCTTTTTCTAACTAATCCTGCCTTTTTATAGGCTTCAAAACTTGCGAAAAACTAAGCATCTTTTGTTCACGACCGAGTCAGAAGGGGAGTGGGTCTATCCCTGATTTGACGTCACAAACTGATTTACATTGCATTAACTCTTTGTAAACATGCATCCAAAGTAGATTGTGACATCAAATCAGGAAAAAATGCACTCCCCTTCTAACTCGGTCGTGAACAAAAGATGCTTGGTTTTTCGCAAGTTTTGAAGCCTATAAAAAGGCAGCATTTGTTAGAAAAAGGAAAAAAATGGCCGCAATTCGTTTCGAACTGGTGCAAACATTCAGTTTAGCGAAAAAAATATTCAGTGTGTACTGACAATGTGAACATTTATATTACCAAGCCCAGCATTTACAGCAGGGAAATCCTCAACAAACTGGTAGAGAATAATGTTTGATTGCCTGAAAATGTCCCATTGCGTGCACTTATCAATCGCAGCTTAACACAAGATCTTGGTCATTCTTTCAAGAAAGTTAGTGTTATTCCACAGGAATAATTGACTCTTGAAAACGAAAATAGACTTATCCAGTATTTAGCAGCTTGTGCAGCAACTGATCCAGGGGCAATGTATTTTTTTTGTTCGATGGTGAGGACTATTGTGGGACTAACCAATCACACTACCCAATCTCAACAAGCTTTGCCACATTCCCACAAAGTTAGGTGCAAAATTCTCATGTTCATTTAAAAAGTTTGCCATTTGCTTGACAGTTATGCAATGAAATTCTTAAGTTCAAAGCAAACTTTAAGAATTTAAAACGAACTTTGCAAACCGCCTGTCCAAAGTTTTGTGAAACTCAATGTAACCTTTGGACAAGACAATAGACATGCATCACATCTTTTCAAATACCACTTATTGTTCTCATCTGGCCACACGATAACTAATTTTATCCATGACAAACATGATGGGTACAATGGAGCCCTTTGATTATTATTCCAGGAACATATTCGGTGTGTCTTAACAATGATAATCTATATGACTGGACAATTAAAGTTATCAGGTATGTACACTTCCAGATAAATTGATTTCAAAAGTAATTTTTTCTTGTAGCAATTATGAGCCCAACAAAATTGACTGAGTGGCTTCACAGCTATTAAAGTTGGTAGAGCATTGCACTGGCATCACAGAGCTCATGGTTTCAAATGGCATTGAAGCCACCTGTCTATAAGAGACATTTGCTTAAATTGTCCTCTTCAGAGAAGTGTGATGATCGCTTCTATCTTTTGTTAGTAATTATCTCACAGTGTACATAGCAAATGACTTTCAACAGTTATATTGAATTTGACTGCTGACTTTGCTACATGTATCTTTAGAGTGGATCCAGATAGTACATTACACAAAGATCTAATGCAGCTCAAAGGGCAAGAAGGCACAGATCACGTTTTATTAAACATGACATTTACAGTGAGTGAAATATATAATGTAAATTTATATGTAAGGCAGTGCTGGAAATAATTTTTCTTTATTCAGAGGACATATGTCCTTTCAAATCTTCCTTTTGGTCGGACATTTGACAAATTGGACTGGACATAATTTATTGACTGACAACACCTTGAAGAAGAGAACTCAAGATGTGCTGGTGTCATGTTTGGTCATCGTGTCTGATCATAATGTGAAATTGGCCGGACATTTCCAAAATTTGGTCGGACAATGTCCGATGACCGACTGTTATTTCCAGCCCTGTAGGGTACTTGAAGTTCAAGAATATATGAAAATTTCAGCCTCACAGCCTTTCTTTTTACAATGCTCTATGTATTACTGTCATTGGCTCAAGAAAAGTGATTTTCTGTCCAGTTATATAGAAAAGGTTCAGAAGAAATGAATTAAAAAATCAGAAAAATCCAGGAGGAAAATCTGGGTCAACTAAATTTTTGTAAAGTATCATTTCTGGCAGCTGAAAGCATAAAGCATAAATAAACAAATACTTTAACCCATTGACTCCCAGGGACTCCCCACTGTCGGTGACTGATTGGCCGGTTTCGGCTGGTTTGGACGTCAGTGGGTTAATTGGTATAAGCCATTTTATTATATCAGTTTTTTGTTACTTGGTGTGTGGGGTGTAAAAATTGGACATGCTGCTCAAGAACCAATGATTTCCCTTTCCTGTGTACCAGTGCAGATACACTGTATTAACCCATTCATTCCACAGGCATCCCAGGAAACCCCCAGTTGACGACTAAAATCGTTGGGCATTAGACAGAGTAAAATCTGTTAACTCTCACTGCCAGGATCCAGTGGGTTATAAGAAATGTCAGGAGCTTATTTCATTAATATCCTTTTTTTTGTTTGCGGTTATTTCTTTTACAGGAAAAATTTCCATTTGATCCTCCATTTGTCAGGGTTATTTATCCTGTCTTAACAGCAGGGTAAGTTATTACACCTGTAGGTAAATCCAGACAGAACTTGTCCGTTGCTCTCTTGAATGCTATTGTTTGCAATATTCCAAAAGGAGCCGCAAAGGTGATACAAGTAATGATTTTTTTATTTGTAACATTTTTTACAGTGATGGCAGGCCATTTTTAATACCCCGCTATTTATATTCTGACCAACATGTACATTGTGTATGATTATTTCACTTGTTTACATGTATCTCATTCTCATGGTGTAAAGTTTTCTTTCAAAGTGAACATTAAAAGTTTAAAATATCTTAAGCTCAAGCCTATGCTTTAAATATGTGGGCATAAATCTAGACAACACTTTGAAGCTTTCAGAGGGGCTTTATGACCTATTCTCTACATGTATATTGTACATCTCTTACGACCACTCAGATTGAACGATGAATGACCTTGGTATTATATGAAAGCTTGTTTTTGGTAAGCTAATACGATAAGTGGTGATTCTGATGTTTTTTTGTAGTTTGACTTGAATGCCATCCATAATATTTACTTTGAAGTTACTCTTTTTCCTCTCCTTAGTTATGTGTTAAGTGGAGGAGCTCTGTGTATGGAACTGCTTACTCCTCAGGTACAGTCACCCCTTTTTTGTCAGTGTTCTTCCTTATATCTGTCTTCTGTGCCCTTTAAGTAATTTTACATTTTAAGACAGTTAATCTGATCTAATAAGGCATGTACTGGAGATGTCATGTGGGAATTCCTTGAATTCCATTGGCAATATTTCTAATGGTGAACTAAATGGGTTTTTTAGCAAATTGTGAATAAAGAGTTCTTTTATATATACATGTTACAGTATGAACAGTAAGATAGTAAGATAAGAAAACTCCCAAGTATTGACAATTTAATACTAAGGTCTGGCTTGGATGTAGTATTTTTCCTATTGAGAACCTTAATGTCAAACAAGGAGCAAGTCAGGTGCATTTGTACAGAAAAAAAAATTGATACCAAATTGAATCTAAAACTCTCAACTATCTATGAAATTTTTTTTTCTTGAAATGGGGCACTTTGCAGCACCATTAGGACATGCCAAATATGGATGCAACAGTTATTATTTTTTCAAACCACCCAATAAGAGTCATAAAGGTAATAAACTCCTATCAGGTTCTTTGTTATTGAACTATGGAGTTGTTTCCTGTAATGCCCATCTCTTTGATTATTGCTGTGTCTATTTTCACACTGTCAGTAACTTCTGTTAATGGTGACATTCATTTTTAAGGTGATGTAAATATGATGATGTAGATATTGTAAATGGAGTGCAGGGCTGGTGTAGCGGTGGGAGCACTCTCCTCCCATAATTGTGGCCTGTTTTCAATTTCCAGATTCAGCGTCATATGTGGGTTAATTCTGTTGGTTTTGTACTCTGCTCTGAGAGGTACTCCATTTTTCCCCCTCCCAAAAAACCAACATGTGATTTAACTTGCAGTAATTTGCATTAACTTGGAAATTTCAGTTTACGGTGTCCCCAATTAGTTTTCCAGCACTTAAAGACTATACTTAAATGAAGTTCCTTTCCTTTTTCTTTCCTCTTTAGGGATGGAGCAGTGCCTATACAGTGGAGGCAGTTATCATGCAAATAGCTGCTACGTTGGTCAAAGGAAAGGCAAGAATTAACTTCCAAGACAACAAAAAGGTATGAATATACCCCGGTAGTCAAGATGGTTTAAATTGTATTCTGTTTCAGAATGTTTTTTTGGCTATATTCAAACCTGCCAACCACAACAAAAAACCCTTTTTTGGGTAGGTTGTGCATGTAAGGTACATTCACTTGTGAACATTTTCCTTCCTTTCCTTCTTCCATCCATTTGCAAATTTTGAAATTCCAATGAAATATGTCATATTACCAAAATGTTTCTCCTTTTTTAACCAGATCGTTTACTAATTGAAAGCAAAAGAAAATTTCAATTTTCACAATGTACGTGAAAATAAAATTAGGGAGCATTCACAAAAACATGTTGGGGGGGAGGGGGCTGATAAGAAATTATCTACCATCTAAAAAATTTGGAAGACCCCTAGTTGCTGCATTAAACATTTTCAGGGACCCCTTTTAGTATCCATAAAATTTGAGACACCCCCAACCTACCTCATGGCCACAAACCAATGCACGATTCAGAAGTCAGAAGAACGAGCGAAACAAATAAAGGCACAAAGAGCATAACGATCTGCTAAGAAACTCAGAGAAAAGGTAAGGCAAACAAAGCCTTTAGAAAGCCGGTAACACAACCTAACAGGACAAAAAGATCCTGCAGGCCGGGTCAAAGCTTTAAAAGCAGAATCATTCGTTTCTACCAACAAGCCTATCGGTCAAAACTAGAATGAAACTGATGCAAAAGTGTGAGGCCAAAGGGTCACATTCACATTACTGCAGGGACACGGTTTTCGCCGGTTTTGTAAAGTAGCACACATATTTCTGAATAATAATAATAATAATATTTCTTATATAGCGCCTATCCAGAGGTGATCTAAGCGCTTTACAAGTCATGAAAAATTAAAAATTAAAAATTAATTCATAAACGAAAAAGAGTTATACAAAAATTTCCTTGAATAAATAAGTTTTAAGTCGTGTTTTGAAAGTCTGGAGATTATCAGAGTTTTTTATTTGTTCTGGGAGATCGTTCCAAAGTTGTGGCGAGGCGACAGCGAAAGCTCTAGATCCATAAGACTTCAAATTATAGCTGGTAGGGTTAAGACGGAGCGATGTAGATGAGCGGAGGGTTCTTGAAGGACGGTAGAGACTTATCAGTTCTTGTATGTACGAGGGAGACAAATCATGCAAAGCCTTGAAAGTGAGAATTAGAATCTTAAACTTTATGCGTTCATTAATTGGTAACCAGTGTAGATCTTTCAAGATGGGAGTAATGTGGTTGAATTTCGAGAAAAAAGTTATTAAGCGCGCGGCGGCGTTTTGTCTATACCGTAGTTTTAACAGCATATTTCGGAAGATTGTACAGAAGGGAGTTGCAGTGGTCAAGTTTGGATGAGATAAAGGCATGCACAAGTGTTTTGGCAGTTTCCGTTGATATAAATTTTCTGATACGTGATAGATTACGAAGGTGATAGAATGCAGATTTACATACAGTATTAATATGAGGCAGCGTTGACATGGTACTGTCAAAAGTGACACCAATATTCCTGGCAGTTTGAGAAGGCTGGACGGTGTCTTGACCAAAGCAGATTGATGGCAAGCAGTGCTGTAGTCTAAATTTTGAGTGAATAAAGAGGAACTCAGTTTTTTCTTTATTCAATTTTAGTTTGTTGATACTCATCCATTTGTCCAAATCAGTCAGGCATAACTCGATACGTTCAACAGCCTCAGTCAGTTCCAGGTCATTATTTGTTGAAAAGGAAATGTAAAGTTGCGTATCGTCAGCATAGAGGTGAAATTGGAAGTTATGGTGTCGAAATAAGTCAGTTAATGGGGCAGTATACAATAAATAGAGGATAGGTCCAAGCACAGAGCCTTGGGGTACTCCACAACTGAGGTTATGAGGTTGTGATTTATTCCCATTAATCAGAACAGATTGAGTGCGACCAGTAAGGTAAGATTGAAACCAGTTGAGAGCAGTTCCGCTGATTCCAAATTTAGAGTTTAATCTATTAAGCAGGATTTCATGGGCGACGGTGTCGAAGGCAGCAGACAGATCAAGAAGAAGAAGTATAACGCACTGACGATTATCAATAGCACGCATGATATCATTATGGACACGTACAAGAGCAGTTTCACAGCTATGAAAAGGCTTGTAGGCCGTCTGTAGTGGCTCGTGAAGGTGGTTACTTAGCAAGTACTCATGTAAGCGCACAGCCACGACTTTTTCAATGATTTTCGAGACTACTGTAAGGTTTGAGATCGGTCTGTAATTTTTAAAGATTTCGTGATCTAAAGAAGGTTTCTTGAGTAGAGATGTAGGGAAAGCAGTTTTAAGAGAAGGAGGCAGATAACCAGATTCCAGAGATAAGTTAACGATCTTACAAAGTGTCGGTAGAAACATTTCAAAGTATTCTTTCATCAGTGCGGAAGGAAGTGGGTCTAAGATGCATGATTTTAAGACGATCTTATGAGCAATCTTAGACAATTCATCAGTAGATGTAGGTGAAAAATTAATTAGTTGGCTTTGTAGTGAAGGTGAGTCAAAGGTGCAGAAGAGATCAGGAGTCAAGTGAACTTTAATTTGATTTTGGATTTCAATAATTTTAGTTTCGAAGAATTCAGCGAAATTGTTTGCTGAACACACTGAACACACTTAACACACTCGACATGACATTTTTGGGGCTGCAAGACGCCTTGCAAGCCCTGAAGGTGTGAGCTGCAGTACTGCTCAGAAATATGTTAACCAGAAAACACACACGAAAGGCGGATATGTATAAGCGTATGTGCATATAACCATATGCATATTCGCGTATAAATATACACGTATATGCGTATACTGATATACACGTCTGACTCATTAGCTAGCTTATTGTTTTGCTTTTTTTGGCCAGTAATATATTATTGTTCTAAAGAATAGCTTGACAGCACTGAAATAGTTCATGACTACGAACTACATGATGAACACCCACTTCCACAAACAGTTGTCATGTTTGGAATACACTTGTCTGAAATTAAAATCCTCCGTGTCAGGCTTTAATCAATACTCTCGTCGCTGTCGGAAATTGAAATAAAATTATTTGTCCTTGTCAGAATTTCAGTTCATCGCATTTTCTTTTTCAATATACTAACATACGGGGCAACTGTATTTTACTTGGTGTGATCACTTCACTTAAGAAAAGTCATATAACGGAAATTGAAATAAAATTATTTGTCCTTGTCGGAATTTCAGTTCATCACATTTTCTTTTTCAATGTACTAACATACAGGGCAAGTGTATTTTACTTGGTGTGATCACTTCACTTAAGAAAAGTCATATAACGGCACGTGATGTGGAAATGCCTGCAGCTCCGAAGTTGATGGCCGTTCCACAGTTAAAACGGGTTTTGCGTATCAAGCATGTAACAGGCAACTAGCCATTCGTGTGGAGTGCAATTTGAGGCAATAAATCACAACAAAGAACTAAAATTTTGTCTTTCCTTGATTCATTCGTCCTTGCTATGACTGCTATGTGATGTACAACAATAAAATATTTCTACTGTCCGCAAATCTTAAAATGAAGACTATAACTATGTGTACACTAGAGCAAAAGTTTCTGGATTTGTGACAAGTCCAGAACGTTTAAGTACCGGATTCGTTTTTGTGTTTTTCATTGTGTAAACAGGTTATCACACAAATCCAGATTGTCTAAGCCCACCTGTGATCCTTCTGGATTGCGTTTGCAAAAAATGGCCACTGAGCTACCAGGATATACGAGGTTCTTATAATTTTTCATGAGATCTTTGATTTTGCTGGTGATTCTCTCACGATTAAAGAGACTATTGCTGTGTGGGAATTCTTCGTACTGACATATAAATTTACTTCATAAGTCCTCATATTTTCTCTTCACGGACTCTCACTCGTGGCCTTCAAAATCTTGATTGTGATGAGTAAGATCGAACCACTCCAAGTAAGAGTTCCACTTCAATATCAGTCTAGCTCAACGTGCCTGTATTCTCTGATTTTGGCTTTGGATGCCATTTTGAGTAATGAAACAGCTCTTAGCAAGTGGACTCCTCGAGTCAGTACGTCAGTCAGTACCACCATTGTCCAGAGCTACTACCGGTATTAACCAAAAACAAGTAACAGAAAAAATAGGTTCTATCCAGGTAAAAAAGTCCGCTGGTCCAGACAACGTTAACCCAAAGCTACTAAAGCTCGCTGGGAATGTGATAGTACCATCATTAAGGACGGTGCCTACTATTGTTATTGTGCATACGTTCTGCGCATCTCCAGATACGGATTTTCTATCGGAAGTGCTTACTAATGCGGGGATATTTTTGCGCTGTTTAAATTTATGCAGAGAAAGCAGAACTTAGCATGTGCTCTTGGTATCCAAAAAGAAAATTGGGGGTAACCATGCATTTTTCAGAGATAATTAAAGTATTAATTTGGAAAGGAACGCCATACATTGCTTTGTATTTTAAAGCTTTTTGCTAATATTGTTGATTAATTATCTTTGAAAAATGCGTGGCTACTCCCAATTTTCTTTTTGGATTTTAATAACACTTGTTGAGATCTGCTTTTCCCGCATATTCAGTAAACCATGCAAAAATACCTTTGAATTAGTAGGCACCGTCCTTAACACGCTTGTATCAACACAGCCTCAAAGACGAAACTGTATTCTCTCAGGGGAAATGCGCACGGGTTACTCCAATTCACAAGGGCGACGATGAGACTGATCCAGCTAACTACACACCAATATCATTACTTAGCGTACCGAGCAAGATTCTCGAATCTGTAGTAAACGACGCCTTAGTGACACTTGTGTTTGCCTCTAACGATCTCGCCTCTGACAGACAGTGGGCATTTAGAAAAGGCTTCTCTACTGAACTAATTCTAACTCAATTAACAGAACTGTGGAGAAAAGAGGTGGATTTTAAAAAGGCTTTTGACTGTGTCCAGCACGAACAGCTGTGGACAAAGTTACAGAGAAACTTTGGGATTTTAGGTCCATTGTACAACTGGCTGAAAAGCTACCTTAGTAATTGACTTCAGTACACTGTCGTAAATGGCATTAAATCTAAAATGCAATCAGTTTCAGTTGGAATCCCTCAGGGCTCGGTCCTATTAGCACTGTATATCAACGACTTACCATCTTCGGTCCCTTCAGGTGAAACCAACCAATACACCAACTAAACAAAGTACTGAAGGAGCTTTACTCCTGGTGTCTTAATAACAGGCTCACACCACACCCCAAAAAGAGCAAGGTTATGCTATTATCTAAAACCAATACTGTGGGGCCAACCCCACTCGTTACAATCGGGGGCTGCCTTTTCAAACTGGTAAGCAAATCGAGGCTACTCTGTGTAACTGTGGACGATAGGCTAACATGGTCACCACACCTATCTGAAGTGAAAAAGAACTTTGCCAATAAACTCAATCTATTAAGAAAATCGAAGTTTCTACCTAAGAGCATTTTAGAACAATTCTACTTTAGTGTTATTTTGCCTTCAATCACCTATGGCCTTGTGATATGGGCAAACGGCAGCAACTCTGAGCTATTTAGGTCAATCGATAAACTCCACGGCCGAGCCGCGAAGTTAATCTATAACTTAGGGAATGACACTTCTTATGAAGACGCACTTAAGATAGCCAAATGGCATTCGTTAGCTTACATTTACAACATCAAACTGTTCAAGCTTATGCATAATGCTTACAATGACAGACTACCTGTACCATTAAGTGATAACATTGTTACTGTGAGAAATACCGAGTACTTGTTAAGAAGATCAGAAAACATTGCTATTCCTAGGTTTCAATCTTGATACTTAGAACAGTCTGTTAGTTACAGGGGCGCCATCCTCTGGAATGCAATTGCATCCAGGTATCCAAACTTAACCCGTGCTGAACGTTGGACTCTAGACTCTAAACTCTAGACTGAGTAG
>NC_090870.1:18182686-18190186 GCF_036669935.1 Montipora foliosa | reverse complement strand
CATATTGCAAACTCAAAAAAAATTGTTCGTGATCTGTTATTTTTGCCTCTACTTGCCATTTCTTTCAACCTTTGTACGAATCTGTGCCTCAAATGCATTTTTCAGTGTTGCACTCTGGTATGGTTGTTGTCTGGAAGTCATTGATTCTTATCTTTTAGTTGAATTTCTTCGTCTGTTAAATTGTTCAAACTGATATCAATATGATCTTGGTAAAATTGAAGAACAGCTCCCCGATGAGTTTGTCGGGAAATTGTCACTAAACTGTCAACCAACAGATGACCAAAAGCTCAGCAACACTACCAACAGGAGGCTGACAGATATTCAAGTGTTCCATTCCAGTTCTAAAGAGGAATTTGAATGTTCATTTCAGTGTTGTGGATACTGGTCATGCGTGACATAGCTTGACTGTAAGTGTGAACTCTCCCAGTGAGCTGTTCCTCAGTTTCACTGTGATCTTTAAAAGTCAACCAGGAAGGAATCTCATTCATATACCAATGGATGTTTGTTTTGCAAATGGCTAGAGTCGTTGCCTGAATACTTTCTTTAAAAAATAGACCCTTCTCCAAAATGGTGGCAACGGAAGTTGAATGAGTTAAAATTGAACTGAACGAAAAACTGATACCAGAAATATTAGGTGTTATATCAGCTGAGAAAATGTAAGTTGAAATCTGACAAATTTACAGACGTTTGTATGATTGGGGTATATGCCATACCCCAATCATACAAACGTCTGTAATTTTTCATTTTTCAACTTACTGTTGCTGTTATTACACCTCATATGCTGAAATTTTGCAGGGTTACTAAACTAAAGGTGCTCTTTCTATTTCTGGTGTCAGTTTTTAATTTTAACTTATTTGAATTTTCGGCCACCATTTTAGAGAAGGGCTATTGAAATTGAAGTTTAATTTCAGGCTAAAATGGCAGATCTGGGTACCTTAGCACATTAGTACTGTAGTTGAACCTTAAAATTCTGATTGCGAACATGAAGTCGTTGGGACCACCAAAAATGAATAGGAAACAAACGTTTTGGAAATTATGACTCATTGGCTCAAGTGTTCTTCTATTTTTTTAGAATAGGAAGTCTAGTTGTTTGTAGTAGTAAATGTTCTTCCATTCAGATAAGTTGTCATTTTTTCATGTTTATCTACATGTACAGGATTTGGTAAAAGTAAAGAGTCCGATCCCACCAACGCGTCGGCCATTCTTTACTTTTACCCAAGATTTTCATCCATCCATGGTTTCTGCAAGTAGATGGTATGCATTCCAAGATACCCAAGGGTTTTCTTAAAGAAAGCATACTGGTATCTTTACAAAAAGTCCATAGCCAAGTAGGCTTTCAATGAATTAAATTTCTTTGCTCAATTGGATCTGAATTATGTGATTTTTTTCGTTTAACAGACACTATTGTAGCATTTTGTTGAGATTCTGAATGATCCAAAAGTTGTTTTGAGTTATGGCTAATAAAATTGATATCCTGGCCATATTTGGCTGTTCAATTTAGAAAATCAAAAGAGAAAAAGCCAGAGAAATCAAGAGTGAATGGTTTGTGGCAACAGTTTAGTTACAATGTACATGTATGAATGCATGTTTGACTTGTTTTTATACAAATCAGAGTCCTCTTCTCTTTTTATCCTGACCCCAGTTATTTAAAGGCTGGACAATAAATATTGTATCCGGCGGATAATTCACTATCCAACAGTTTCAGTCCGTGCAAAGATTTCTGTATTTGCTCACATAATCAAGAATAAGTAAAGGTGTATGCTAAAACCTTCACTAATGTTTAACATGAAGTATAATTAACAATTATTCCATGAGCGCACATTGGATATGAGTTGGCTATAACCAGTCTCATATCCAGCAAGCGTGAATGGAATAAAAATTATTGATTTATTAAATTCCTTAAACTCCAAAAGTTTGGAAGTAAGAAATAGGAGCGAAAAAATCGAGAAAGTCCGAGCAAAATCAAAAAAACTTGATGAAGATGGGATTTTGTGTAATACCTTGTGGTCAGAAAGACGCAGGCTCATCACAAAAACATTTCGATCCAAACTTTCCACAAAAAGGCTCTTTTTTTGCTTTATTCAGAGAGAAATTTCGCTTTCTGGCGGAAAAAAATATTTAGCTTAGCAACGCTTAGTGCAATCAATTGCCATATAAGGTCAAACTAAGGTACATGTATATAATCTGATGACCGAGATTGAGTGAACCAATCAGAGCACGAGAAATGCATTAATTAATAATTGAGGTCGATTAAGAATAATAATTGGAATTCATGTTAGACGTTATACTCTGGATAGTGACCTGTTGACTGGATAAAGTTATCCAACCTTTGGACAACCGGGGCCTGGTACTTAGAAAGCCCCTTAGGTTTACTGGAAAGGTGCTGTCTCAACAAGAGCTTTAATAATCAATGACAGAGCTTTCACTTAATTCCCTTTTAGTTTGCATTTAAGCTATACACTGCATTTGCTAATTGTCACAAATTACCTGTAACTTACCCTAACATAGTATTTGTACATAAAATAATGTAGTGGTACCAGCTACTTTTGAAAAGAGTTAATAAAGGGCTATTTTGTCATCTTATTCAGTTTAATAAATTATTGTTTACTGTGCTGTTCCTTGGGCTCGGTAGAGAATTACTTAATACCTCTTAAGTCCTCCTAACCGAGTTTGAGGTGTGAACTGTCATAAATCTTATTTTGCAAATTTTCCCTGTTTAACAAAATGGAAAAATGTTTAGGCTCTAAAAGAACATGTAACCTGTACATCAGCTGAATCTTTAATCCTAATCATAACCTTACAGTGTTTCTGTCTCCAAAAGTTAAATTTCATGTAAAGGCTGCCCAAGTTCATAAAGGTAACAAAAGATTGGCAGCTATTTGCTTTTTAAAAGCATGAGTCTATCCCCAAGGTGATTGCATTGCAGTTTTCAGGAACTTTTAAACTAGAAGTAATCAAAGATTAATAAGTTCGTTCGAAGTTCAATGAATTTAGCTAAAACCAGGCTTTGATAAGCAGCTACGAAATTCTTCAACAACATTGAGAAAATAACTTACCGAGAAAACAGCAGCAGCTACGAAATTCTTCAACAACACGTCCGCCATCACCCGATGTTCGCGAAGAAGACAGAATTTTGTGTCGCACGAGGCAGAATCCTTTGCGCAACGAGAATGTGACGTTCATAACTGCCCGCCCGATAGAAAGCCCAAAAAACCCTCAGAGCTTTCGCTGGCGTTCACAGGAAACCCACGAAATTAGGAAGCGTTCTCCTTCGTCGAACGCAATTACAGATTTCATACATTATATCTTGAGTAAAGTTTAACCCTTTCCTGCCAGAGGGGCTCCCATTGACAAGTAAAATCATCTGGCTTATCACTCTCCGCCAAGAAAGGGTTATGGAGAACAGATGTAGAGGTTATCCTCAAATAGAAAAATCATTCGAGCTAGAAGTACTTCTAAATTCGAACTGAAAGGCATAGGGTCAAAACAATGATTTTACTAAAGATTTCATCACAGCACCAAACAGTAGATATCCATCAATGAGACCAAACCCTTGCTTACTTCCTGGACTGTATGACATGAAGTCCAACTACCAAATTGTTGTTCATAATTGATAATAATCATTTTGTGTTATTACTTCTATTGTATTATTATTATTATTATTATTATTACACTTTTAGATGATAATGTCTTTGCCATCATGAAAAGTCGCTGTATTTTTTATTTTTCTGTGTTATAATATGGACTCTTTTAGGGGTCAAAAAACGCCTGGGCCACGCCCAAATTGGTCTCCTTTAAGGGCTTAATGTGAAATTTCCGACGAGCATCCCTCCCCTTTTTATATGGGAGTCCTCCCCACCGGGGGCGGTGAGGTTCAATATTCGACTCCTGTTTTAAGTAAGTATCTGTTTATTACCACATTTAACCTTTGAGCCAGTTCCTGCTGCCATGTAAAACAAGGAACAAACAGAACCGGTTAGCTTCCTCAATGCAATCGCATGTCAGTAGACCAAGATTAAACGTTCCATTCGAATCTCCAAACTGTCAGGTCTTAGTTATCAAATAGAAATGTTCAATTAGATAGTTTTGATTGAAGCTTCCAGAGCTATAGCTTTTTTGCGATTGCAAAATTGCAATTTTAGAGAGGACTTGTGTGCAAATTCTCTTAAGTTAACTTAGCTCCATTACCAGCTGCTTTACGGAAAATAAGCCCACAAAGTCCGGGCTCGAGAGAGCGGCAGAAATAAAGCCTATGAGTTTAGCAGGTACTAAAAGATAAGAAGGCTTTAGACAAGCCCATGACATTCACAAATACTTTAATGAAATAAAGTGTTAGTGTAGTTTGCTCTGTCTGCCACACTTGACACCATTGTATCGGTTTTCTGACGGTTTTGTATGCGGTTTTCGGTTTTGGCCGAATTTTTTTTAGGTTTTGCGGTTTTGGATGATTTTTTTTTTTTTTTCGGTTTTGCGGTTTTTAATACACCCCAATGTCCCCCTCTATGTACGCAGTCAGACAACACTCTCTACCTCAGAAGCCCATGCATGAGTGGTGAGCTTGTCTCTGCCTATACAATCCCCTATGAACATTTGACAGAATTAGACCATCAAAAACTGCTTCCCAACCTTTCGATGGTGGTTGTCCTCACCTGCTTGTTATTACCCTGATCCGGGAGCTATTTATATAATGGCCGCTCTCAGTTTAACCGAATAAGCCTCTACTCTATCTGACGGCTCTGCCGATTACACATGGGAGGATCCCCATAACGCGCAAGGTGCTATAACTGCCCTCGCCACTGTTGTTTTGGCATCTGATGTTGAACGATCTACCGTTTGCACCTCAAACGGTGGGCTGTCTGGATTGCATACGTCGAACGACGATCTTGTCGTTTCCTCCCATCAGAATATAGATTTCGGCCTGTTCGGAAACTCCAAAATGACCTGCATGGCGCAACGTAGCAAGGTTTTTGCTGTGGAAACAACTTACTGATCCAACCCGACACCCTACTGATAAGACGCAAACCTCCTGTTTTAATAAGGTTGGAACCTGTCAACTAATAAGTGGATTACTTTCCACTCCAAGTGACCCTGGTTCTTGGGGAGCCTTTAACTTATAACGAGTACGTTTCAAAAGTAGTCTCTTCCTGCTTTTCTAAGTTATGTCAATTTAACCAATTATGAAAGCAGAGTTTCGACTCGAAAACCTCTTTTATTGATAATCTTCCTCCCCAGTATTCAGTAAAATGCTCTATTTGGCATCTGTCAGCATGGGTCAAATACACCCTCTACTCTGCCACTAATATAAACAAGAATCCAATCAATCCAAAATTTTCGCTCGGAAAATAGTTACAAATTCTAAAGAAATACCACGTAACACCATTAATTACTTAGCGACCTCAACTGGCTTCCTGTTCATCAAATTGCTATGTTTTTCAGAGACTTAGTAATGAGCTTATAAAATTTTTGAAAGGTCTAACCTCAAAGCTAAACCCTCTGCTGTCCTCTGCAGTTAAAGTTTTGGCAAACGCTATAATATACACGATCGCTTCACTCGCAAGCGCAATTCGCTTCATATCCCCCCCCTTTTTAAAACTGCTTTCAGCAGCTTCGGGCCAAACGTACTTTTTCCAACTTTCGAGCGACAAGCATTTGGAACAAGCCTGGATAACAATAGTAAAGCATGTGCAGCAGTTACAGCAGGTAACCTAAACTTTTGTAATTTTAGCTTAATATCTTTAATGATTAAAGGATCCGTTGTCTGGAAAAGGAGTACCTGGCTGGCCTGTTCTGCGTACTGGAGCTCATTGCGTTTGGAACGTGTTAGTCTGGGCATGGCACTTTCCTTTAGGCTTCTTAGAACACACTGTAGTCACCGGTGTCCCTATGTCTGAGTTTATATCTCCTACAAATTTTGGTACACCACCACTCGTTCTGCCTCTCAGGTCTTGTAACAATTCACTCATGACGGAAGGCTGCTTTCTTCAAAGGACAAAACGACTGTGCATCGTAAACCTAGTGAGGCAGATCTGTTTTTCACTGACAATTCGGGTATCGCAGGGCAGTTTCTCATCAAATCAATTTTTTCTTTTCCTGGTCTTCCCCTCGTTGTAATCTCTTAGCCAACAACGCAAGGCGAGAGTCATAGTGCCGTCTGCGCCTGGCATCACGTGGGTACACTGAGAAAGGCGTCTTAAGGTCGGTGCCGTACTAATTCAAAGTTATCTTCTGCGCGGTTTACTGACTATGTGGGAAAAGCATATCTTAACAAGTGTTATTGAACATCCAAAAAGAAAAGTGGGGGTAACCACGTCATTTTTCGAAAGATAAGTAATCAACAATAATTTGTAAAAAGCTTTAGAACAGAACAGCAATGTATGGTGTCCCCCTATTCCAAACTGAAGTTTAATTATCTCTGAAAAATGCCTGGTTTACCCCCATTTTCTCTTTGGATACCAAGAGCACTTGGCTAAGTCTCTGCTCTCTCCAGCATAGTTTTTGAACCGCGGCAAAAAATATCCCTGTTATTAATAAGCACCGCCGATAGGAAATACGAGTATCTCGAGATGCGCAGAACGTATGCGCAATAACCATAGTGGGCACAGGCTGTTTTATCTCAAGTCTAAATGCCGTTATTTTTTTCATCTACTAAAACTAAGTTTGCCAGCACATCACATAGACCCATATACTGTAGTCGTTTGTAAACGACGGGTCATTTGTCGGTTTAAACCTAAAAACATCCTTGCCTACTGCGAGAGCTACTGAAATTTAAATTGACCAATCAGAAGTCATCGCGCGTAAAAAACTCTTGCTATCCGACGTCAAATCATTTGTTCGCAATTAAAGGGCCATAAAAACCATTTGAAAGATTTTGAGGCAGTTTTTTGTGGCAACTTTTTTCTCATCAAACTTTCCCGCCAAAACTGGTTTGTCAGCGAGGGGCGATCCGAAACGTCCAGCTGTTGTGCTTTGGCTGGTTATTTGTGCTTTTTCTATAATCTTTTGAGACGAATTCAGTGTAGCATTTTCGAATCCAGGGCAAGAAGACGTCAAAACTGTATTGATAATTTATTTATTTGTGTTAACGAAAAAACCCTTGTGTTGTGGTCGTCCTTTCAACAGGGTAGATCGACAACAACGTCTTTTAACACACACCACCACCATTTCGATGAAAGAGCAAAGTGCTATCTCGTCCCCAGATCTCACTCTGTTACTGGGAGATCTGGGTACTAGATATAGGCAAAGGATTGACAGGATGACTGACAGGATAGCACAATAGCAGCAACCATTTGACACAGCACATTTGTTGACTGCCGCCAGCAATTGCGGGCGCGGGTTTCGTACGCACGGACAGGGGAACTTTTGACGGGACGTTTCTAGGCATTTATAGATTATGCTAGCATAATTTTTTGGCATAATTTCTGCCCAGTAGGTCAATGCTAGCATAATTTGCGCATTTTGAATAATTATCAGATCATTTTTGATGCTATTATTTGATAATTT
>NC_090870.1:18172763-18176256 GCF_036669935.1 Montipora foliosa | reverse complement strand
GAAGGTGGTTACTTAGCAAGTACTATGTAAGCGAACAGCCACGACTTTTTCAATGATTTTCGCGACTACTGTACGGTTTGAGATCGGTCTGTAATTTTTAAGATTTCGTGATCTAAAGAAGCGTGTCTTGAGGCGAGGTGTAGGGAAAGCAGTTTTAAGAGGAAGGAGGCAGATAACCAGATTCCAGAGATAAGTTAACGATCTTACACAGGTGTCGGTAGAAACATTTCAAAGTATTCTTTCATCAGTGCGGAAGGAAGTGCGGTCTAAGATGCATGATTTGATTTTTAGACGATCTTATGAGCAATCTTAGACAATTCACCAGTAGATGTAGCGTGATGACAAAATTAATTAGTTGGCTTTGTAGTGAAGGTGCCAGTCAAAGGTTGCAAGAAGAGGATGCAGGAGTCAAGGTGAAACCTTTAATTTGATTTTGGATGTCAATAATTTAGTTTCGAAGAATTCATTCGAAATTGTTTGCTGAACACAATGAACACACTGAAACACACTCGACATGACATTTTTGGTGGCTGCAAGACGCCTTGCAAGCCCTGAAGGTTCTGTGAGCTGCAGTACTGCCTCAGAAAATATGTTAACCAGAAAAACACCACGAAAGGCGGATATGTATAAGGCGTATGTGCATATAACCATATGCACATTCGCGGTATAAATATACACGTATATGCGTATACTGATATACACGTCTGACTCATTATCTATGTAATTGTTTTGTTGTTTTTGGCCAGTAATATATTATTGTTCTCAAGAATAGCTTGACAGCACTGAAATAGTACATGACTACGAACTACATGAATGAACACCCACTTCCAGAAACAGTTGTCATGTTGGAATACACTTGTCTGAATTTAAAATCCTAGTCTGTGTCAGGCTTTAATACAATACTCTCGTCGCTGTCGGAAATTGAAATAAAAATTATTTGTCCTTGTTCAGAAATTCAGTTCATAGGCATTTTCTTTTTCAATCATACTAACCAACAGGGCAACTGTATTTTACTTGGTTGTGGATCACTTCCCTTAATAAAAGTCATTATAATGGCACTGTGATGTGGAAATGCCTGCAGCTCCGAAGTTGATGGCCGTTCCACAGTCTAAAACGGGTGTTCCGTATCTGAGCACTGTAACAGGCGCAACTAGCCATTCGTGTGGCGTGCAATTTGAGGCAATAAATCACAACCAAAGAAATGAAATTTTGGTCTTTCCTTGATTCCATTCATTCCTTGCTATGACCTGCTAATGTGTGATGTCACCAACAATAAAAATATTTCTACTGTCCGCAAATCTTAAAATGAAGACTATAAACTATGTGTACACTAGAGCAAAAGTTTCTGGATTTGTGACAAGTCCAGAACGTTTAAGTACCGGATTCGTTTTTGTGTTTTTCATTGTGTAAACAGGTTAGCACACAAAGCCAGATTGTCTAAGCCACCTGTGATCCTTCTGGATTGCGTTTGCAAAAAATGGCCACTGAGCTACCAGGATATACGAGGTTCTTATAATTTTTCATGAGATCTTTGATTTTGCTGGTGATTCTCTCACGATTAAAGAGACTATCGCTGTGTGGGAATTCTTCGTACTGACATATAAATTTACTTCATAAGTCCTCCTATTTTCTCTTCACGGACTCTCACTCGTGGCCTTCAAAATCTTGATTGTGATGAGTAAGATCGAACCACTCCAAGTAAGAGTTCCACTTCAATATCAGTCTAGCTCAACGTGCCTGTATTCTCTGATTTTGGCTTTGGATGCCATTTTGAGTAATGAAACAGCTCTTAGCAAGTGGACTCCTCGGGTCAGTACGTCAGTCAGTACCACCATTGTCCAGAGCTACTACCGGTATTAACCAAAAACAAGTAACAGAAAAAAATAGGTTCTATCCAGGTAAAAAAGTCCGCTGGTCCAGACAACGTTAACCCAAAGCTACTAAAGCTCGCTGGGAATGTGATAGTACCATCATTAGGACGGTGCCTACTATTGTTATTGTGCATACGTTCTGCGCATATCCAGATACGGATTTTCTATCGGAAGTGCTTACTAATGCGGGGATTTTTGCGCTGTTTAAATTTATGCAGAGAAAGCAGAACTTAGCATGTGCTCTTGGTATCCAAAAAGAAAATTGGGGGTAACCATGCATTTTTCAGAGATAATTAAAGTATTAATTTGGAAAGGAACGCCATACATTGCTTTGTATTTTAAAGCTTTTTGCTAATATTGTTGATTAATTATCTTTGAAAAATGCGTGGCTACCCCCAATTTTCTTTTTGGATTTAATAACACTTGTTGAGATCTGCTTTTCCCGCATATTCAGTAAACCATGCAAAAATACCTTTGAATTAGTAGGCACCGTCCTTAACACGCTGTATCAACACAGCCTCAAAGACGAAACTGTATTCTCTCAGGGGAAATGCGCACGGGTTACTCCAATTCACAAGGGCGACGATGAGACTGATACAGCTAACTACACACCAATATCATTACTTAGCGTACCGAGCAAGATTCTCGAATCTGTAGTGAACGACGCCTTAGTGACACTTGTGTTTGCCTCTAACGATCTCGCCTCTGACAGACAGTGGGCATTTAGAAAAGGCTTCTCTACTGAACTAATTCTAACTCAATTAACAGAACTGTGGAGAAAAGAGGTGGATTTTAAAAAGGCTTTTGGACTGTGTCCAGCACGAACAGCTGTGGACAAAGTTACAGAGAAACTTTGGGATTTTAGGTCCATTGTACAACTGGCTGAAAAGATACCTTAGTAATTGACTTTCAGTACACTGTCGTAAATGGCATTAAATCTAAAATGCAATCAGTTTCAGGTGGAATCCCTCAGGGCTCGGTCCTATTAGCACTGTATATCAACGACTTACCATCTTCGGTCCCTTCAGGTGAAACAAACCAATACACCAACTAAACAAAGTACTGAAGGAGCTTTAATCCTGGTGTCATAATAACAGGCTCACACCACACCCCACAAAGAGCAAGGTTATGCTATTATCTAAAAACAATACTGTGGGTCCTACCCCACTCGTTACAATCGGGGGCTGCCTTTTCTAACTGGTAAGCAAATCGAGGCTACTCTGTGTAACTGTGGACGATAGGCTAAACATGGTCACCACACCTATCTGAAGTGAAAAAGAACTTTGCCAATAAACTCAATCTATTAAGAAAATCGAAGTTTCTACCTAAGAGCATTTTAGAACAATTCTACTTTAGTGTTATTTTGCCTTCAATACCTATGGCCTTGTGATATGGGCAAACGGCAGCAACTCTGAGCTATTAGGTCAATCGATAAACTCCACGGCCGAGCCGCGAAGTTAATCTATAACTTAGGGAATGACACTTCTTATGAAGACGCACTTAAGATAGCCAAATGGCATTCGTTAGCTTACATTTACAACATCAAACTGTTCAAGCTTATGCATAATGCTTACAATGACAGACTACCTGTACATTAAGTGATACATTGTTACTGTGAGAAA
>NC_090870.1:18162763-18167763 GCF_036669935.1 Montipora foliosa | reverse complement strand
ATGTACTCTTGCTGATTCAACCAAGATTGTTGTTAATACGATCATACTAGACAAGTACTATCAATACTAGACAAAATACAAGAAGTTTATAAA
This sequence comes from Montipora foliosa, assembly GCF_036669935.1. Classification (NCBI taxonomy): domain Eukaryota; kingdom Metazoa; phylum Cnidaria; class Anthozoa; order Scleractinia; family Acroporidae; genus Montipora; species Montipora foliosa. Next base: position 18,167,670 of record NC_090870.1, on the reverse strand, counting down.
TAATTGGGACTGCTGCACATTAATTTTTCCAAGGGGAGAGTATTGTGTAACCCAAGTTCTAAAGTTATTGCATATTGCAAACTCAAAAAAAATTGTTCGTGATCTGTTATTTTTGCCTCTACTTGCCATTTCTTTCAACCTTTGTACGAATCTGTGCCTCAAATGCATTTTTCAGTGTTGCACTCTGGTATGGTTGTTGTCTGGAAGTCATTGATTCTTATCTTTTAGTTGAATTTCTTCGTCTGTTAAATTGTTCAAACTGATATCAATATGATCTTGGTAAAGTTGAAGAACAGCTCCCCCATGAGTTTGTCGGGGAATTGTCACTAAACTGTCAACCAACAGATGACCAAAAGCTCACCAACACTACCAACAGGAGGCTGACAGATATTCAAGTGTTCCAATCCAGTTCTAAAGAGGAATTTGAATGTTCATTTCAGTGTTGTGGATACTGGTCATGCGTGACATAGCTTGACTGTAAGTGTGAACTCTCCCAGTGAGCTGTTCTTCAGTTTCACTGTGATCTTTAAAAGTCAACCAGGAAGGAAACTCATTCATATACCAATGGATGTTTGTTTTGCAGATGGCTAGAGTCGTTGCCTGAATACTTTCTTTAAAAAATAGACCCTTCTCCAAAATGGTGGCAACGGAAGTTAAATGAGTTAAAATTGAACTGAATGAAAAACTGATACCAGAAATATTAGGTGTTATATCAGCTGAGAAAATGTAAGTTGAAATCTGACAAATTTACAGACGTTTGTGTGACTGGGGGTATATGCCATACCCCAATCATACAAACGTCTGTAATTTTTCATTTTTCAACTTACTGTTGCTGTTATTACACCTCATATGCTGAAATTTTGCAGGGTTACTAAACTAAAGGTGCTCTTTCTATTTCTGGTGTCAGTTTTTAATTTTAACTTATTTGAATTTTCGGCCACCATTTTGGAGAAGGGCTATTGAAATTGAAGTTTAATTTCAGGCTAAAATGGCAGATCTGGGTACCTTAGCACATTAGTACTGTATGTGTTCAACCTTAAAATTCTGATTGCGAACATGAAGTCGTTGGGACCACAAAAATGAATAGGAAACAAACATTTTGGAAATTATGACTCATTGGCTCAAGTGTTCTTCTATTTTTTTAGAATAGGAAGTCTAGTTGTTTGTAGTAGTAAATGTTCTTCCATTCAGATAAGTTGTCATTTTTTCATGTTTATCTACATGTACAGGATTTGGTAAAAGTAAAGAGTCCGATCCCACCAACGCGTCGGCCATTCTTTACTTTTACCCAAGATTTTCATCCATCCATGGTTTCTGCAAGTAGATGGTATGCATTCCAAGATACCCAAGGGTTTTCTTAAAGAAAGCATACTGGTATCTTTACAAAAAGTCCATAGCCAAGTAGGCTTTCAATGAATTAAATTTCTTTGCTCAATTGGATCTGAATTATGTGATTTTTTTCGTTTAACAGACACTATTGTAATATTTTGTTGAGATTCTGAATGATCCAAAAAGTTGTTTTGAGTTATGGCTAATAAAATTGATATCCTGGCCATATTTGGCTGTTCAATTTAGAAAATCAAAAGAGAAAAAGCCAGAGAAATCAAGAGTGAATGGTTTGTGGCAACAGTTTAGTTACAATGTACATGTATGAATGCATGTTTGACTTGTTTTTATACAAATCAGAGTCCTCTTCTCTTTTTATCCTGACCCCAGTTATTTAAAGGCTGGACAATAAATATTGTATCCGGCGGATAATTCACTATCCAACAGTTTCAGTCCGTGCAAAGATTTCTGTATTTGCTCACATAATCAAGAATAAGTAAAGGTGTATGCTAAAACCTTCACTAATGTTTAACATGAAGTATAATTAACAATTATTCCATGAGCGCACATTGGATATGAGTTGGCTATAACCAGTCTCATATCCAGCAAGCGTGAATGGAATAAAAATTATTGATTTATTAAATTCCTTAAACTCCAAAAGTTTGGAAGTAAGAAATAGGAGCGAAAAAATCGAGAAAGTCCGAGCAAAATCAAAAAAACTTGATGAAGATGGGATTTTGTGTAATACCTTGTGGTCAGAAAGACGCAGGCTCATCACAAAAACATTTCGATCCAAACTTTCCACAAAAAGGCTCTTTTTTTGCTTTATTCAGAGAAAAATTTCGCTTTCTGGCGGAAAAAAATATTTAGCTTAGCAACGCTTAGTGCAATCAATTGCCATATAAGGTCCAACTAAGGTACATGTATATAATCTGATGACCGAGATTGAGTGAACCAATCAGAGCACGAGAAATGCATTAATTAATAATTGAGGTCGATTAAGAATAATAATTGGAATTCATGTTAGACGTTATACTCTGGATAGTGACCTGTTGACTGGATAAAGTTATCCAACCTTTGGACAACCGGGGCCTGGTACTTAGAAAGCCCCTTAGGTTTACTGGAAAGGTGCTGTCTCAACAAGAGCTTTAATAATCAATGACAGAGCTTTCACTTAATTCCCTTTTAGTTTGCATTTAAGCTATACACTGCATTTGCTAATTGTCACAAATTACCTGTAACTTACCCTAACATAGTATTTGTACATAAAATAATGTAGTGGTACCAGTTACTTTTGAAAAGAGTTAATAAAGGGCTATTTTGTCATCTTATTCAGTTTAATAAATTATTGTTTACTGTGCTGTTCCTTGGGCTCGGTAGAGAATTACTTAATACCTCTTAAGTCCTCCTAACCGAGTTTGAGGTGTGAACTGTCATAAATCTTATTTTGCAAATTTTCCCTGTTTAACAAAATGGAAAAATGTTTAGGCTCTAAAAGAACATGTAACCTGTACATCAGCTGAATCTTTAATCCTAATCATAACCTTACAGTGTTTCTGTCTCCAAAAGTTAAATTTCATGTAAAGGCTGCCCAAGTTCATAAAGGTAACAAAAGATTGGCAGCTATTTGCTTTTTAAAAGCATGAGTCTATCCCCAAGGTGATTGCATTGCAGTTTTCAGGAACTTTTAAACTAGAAGTAATCAAAGATTAATAAGTTCGTTCGAAGTTCAATGAATTTAGCTAAAACCAGGCTTTGATAAGCAGCTACGAAATTCTTCAACAACATTGAGAAAATAACTTACCGAGAAAACAGCAGCAGCTACGAAATTCTTCAACAACACGTCCGCCATCACCCGATGTTCGCGAAGAAGACAGAATTTTGTGTCGCACGAGGCAGAATCCTTTGCGCAACGAGAATGTGACGTCATAACTGCCCGCCCGATAGAAAGCCCAAAAACCCTTAGAGCTTTCGCTGGCGTTCACAGGAAACCCACGAAATTAGGAAGCGTTCTCCTTCGTCGAACGCAATTACAGATTTCATACATTATATCTTGAGTAAAGTTTAACCCTTTCCTGCCAGAGGGGCTTCCATTGACAAGTAAAATCATCTGGCTTATCACTCTCCGCCAAGAAAGGGTTATGGAGAACAGATGTAGAGGTTATCCTCAAATAGAAAAATCATTCAAGCTAGAAGTACTTCTAAATTCGAACTGAAAGGCATAGGGTCAAAACAATGATTTTACTAAAGATTTCATCACAGCACCAAACAGATATCCGTCAGTGAGACCAAACCCTTGCTTACTTCCTGAACTGTATGACATGAAGTCCAACTACCAAATTGTTGTTCATAATTGATAATAATCATTTTGTGTTATTACTTCTATTGTATTATTATTATTATTATTATTACACTTTTAGATGATAATGTCTTTGCCATCATGAAAAGTCGCTGTATCTTTTATTTTTCTGTGTTATAATATGGACTCTTTTAGGGGTCAAAAAACGCCTGGGCCACGCCCAAATTGGTCTCCTTTAAGGGCTTAATGTGAAATTTCCGACGAGCATCCCTCCCCTTTTTATATGGGAGTCCTCCCCACCGGGGGCGGTGAGGTTCAATATTCGACTCCTGTTTTAAGTAAGTATCTGTTTATTACCACATTTAACCTTTGAGCCAGTTCCTGCTGCCATGTAAAACAAGGAACAAACAGAACCGGTTAGCTTCCTCAATGCAATCGCATGTCAGTAGACCAAGATTAAACGTTCCATTCGAATCTCCAAACTGTCAGGTCTTAGTTATCAAATAGAAATGTTCAATTAGATAGTTTTGATTGAAGCTTCCAGAGCTATAGCTTTTTGCGATTGCAAAATTGCAATTTTAGAGAGGACTTGTGTGCAAATTCTCTTAAGTTAACTTAGCTCCATTACCAGCTGCTTTACGGAAAATAAGCCCACAAAGTCCGGGCTCGAGAGAGCGGCAGAAATAAAGCCTATGAGTTTAGCAGGTATTAAAAGATAAGAAGGCTTTAGACAAGCCCATGACATTCACAAATACTTTAATGAAATAAAGTGTTAGTGTAGTTTGCTCTGTCTGCCACACTTGACACCATTGTATCGGTTTTCTGACGGTTTTGTATGCGGTTTTCGGTTTTGGCCGAATTTTTTTGAGGTTTTGCGGTTTTGGATGATTTTTTCTTCGGTTTTGCGGTTTTTAATACACCCCAATGTCCCCCTCTATGTACGCAGTCAGACAACACCTCTACTCAGAAGCCCATGCATGAGTGGGAGCTTGTCTCTGCCATACAAGCCCTATGAACATTTGACAGAATTGACCATCGAAAACTGCTTCCCAAACTTTCGATGGTGGTTGCCTCACCTGCTGTTATTAACTGATCCGGGAGCTATTTATATGGCCGCTCTCAGTTTAACCGAATAGCCTCTACTCTATCTGACGCTCTGCCGATTACACATGGAGTACCCCAAGGTGCTATACTCTCGCCACTGTTGTTTTGCATCTATTTGAACGATCTACCCTTTGCACCTCAAACGTGCTGTCTGGAGTCATACGTCGACGACGATCTT
>NC_090870.1:18137763-18157763 GCF_036669935.1 Montipora foliosa | reverse complement strand
ACTGACACCTTTCAGGAACTGGCCCCAGGGCTTTAAATAATCAAAAGCCACATTGCTCATAAACTGTTTTATATCAAATAGGTATGTCATTAATTAAAATTGGATATTGTTTATGGCAAGAAACACTAATTTATTTGATCCCGCAGTAATTTAAAGTCCTCCTACAGTACTTCATAACTTCCTATCGTTCTGTTTCATCACTTTAAGTTACTTCCCACCTTCGCGGGTGTCGTTCGGGGAAAAATTCATTCGCGCACTAGTTTCAATAAGATCCTAACAAACTACACAGTGTTAAACTATACATCAGAAGAAAGCTTAATAAATGTAGTTTAAGATAAAAATATAGTTTAAGCCAGTTTTTCTTTTAGTAAGCGTCAGGAGCCGGTAAGACGTGAAACCATCGAGGATTCTTCTGTTGAATTTATCAGGTATCGGATACCACAGGACGACTGCACAGTGTTATTCAACAGATGTGTGTCAGGCTTTTTCAATATTCTGATTGGTTGTCTCGATATCCGCATTTAAGGTTGGAGTAGCTAAGAGTATTCGAGATGTGTTGCGTAAATGGACCCCACAGTAAAAATATTTTGAATATCAGAATTTCCTGACGTTTAAGCTAAAAGGAAAACACATTTAAACTATATGTTCATCGCAAACTAAAAAGTATTAAGCTTTCTTCTGATGTATAGTTTGTTAGGATTTTATTGAAACTTAAGCACACGTTTTTAGGAATTTTTTTCTGAAGGACACTTGCGAAGGTTGGAAGTAACTTTAAGTAAAGAAGGAACTTTGTCTTTCAAAACAGAAAATCAACCATTTTCCTGGTATGAGTGAGATATGCCGGAAAGATCTATTGGCCAGAAATATGAACCGTCTTTGGAAGCAGTTTCCAAAGGATTATGCTGTGTTTCCAAAAACCTGGTGTCTGCCAGCAGAGTGAGTTTGTGAATTTAAGTGATAATAATTATGATAGAAACCTTCTAACGAGAGAACAGATTGTTTTGGTGTTGTATAAGAGCAAGCTAACACTCTGGGTCAAGGTTCAGGGGAGTTATAGTTTGCAATTTTACTTTGTTTTTAGAACAACTCAAATGCAAAATATTTTCCCAGGGTCCTATTTTTTTTGGACAGTTCAGTATTATCCTAAAATCTTCTTAAACGTTTTGGAAATTTAAAGCATATATTTGGCTCTGTTATGGTCTGGTTTATGATAAGTATTTATACTGCAATGGACCTACACCAGGCTACACCGGGCTACACCAGACCTCAAGGTCGGATTTTTGCCTCCCGTCTGCAGAGCTCTCCTGGAAATGGTGGTATAGATGTAAATGTCCTACGTGTATTTTTAAAAACCCTTTTGTGAGAGTTTCCTGTGCTGAAGCTGTATAAAGGGTGCTTACAGCTGTACATACACATGGATCCTGTACAGTAGCAACTTGTATTTGCCACACTGCGGGACTTAATGTTATTGGTAATAATATAAATCAATTTCCATGCCGTAGTTGAAGCAATTTGCCATATACAACCATACAAGTGTGGTGTTTGTGAGGCACTGGGTAATCATTGTGCTTGGAAGTGGTGGCTTAAACAGTGATCATAATAATCCCTTGATTTTCTTTTATTTCTTTTGTAGCTATGGAGAATTTCAGGCTTACTGCAGACAGAAAAAGAACAAAACATTTATTCTTAAACCAGATAGTGGTAGTCAAGGAAAGGGGATTTTTCTTACAAAAAGTCCCAAGGTAAAGAGGCAAATTCAAAGTAAAGTAGGTAAAGAAACATACCAAAATTTGATGAAGTAAAGAGAGAAGTGATTCCTGCACTGATCTAGACAATAATTAAGCAGTATTGTCTGTTATAGACACCTGAAAAATTCAGGTGGGTTCAATGGGATTCAAACCTATGACCTCTGTGATGCTAGTGCAATGCTAAGACTACCGACTGAGCAATGAAGTGACATGTACTCAGTCAATTTTGTTGGGCTCATGTGTTCCTGCGAAAGGACCCAATGAATTAAATATTATATTTAAAGTTCAAGTTGTAGAATAGGTTAGAATCTCATTGAGGCCGCCTGAATTTACAGGTGTCAATAAGAGACGTTATTCCTAATTAAATTCTTCAGATAAGTGGGAGAATCATTTCACCCTTTCATCAATAAACCGCACTTCCAATAACAATCTGCACTCATTCTGTCGATGAAGTGAGATTACTGGTAGTTCTGTGAAGAACTGTTGCTGGTGACAGTAATGGATATTTTATCAACTGAAAGGGAAGCCTTCCATAGTCTCTTGTCACAGAGGATGACAAGTTTCCGCTCAGTTTGTCAACGCATCAGTCAATAATGATGGTTTGCATCTGATGTCACGGCATCCATGTTGACCAGTGTTCAGAACAATGTAATTAAAAGTGGCCTTTGGAAATTTGACTCTAATAGTACTCAAAAACTTGTGGAGCCATTTTATATTGTTTTGTACACCAACATGGCCGTCTTATCACATGGATGCAAACCTAGAATAGAGACCTTAAGCAAGGATGATGACGATGGTTACGAGAACGTTGTGCAAAAACATTGTTTCCTGTTACTGTGATAATTTTGCGATCACTCCAAGGAGCTCAGTATGGAAAGTGTAAGTCCACATTCCAATAATAAAATTGGTGAGAACAGACTGTGTGGATGAAAGATATATATATGAAATACATCATATATATATGATGCGAGACAACATGGTTTCATTTTATTTCATACCCGCAGGGCAATATATGATGTATTTCATATATATATCTTTCACTCATAATTACTTGTCACGGGAGGTTGTGGGCTCAGAAGTGACCGGCTCCCAACGTCAGTGGCTTCATAGCTCAGTTGGTTAGAGCATTGCACCGGTATCGCGAGGTCGCGGGTTCAAATCCCGTTGAAGTCCTGAAAATTTTTCAGGCTTCTCAACACAATAGAAATTTGCACTCATCACTGCGAGACAACATGGTTTCATTTGATTAGACTGTGTGGATGTTTAGAGAGAAAATTGAAAAGTCATTGTCAGGTGCTTGTGCCCTCCACATGACCTCAAATTGAATCATGTCACACCATTGTCAAGACAAGAACATCAAAGAAATGATTCTATCAAAATGCAGGGCGTGCAGAGCTATTGTTTCAAATGCTAATTAAACCTATTGTTACTGTATGTGGCATTCTTGTAGCCGCCATCTTAATCCTTGCTTAATCTCCCTTATATGTCGCTGTTGCAGTCAATTTTTCATTTCAGTTAGTTTTTTTTTTTAACTACAATAGTAGGTTTTTTTTTTAAAACTACCGTAGGTAATTTTTTTTCAACATTTTTATCAGTTTGAGAACTACCAAACATTAGAGATTTATTTGATGATGACAAGGATGTTCACTTAATTATGATGATGAGGATGACAATGATGATTCACTTTGAAATGATGTTTTAATTTTATTTCCTTTTGATTTGGAACTGGCATAATTATGAGTTATTAGACAATTTTGTTTGTTTGTTTGATCTGCAGGATGTGAAGCCTGGAGAGCACATGGTTTGTCAACAGTATGTTTCCAAGCCATTTCTCATTGATGGGTTCAAGTTTGACTTGAGGGTGTATGTTTTGGTGACATCTTGTGATCCTCTTCGCATATTTGTTTATGATGATGGATTGGGAAGATTTGCGACTATGAAGTATGTGGATCCAAGCAACAGCAACTTGGTTAGTATTACTATTCCCATGCTAGTTCTTCCAGTAGCGAATATCACTTGGGTTTTAGTACATAGCACCTTAACCAGTGGTCACACAGAAGTCATTTGCTAAACATTGTCTCATAATTCAGTTGTGGGAAATTGAAACCACTGCTTACATGTATTTCAGTTACGTAGAGTGCCTCAGGTATTTATTGTTTGTTGTTATCATGTCGAGGACAGGAGTTTGCCCTTTCTTCTTTATGCAAATTAATACAAAGAAGAGTTCAAAGGTGGTGGTTGCTTGCTACCAGTAAGAACAAAGCTACTATGTTAATTTACTTCCACAAAGACTAGGTAATACATTGTAAGAGGAACTTAAGCGCACATGTGTTGAGTTGTGTGGACTCTTCATTGCCCACAGGTTTGGTTTGAGAGGTTGGTGGGTGACAGGAAAAGAGCTATAATTTACTTCCACAAAGACTAGGTAATACATTGTAAGAGGAACTTAACTCACATGTGTTGAGTTGTGTGGACTCTTCGTTGCCCACAGGTTTGGTTTGAGAGGTTGGTGGGTGACAGGAAAAGAGCTATACATTGTACTTTCCAATTCATCAGTAGTTTAATTGTGCCAGCATTGTCACTGCAAGATACCGCTTAGAGATCCAAGGTTCCATTTGAGAAAAGAGTAAGCTTGTGGAGACCTGAAAATAACATGCTAACTTGACACTTACTACATTGACAGGAGTAGGTCCATATCTTGGATAATTCCCGCAATGGCATGACAAGTTTGTTTAATGTGTGGTTTTGTGTTGAACGTCAAATGGAGTGTCATGATTGGCTCTTGTACCTTGGGCATCAAAGCACCATAAATTTGCAACTTACCATGTTAAATGTCATGTGTGCTTTGTCTGATCCTTTTGAGGTAACCATGGGTAATTTAATCCTTCACCTGAGAGTGAGACTTATAGATTTTACTCTGGCTAATACTGGACGATTTTACTCATTGATTGGGGGCTCTTTCGGTGTAAATGCATGGTTTAACACAGGAAATTTACAGTACCTTGGGAAATGTCGGTCACACTCACTAAATGAAGTTTCCTCTGGTATTAAAGTGCTCTGTGTTAGTGGCCGCACCTATTAATAGGAAATTAATAGCGTATTATAAGCAAGTTTAATTGTTTGGCTTAATAAATTTGCAGGATGACATCTGCATGCATCTAACAAACTATGCTGTTAACAAACACAGTAAGGATTTCATAAGAGATGAGGAGACTGGAAGCAAAAGGTATTTATTTGATAATAATAAAAATAATAATAATGATAAAGTTGATATTGGTTGTCTCCTTATCTGTCTATAATCCATGTATAGATCAACATGTTCATTGGTATCTATTTATCTATATAAGGTTATTTTTAATAAGGTAAAGATTTTCTCTTCAGTGCACCTTTTTAAAAATGGGGCAAACAAGAAATAAAGAAGAACTTAAATGACATGGAAATAAACCATGTTTTCCTCACTAGTCCTTTTTAATTGGAAACATGTGTACCAGTGTGTGTTGGGGTGCTCACTTTAAACAGGAGCTCAGATGTCTGGTTCATTATATCATGTTACAGTTTGTTTGCATGGCGTAAAATTTGTATACATGTAGTACTCAATTATTGCACTATTAATTAATTAATACAGTTTTTAACCTGTCCAAACCCTACTTGTAAGTGGTGAAGGTAATCAAGTAAAGCTATGAGTATATGATTCATCTCATACATGGTGAAGGTAATGTAATATTATAGGATGAAGCATGTCTTCACAAGTTAAAAAGTTAGGGATAAATTGCTGGGGCCAAAAGGGTTGAAATTGCCTTCGTAGCAGGCAGTTTGGTGAATTTTAGAAGATAATTTCTTTACAATGGGGTTGACTTTCGAGTGATCGTTTGAATTCAAATGGCCGCACAAAAAGCAATCCAAGGGGGAGGAGGGGGGGAAGAACATCAGCGAGGAAATGCCAATCCCCCACAACATTTTCGAAACCTCGCATTTCCAATGTGTGGTTCCAGAAAATATCCATAGTCCCTCCACAGAGGGTCACAGAAATTACTGTATGAGGGATGGTGGGGTGTAAAAGAGACCATTTTCTGAAGTGGAGGGGGGGGGGGGGGGGGGTTCGCAAACATTCCTGTTTCTTGAGGGTTTTAAAATGTAAGTTTGATCAAATAAAACAAATTTAAAACCTACCCACTTTCTCAACCGATTCGGGTAACCAAAAACAAAATTTATGTAGCTCCCTGTCCATTGGTGATAATGTTAGTAATATATTGTTTGTCCAATAGTTTCCAGGATATTTAATATGGCTTTGTACCAACCTGTCGCAAAGATGTTTTTCACCAGCGAAAACCACTAGTCGTCACCAGTTCCCCAACTGAATCTACGTCCAACTTGGTTCAACTGTTAAATTTCATTCTTTATTCTTTACGCGTAGATGACCATTAAACTGTGTAAGCAACATCCTTCATGCGATGATAACAAATTTCTTCATCTGTGATGAAGTCTGCTAATATTGAAGTCTAGTCGCACAAAGATGCTTCCAAAACTTTTAACCTGCAGAGGGCAAAAATGTCATGTCATGTTTGATAAGTAGACTAAGTTTTTTTAGCATTATGCTACACATAATTTCTCTTCCTAATCCTACAGTTTGTTGAGTTAGCCATCATGCTGAACTATTTACATTTGTTTATTCCCAAAATGTAGTGTTCACTGATACCAAAGAAAGCAATCCCAAATTACATGTACATGTATGCTATATAATATCAATTATAATTATTATTCAACACATTGTGACAATGTCCAAAGGTCATAGCACGCTCAATATTCCTGATGCGTACTCAACAGATATGCTGCAATATGGGCAATTCCACCGTCGCGGACGTTACTGGTACATTCAGACTCAATTTTGAAACTTTAATTTCGCGCATACAAAGGATAAAAAGGAGTTGTCCAGTTTTCCATTTATGAACATGTTTGTACCTACTGACATGTAAAGTGGACTGTACAATTTTCCCAATTGACCGTTTGCTATTAGAGATGTAGAGCAAAAACCACTGATTCGGACGTTACATAAAAAAACAACCACAAAATTGAGCGCATCAGTTTTTGTTCAAAATTCCTGTGAAGTATCAGGGGATTTTGTATGAACTTTTCCACATATATGCAGTTTAGTGGTTGTGTGACCCAAAAGGCTGATTTCAAGTAACTGACATTCACAATTTTGCAAGAGTACTTGAAATTTAACATTCTTGGAGGTTACAACCAACATTACGGATGTTACGCTGTGTGGATCTTTGCCAAGTATAGAAGACAAATGGGCTTTTCTGTATGGTTGTCAGTCATGTAAGGCAAGATAAGCAAATCTTTCATGTTATTATAAATGAAACTGATTGGCACTTCATGTAAAACCCCTGAAATATCACAGCACAATTTAGGGGACACAACATGCCTGGAAACTTATGTCACAATAATAACTTCTTTTGCCAGAAAATAGTAAAAAATGGCAGTTTTGTTAAATTCAAGGTTTCTTTACAGAGTTGGCACAATTACTTATAATTTATTGGCCAAGATAAGGGAAAACAAAAAGGTCCACTTTTCAAACATTTTTTCTACTTCTGTTGTAGTTCCTCACTTTATCAATGGACCATTTGAAAGTCCAGAGTTACTAGCTGTAAAAAACACTCTTGAAAGTAATAGGAAACCTAAAAAGGTTTAATAAGTGTTAAAAATGTCTATGTTCATCAGAATGGCAGAACCTCTTCTATTGTTGAAATTTTAGAAGAGTTTACAACCCACTTGAAAGCGGCTGTCTTTGTTAAAATGTTTGTTACGTGAAACTAGAGCAAATCTAGAAGGACATTATGGTCTTGTGGTGTAATGGTTTTTCAAGTTTAAGAACCATTTCAAAATGTTTTTACTCAACTTTAGGAAGTGTAACGTCAGCGACATAATGTCCAGAACAATGTTTTGCTGCCGTTATTTCAAAAATGTTGTTGTTTACCAGAGATTTCTCTTTACCAAAGTGTTTCTATTGGATATCTAGCTGTGTGACAAAAATGGTTTTAAAATCTTTCATGTAGTTATTTTAGAAAAGAAAAAAGATTGTTAAAACGTTGCGGATGTTACGTAACGTCCGCCACAAAACTTGTTTTTGTTACCGGTATATCTACTTTTTAAAAAAGTTCAGGGAGAAGTTTATATCACCTATGTATTAACTCCAGTGGGGACTTTTGAAGTCCCTTATATTTTCCATGTTTGATACAGGAATTAAGTGAAAAAATTTTACTACTTGCCTCTTGTTCGCTGTAAGAAAATAAAGAATTACTTTGGGGACCCCCCTGAATACATGGTTGTTACAAGGGAGTAGAAATTTATTTTTCTGAGTACTTTAACTTGTCCACAATGTAGAACAGGGTATAATTTCATGTGCAACCTCTTTTCAAAAATCTGGATTTTGACACCACTCATGTGGAATTGCCCATATACCGGTACGTGCTTTGTGTGTCACGGAGAAAAAAGGGAGTTTTTCCAGCTTGTTGTTCCAATAAACGTAGAAAATTGTGCTTTGTCATTAATGTGTTGAATAATAAAACAGTAATTATCCTGCTCAATCTTGCGGAATATCGCCTGATTTTAGCCAACTTGGCCTTAGTATGGCCTCGTCGGCTAAGTATCAGGTGATATAACACACGCTTTCACAGGATAATTGTTACTTATTCATCTTTTTTAGACGAATCACAACAATGAATAAGTGGTTTAAAGACAACGGCTATGATGTTAAAGAAATCTGGAATTCAATAGAGGTAATTTATTAGCAAATCTCTAAACTAGTTATTAATACCAACCACATCCTAGCTCTTCAAACATTTTTTTGCTAGCTTGTCCACCCATGTGAGCACTGTTGAGAAATTTTGAATTTTTGTTCAGAATCATCCCCAGTTTTCTGATTCTGTTCTTGTAACCCCAAATTCAGGACTTCAGCGGTGTTTGAACACACAAATGACCAGCTCCCAACATCAGTGGCTTCATTATAAGCTCAGTTGGTTAAATCGTTGCACTGGAATCGCGAAGTCACGAGTTTAAACCCAGTTAAAGTCCTGACTTCGTTGGTAACAAAGAGTGTTGTTCTAAATGCATATTCTTTCATTTAGTGATTTCAGTACCCAAAATTCCTTCTACAGTGCATGTGTTTTTTACGATTTAAATTCTTTGCTACTTTTTTAACTTTTTGGATAAGTGGATGTAATTTGTTTCCTTTCCTAGGATGCTATCATCAAAACCCTGATTACTGCTCATCCCATCCTGAAACACAACTACAGAACCTGTTTTCCCAATCATAACAAAGGAAGTGCCTGTTTTGAAATCCTAGGCTTTGATATTCTCCTGGATAAGAAGTTGAAAGCATGGGTTTTGGAGGTATAATTTTGGAAATAATAATAATTTATGTAGTTTATGTATTGAATTGTTTTCAATTAAGTGCCATAACACATGCAGACAAGCAATTGTGGGATCAAGTGACTTCAAAGTACACGTAAATAGAAATTTACTGACTCCAAGTGCAGGAAAACATTAATTTTAGCAAGTCACACTTGGTTCTGAATTTGTTTTTGATTTTTGATTGTTTATATACTAATGTCTGTTTCTTTTTTGATCAGTTATGTGATGCTAAATCCTCCAATTTCATATTACCACTATTATCAGAGCAATGAAGCTATACTACTCGTAAATAATATATGCCTCTTCTGACCAACTCTACATGTACATGTGTACGTCCCCTTTTCTCTAACAAATATTAGAAAATTCTGTGCAACGGTTATTGGTCGGTACTTTTGGAACGATCTAACTCTTTTTATCCATTCTGATCCTTCAATAAAGGTTTTCAAGAATGCTCTTTTCAAACAGTACCTTGCACGATATTAAATTGAAATATCTGGATTGTTCTTGATACACATACTTAAAGATACATTGTATTAATTTTATAAATGTAGTCCTCTTTTCCTTTTCATAGTCCTTAGGTTATGCATGCAAGTGTTATTTAGATACCTATTTCCTTAATGTTGTATACTTGATGTATCTTTGTTTCCTATTTATATTTTTTTGTTTTTGTTTACTCCATTGTTTTCACGTTTCAAAAGTTTGATGATTTTTTTAATCATTAGGGCATGGTGTTAGTTCTGCTATTTTTTGCCCTTTCCTCTCTCCTTTTTATCAATTCTTTGTATAACCTACATTGACATAATGAAAATAAACATCCTATTCTTGATTGGCTGTAAGTTTGGCATGCTTTTTAGACCTTTTTAGCTGACGCAAGGATTCAGTAGCTTAATTTTGTTGTCTGAGTGCTGTTCCGTTTCTGGAAATTTCCAGTTCAAAGATCACTGAGTGACAATTTAGATTGTCAGTTGAAGTAATTTAATTGTTTTACAGTTTTGGCTTGCGCATGTTTTTGTTGTTACAAATGTACTTTATATCACATACCACTGTATTTGAGGATACACGAAGCTGTATGTTTATCACTTTCTTAGATCTTAGTGGTGGAGGGGCTCTTTTAGAATATCTGAATTTACAAAATAGGAAAAAATGATAGACACTACTCACTTAAGAAAAGATTGCTCAACTCATCCATTGAAATACCATCCTAAACAGCTGAAGTTGTTTTCCATGATCAATTCCTTGATGGTCTTCTTGGTCAAAAGATGAGGACAGTAACAAAAACCACACATACATGTAATTCAGTGGTTTATAGACAATGCATGGTTGCCTTTCTGTGTGTGGTTATACAATGTAGTATTCCAAATGGCCCCTTTGAAAACAGTGTATTGTCTTATTGTGTCAAGAGAAAACTGTCGACCTTGTGTGTTTTTTGGAAACCCAGTCTTTATTTATACTAATTTATTTGTTAATTGATATCACAATTTTCTTAAGACAGGTGATAATAACAATAGGAAAAGGGGGAAAAGAAGGGGTTTGCCAAGTTGCAGGAATTTTGACTAGTGTCTTGTCAGTTGGACGTCGTTGTCTTAAATATTTGCATTGATTGTTAGGTCAACCACTCTCCAAGTTTTACAACTGACTCTCGTCTTGACAAGGAAATCAAGGATGGCCTAATGCTTGATGCTCTTAATCTCTTAAACTTTGGTGCTTGCGATCGCCGCAAGATTCTTGAAGAAGACAAAAAGAGAGTACGGGATAGACTTTTACAAAAACAAAGACCTAGGGAAAGCAGGTAATATTTTTCGAGATGTCCATGTCAGTAGTATTG
Organism: Montipora foliosa; assembly: GCF_036669935.1. Taxonomy (NCBI): domain Eukaryota; kingdom Metazoa; phylum Cnidaria; class Anthozoa; order Scleractinia; family Acroporidae; genus Montipora; species Montipora foliosa. Next base: position 18,146,774 of record NC_090870.1, on the reverse strand, counting down.
TACTACTTCAATTTTTTTTCGAGAGAGTGTTGTCACTAAGACGTAGTTTGATGCTACTCTGATTTGAAGAATTGTGCATGTAACTTACCAAGTTACAATTTAACATCCAACGTTTCAACGCTCTTACAAGTGTGTCTATCAGGGGTGATCTTCGGTGGAAGCAATAGTCCTTTCATATATTCCTTGTAAAAAGGTTTCTCTCACTTTTGATAGGTTTAATATCAAAAGATTAACCCGTAACAGATACACTTGGAAGGGAGGGGAGGGAGGTTCATTTTTAATTCCTGAACAGAACCCAATAATTCTGCGCTTCAGGGAAGCTTCAGTGAATGTATGATTTGCGTCAACACTTTGGTGGCATTGCCGTATAGACCTTATTCATAAATGGCGGTCAATATATAATTCTTTTGTCGAAGTGCAAATTAGCCTACCAAGCCTCGATACCATACAGTGAATTGAAAAGAATTCTTGCTCTAAAATGAGGCTTGGTAGGCTAATGTGCATGTGGACAAAAGAATTATAAATGTGACCGCCATTTATGAATAAGGTCTATTTCCACAAAAGTGCTGAGTTACTTTTTAACTTAAAAATGTTGTTACAAATGAGATTAATCACATTTTCTTGGTTAGTTTACTTCAACACCGTTCCATTACTTTATGTTCAACATTCTGTTATCAGAAAGAGTCTTCAATGCTTTTCACTCGTATTAGACGTACAGTGTAATTAATGAGGTGCAATATGGCTTTCTGCACTCCCGCACCTCCCACAGACGCTTGATTCCATTTAAGTACATTTGTTATATAGCTGAATTCCCCCCCCCCCAACAGCGCGCGCTCTCATTGGGTACTTCGAGGTCACATGACATCTAACAATAAAACTGTTTCCCGCCAAAAGTATCTGAGCGGGCAACAGTGCAAAATCTATGACGTCAGAGGGTAACAGTGCACTGTTACCCGCGAATGTTGACCGACGACTGCCATTAGTGTTGCCATTGCACGTTTTTCTTTTCGTGCTGTATAACAAATCACTTAATAACTGCTCCCTCGGGACACAGTTAATTTTGTTTCCCTCGAATTTCAACGTTTCCCTCGCCTGCGCCTCGGGAAAATATTGAGATTCTCTGGAAACAAAATTAACTGTTTCCCTCGAGACCAGTCATTAAGTGTGTAGTAGTTTCTGCGCATTGCTATGAACACTGTGTATGAATCAGTGAGTAATCTGTGGTTGTCACTTTATGTTCAAGGAGGGAAGATGGCGACAATCAGCTTCATTATACTGAATGGCTGAAAAAGTATGAAGACTCTCATCTGGGGAAATACAGGTGATGACTTGATGCAATTGTTGATGGGCATTTGTCAAAATGTATTATTTTCTTAGCATTTTTGTGGGGTTTATGTCACGGTTGCTCTTAGTTTGCTGTTTAGAGATGTCCGGGATAGCAATATTTAGCCATTATTCATGTGAACTAACTAGCCGCTAGCATTTTCTGGGTGATGTATTTGTTTATTCCAGCTTTCAGGTATTCTCAGGTGTCAAAAACATTGTTAACAGTTAATTTCCTTACCGTAGACTGCCGGGATTTAAAGTATATTCATATCTAATTCTCATTGTAGGCGTATCTATCCAGAAGGAAATGAAGAAAAGTACGCTGTTTTCTTTGAGAACAGCTGTTCCTTGTTCCAAGAGACTGCAGCTTCTAAGGCACGGATTGAATGCGCAAGGTTAATGAAGATGTTTTTGATTTTACGAGTTTGATATTAAAGTTGTTTGTCAGCAGCGTCGGGAGCCGAAGTCGAAGTCGTAAGAGTGAGTCCTTTCAAGGGGGGGGGGGGGGGGGGGGGAAGGACGATAAACAGTATAGTCCGGGTGCAGAGATGGGGCAGTGTTGAGAGCACTTGCTTCCCACCATTGTGGCCTGGGTTCCATTCCCAGAATCAGCATCATATGTGGGTTGAGTTTGTTAGTTCTCTACTCTGCTCTGAGAGGTTTTTCTCCAGGCACTGGTTTTCCCCTCTCCTCAAAAACCAACATTTGATTTGATTTGCGTCAGTATCACTGATTTCAGTTTGCAGTGTCTCCGATTAGTGCTCCAGCGCTAGAAGGCTAGACACGTGAATAAAGTTTTTCTCTCTCTCTCTCCGTACCACAACTCTTATCCCCGTGTAGTGTCCAAGAGCACACGTACTGTTCATAAAGAGTAGGTCACCAAGTTTGCGTTGTGGTCTAAGATAACCGTTAGCGACCCTACGTGAAAACCCAAGTATCAGCAGTTTTGATTCTCATTTACCTTCCTACACGGCCTCCGCTCTGATTTCCAGGAAGACTAATAAGCATCAAACGTTTTGTCCGGGAAAAGACACCTTGTGTCTCACCCAGCGATTACATTCGACAGCACTTGTTATTCTCGGCAAGCCACGTGTGGTTAGTTTTTTTGGTGTAAGTCAGGCGCATAGCGTGGTCATTTTTTCAAGTACGCACAAGTACATATGATCTAGAAACCTAAGTAAACTAAGCGAAAAATACTGCGTTCTTTATTTCTTGTTCGAAAAAGTTGTGTGAATACAAGCAAAGAACAAAGCGTCTTGCCCTTATTTTGAGCAACCTTGGCGCAAAGAAAACATTGTTTTGGTTGCGCTAGCTTGACTGGAATTGCCAACAACGTTCTCAGAACGCCGCTCCTTTGTCAAGAACGTTCTTGGAACGTCCCTCCTTTGCAACTTCGCCTTTTTGTTGCACGCTGACCAAACAACACTGCATTGCTTAGTGTAAAAAAAAGTACCATGCAAAACTAGTTAAGAACATGGTATAGCTTTTGTTTTAGTTTTTAGAATTTAATCAAAGTGGTGTTTTCATAAGGAAATCTTGGTTGCGTACAAGTAAAAGTTAAAAATAGAAACAATTGCTTAAAATTTCAAAATTTTCTGGTAACTTCAAGTACGCACGTGCATATTTGCGTATAGGACGCTACGCGCCTGTTTAAAGTATATCCCTGTTGTGAGGAGCCTTGGACGTAATGTTATCATGACTGATGTTAACGTGATGATCACGTGATGATCTCCTCCAAGTAAGGAATTCTTAATAGCTATAATTGATAGCTTTTAGACAGCGATTTTCAAACATTTGCTTTTCTTCGCAGTAAAATTTGTATTCATTTTGGTGGGAATATATTTTTTACTGTTTCTGGTGCATTTTCCTCGTTTTAGAGTTCAACGTGAACAGATCATAGCTAAGCAACAAGAGGAGGAAACTGCAAGGCTCAAAAACTGTGGCAGAGTACCAAAGGGATCCAAGGATGGTCTCAGACCAGAGAGCCCTCATAGCCGCAGGTCCAGGAGACCGCCTGTTAGAAAGACGATTCAAGCTGGTAAAAACAAATTTGAGGTATGCTGTGCTTCGGTGCAATTGTCAGTACTGAAATAAGCTTGTTCGTGACTTAAAGACTTTTTGCGGACTCCCTTTTACTTTAAAGGTTTCTCAAACATCGCGTGCTTGGACCTCCGTATTTATATGATTTTCTGTGGAGGACGGATATGGTCGGTGTCAAATGGAAAATCGTCACCATCATCATGAGATGTTAAACAGAAAAGGTTGCTTCAAATATATCAGCAACCTTTTTAAGTGAGATGCGAAGCTGTAAGAGGTTGCACTTACATGAATACACCTCATTCCAAAATGGCCGTCATTTTAGTATTCCCATTAGCCCTTGGTGCCTCGTTCTTAAGCTGTAAATTTATACGATTATTTAACCTTGACCGATGCAACAAGGGCTAATTTGCAAGGAAACAAAAGAATACGAAAATCATAGCCATTTTGGAATAAAGTGTATACCACAGTTTAGTTTCTTTTAAAAACAGCAAAAAATAACCGCGAACTTGGCGCATGGGCTAGTGACACCTTGTCCGTAAGAGAGATGGCTGAGACCTTTTTTAGGTGCCTGAGACAAATTAGTCAGTATAAGTAAAGAACCTCTATTTATACCTGATTACATTTAATATGTCGATTTAAAGAAACAACAAATAAAGAAAATCAATCAAAACAGCATTAGTTTGCATCTGTGCCTCTTTGCACATTTTTTGTTTCGATACATTTCTTTGTCGTTCTCTACTAAACATCAGAGTGAACAGTTCAAAATCAGCGGTTTTGGAGACCGTCAACGCTAACCAGCAGACAGGGCGTTCTTTCATGTCATGGCGTTTTACTTCCCACATACACCGTTAAAGCGAAAATCAGTGCATAATTAGCAACTATTCACCGAAGTGGAGGTGGCTAGTGGTGGATATTTACCGAGCCGGGAAGTGGCGGGGTAAATATCCACCACCAGCCACCGACACTGAGGTGAATAGTTGTTTTAGTATATACTAAAACAGTGAGATAGTGTAGCACAAAAAGATGATTTAAACTCATTTATTCCTGCAAAGATTACAACATTTTCGGGCGCAAATTACGCGCGAATTGCTCGGTGGTGAATAGCAAAGGATATCCGGAGTTTGAGTAGCCAATCAGTGTGTGCGTTCAACGACGCTATCCACTGTTTTTATTTTAGTATATCCCAAGAAAAGATATCAAATGGTCTGAACTCACTAACCACTCGGCCAGTCTTCTGTTTTTCGCTGATTCAAAGGGCCAAGTTTATAGTTTGTACAGTGTAGCTCTTCCCATCTTAACATGTAATTGTGAAGGGCTGCATAAAATTACAAGAAGCGCATGCGCCATTTGGTATATTTCTTATTTGAAACTAGTACTTTTCCTGCCATAGTCTCTTGCCCTGTGTTCACATGCGAATTTTGCTCTCTTGCGAGAAGAGGGGAACTTCACGTTAGCACACAGGTTATGTAAAATATTAAAAACTCCAAGATGAAGAGGACTATTGAATTACTTCTTTTAGGGCAAAAGAGCTGGCCAGGAACAATGTGACACAACAAAGCCAATACCAATCTCTGAAGAAGAGGAACTTGAGCGAATAACCGGTCTCCTTCAGCGGGACAATCTCATACGGGGACTGGGTGTTGTTGAGTTTGTGTACAAATTGCTACACTGTACGCCTGGAACTGGGGGACCACAGAAAAACTGTTCCTTACACCACTCGGTGAGTCCTTAAATCCAGCCCATACACCGTATACCGTCTGGTGCTATGAGCCAAGGAACTGGTATTCATGCATGAACACCGTCGCCGAGCGCGCAGGCTACATGGATGTGTATCTATCAAACAGATATACCCAGAAATTCAAGTTATTAGATGCAGGTGGATTTCAATAAACGTCACGAAGTGTCCCCTTGCTCTTTTCCCCAGCTTGACATCACTCGCCTCTTGGAATACTTAACAATTAGACCCGTAGCCTGCAAGGGCGCTGAATGGGTTATTGACCCGTGGCCCTTGAGGGCGAAGAGTCTAATTGTTTTAGTATCACCCAACTAGTGGACTAATGCAAATCCTGCATTTTGATTGGCTACACTATTAGAAGACTATAATTAATAGTCCTCGAGTAGCGAACAGCGTGACACTTTTTTTCGTTTTATTTCCGAAATAAATATTTCTTTAACTTGCATTTGCTAACTTTATTATAGCCTGTCTGTACGACTAGTTGGATGATACTAAAACAATTAGACCCTTCGCCCTCAAGGGCCACGGGCCAATAGTCCATTCGGCGCCCCTGCGGGCTACGGGTCAAATTGTTAATGAACGTCACAAAGTGTCCCCCAAATGCTGCTCCTTGAGTAAAGATAACCTGCTGCATTTACCCTGACTTGAAAAAAAAAACGTTAAACTTTACTGTAACCTTCTTGTTAGAACAGGTTAGAAATGCTCAGACAAGGAGCCCATTAGTAGGAGCTTGCCTCTCCCATACAAGCCCTATGAGTCAACCTTTGCGCATATTTTTAGATTGTCACGAGTTCTTCGGTTCTGCACGCACTGTTTAGAATGGCCAATCAGAATAAAGTTATTGTCAAACGAATACAAAAATAGCACAAACAATGTATGCAAATTGTGCAAATTGATGTAAATGCGGGATCCCGCTGAAGGGTTAGTTTTAAGAATAGAAAGATATGCACAGAGCTTGAATCAAGAATATAGTGCATAAGGATGCTCCTATTCATGGGTTCCTCCTTAGACTTAATAATAAGCTACACCCATCACCTGCTTAGACTTCATAATCGCGCATGGTGGCGGCGATTTAATAATAATAATAAAAGTCCTGAAATGATAAACTAATTGCGTGCCCACAAACAAAGCGACAGAAGTTGTGCGAGCGTGCGTTTCAAACCAGTCTCATGGTTCACCTTTCCTCAGGCTCCAAACTTTATATGGGGCCTTCTAGTAATGGCCTTAAAAGATCAACCATTTTGCTGTGATTAAAGTGATGGGTGTAGCTTGCTATTCCTCAGCCTTGAATGATTTTGCCTCGATCAAAACGAGAGCTTTGTGGAATGTTCTTATGGTATATTTGTTGTGCAACTAAGTTCGTTCTCAGTCATCGTGGAATAGACAAATATAGTTCACTCCATGAAAAGAGTGCTTTAGCTTGCAAATTTAGGAAGTACTGTGCCTCTTAAATATGTTTCAAGTGACCTTATACTCCTGCAATTAAGTACTCTTCTTTGGTCTACTTTGACTTAATGAACGTTTTAGTGATTACAGACAGTAAATAACAGTATTTCGTTATCTGTTACTCAGCATGACCAGAACAATGCTAAAGATTCTGCATTGAGAAACGGCCCTGTGGTTGGCCGGGAACTTGGAAGTAGTTTGGTAAATCCTTCCATATATGGCTCGATGGGAATACTGTCAGGAACCACTGGCAACAACACAGGCGCTGCTCATTTGTCTCGGTTCCAGACCTATCAACCTACAGCTCTGTCAGCGGTAATTAACATGAACTCGCATCAAGCGGCCCCAGCGATGACACGAAACGATCGTCGAGCCTTAGCGTCAGTGGGGATAATACCCACGGCTCCTACGGGCCCACCTAAACACCGCTATGGCTCAAGGAAAGTTGCGGCAAACACAAGAAACATAAGCAACGCAGAATATGACTGGAGAACGGGGTCATACATGGGAATCGATACCGGTAATTTAGCCAATGGAGTGATTGATCCTAGAATGGACAATCAATCTAATGTGATCCTTAGGCGTCGGACGTTCAGCGCTTCAGGGTTGAGAACAAGTGCCGATCCAGTCCAAGGAAATGGTGCCCGTGGATCGCGCATGGTGGCGGCGAATCTCGTGGGAGGATCTCAGACTAATCTCTCGAGTCCTGGTGGAATGACACCAAGTGCGCAAGCTCAGCAGTACCTGTGTTCAATGTACACGTTCCCAAACGTTCTCAAGGTGGCTCCACAGCCTCAAAATGGAATGAACTTATCTGTTATATCGGGCCCAGCGCCCGTGAGTTACAGACCGAATCCAACCGATTCTAAGACAGAACCACAGCAGACCAACTCCACTCACAGGATCGGTGCTTCACCGTCAGGCCTATTGAGGTAAGACTAAGCTAAGTCAAGCCTCCACATGTTCGTGAGCTTAGGTAAAGAGATAAAAGTAGGAATATGGGCCCTAAGTGGACGCTGTGGCTTGCGCTAGCGCAGTGGTGAGAGCGATGACCCCAGCGCGAGATGACTTGACAGTTGGACACTTTTGATAAAGTTCATTATCATTATCCTCAGAGATGCAAGCATGAGCATAAGTTACAAGTTACTACAAAAAGTCCGTGGAGACTTCATCGTGAGTATCTTTCGTTAGGGCAAAAGATACTAATTAGCAAACAAATTTATGCATCTTCCTGTGATGTTTGTGTTTAATGAGAATCAGGCTTTAGGAGACTCGAACCAGTTTCAACAAGCTGTACCATTTGGAAGGACTGAATCTACCCAACTGCGTCATGTAACGGCAAAGTTATGGTACCATACGAGACACCAATAATTGCTTAACAACACACACTCAATGATGTGATGTGTTGGACACCATGGCAACAAAGGAGCTACCTAAAAATCCCCTATTATTTGTCTTTAAACGCTTTTAAAGAGCGAAATCGGTTACCTCGATTTTTGTTTACATGTTCAGATCAAAGTCTCCGCCAAGTTACAAGCCACCTTAACAACTGGAAAATTGTAAGGTGGCTCTGAATCAGTTCAAGAATTTTTCTTAATTTTTGGAGAGTTTTATCTAATCCTGCAAATTGCCTTTCCAGAAATAAAAATTTGGGGTCACCGAGATCCTTTTTAGGAAAAAAACGTTAAGAGACAAATGTAGGCGTCTTTAGATGGCTCTTTTGTTGTCATGGTGACCTATTACGTCACATCAACGTGTGTATCTTGTTAAAAAAATTATCGCCTTTTCATTTGGTACCTTAACATTGCCGTTTTGTTTAACAGTGTTGTGGAGTTCATCCTGCTAATAAGACATCACCTCCAAATTGTTGAAACTGGTATGAGCCACCTTAACCGGCATACTCTTTGCATAAAAAGGAAACTTCTCTTTTCGCAGATCAACGAAGGCTCAAAGAGCCCGCGGAGCTACAAACACCTTGCGTTTGAAAGTAAGTACAAATGGTTTTGAAGCCTAAATAATTTAAATATTTGCAGTGTTCTTACCAGGATTTTGTGTTAGGGAGTCCCAGGGCCCCCTTTCTTGAAAAATAGGGGCCCTGCAGGAGCTTAAGTTGGACAAAGTTACTGTCGCTTCATGACAAGGGTGGAAAAAATCCTTCGTGATTTTTCTGTCCATTTCATCAAGGCACATTCAAATTGGAGCTCTTGCAATGGTGGGCCTTGGACAATATTGTAAATGCATTTGATTTGTTTGCCTCGAGACAGATCTTACAGGTCATGATCTTTTTGTTGGCATCATAGGCAAGCCATGTGTATTTCGACTGCCATTCACTCTGAAAAACACGGTCTTGCTTCGGTAAAAAAGCTTTTTGATCTTTGCTCGCTACGTTGTCTTTTTCATCGTCCTCTTTACCATCGTTTTGATGATCTTCTACACTTTCTTAAATCCTTGATACTTAAGGGCG
>NC_090870.1:18115263-18127763 GCF_036669935.1 Montipora foliosa | reverse complement strand
ATCTATTAAGTAACATTGAAAAATTGAAGTTAGTGATGAAGTCCCATCTCACAACCCTTTAATGTTAATAATTCTGTGGGACGTAAAAGAACCCACACACTTGTCGCTAAGAGTAGGGCACGTAGTTCCCGGTGTTGTGGTTTGTCTTCTGTTGTGTATCATGGTTGGGAGGGTAAAAAAGGGGCCACAGTAATAGACCTTTTCGGCTTACAAGTACATTTTGTTTTCCCAATACAGATCATGTGATAATACTCAGGAGGTTTGGTCTTTTGTTTTGTTCATTAAAATGAGGGCATGCAAGCAGGAATATGCCTGCATGCACTCTTTTTAATGAACAAACCAAAGGACCAAGCCTCCTGAGTATTATCACATGATCTGTATTGGGAAAACAAAATGTACAAGCCGAAAAGGTCTATTGGCGCAAGCTGTTGTGGTGCTCTGGCAGCTTGACTGGCAAAGTTAATAAATAAATAAAAATATATGCATTGCATTTTACCAGAATGCACTGTGCCACAAAGAAACTTGATCCTTTAATCACCGAGGACTTCCCCATTGACAAGTAAAATCGTCTGGCGTTAGACAGAGTAAAATTTAGAAGTGTCGATTGGCATTTGTGCAGTGAAAGGGTTAAAATAAATAAACAATCTGTTAATAAGTATCAAGTCCATCATGATCCTGCTTTAGACTATTAACGTGAGTAGTGTTGTTTTGCTTTGTTATGTTTCATCGTGCATGACTTCCACATTCATTGCTTTCATTCCAGTATGTGGAAGGTGTGTGAATTTTGAGCAGAGGTTACATGGCCACCTTTTTATGCGTCTTTCTTAACCACACAGATAAAGCGCTGAACTACAGAATAGGACGTTTTTAACCAACCTGTAGAGACACCAATAACAATAGAGAAATGTACGACTTCTGGTGGACGAACAAAAGATCTTTTGTTTTCGTTCACCAATATGGCGGCAATGTCGTCACGTTAAAACCTGCACTCGGCCCTTGTTTACATAATACTGATCATGACTCGTTTTTCAGGGCATGCAGTTTACACTCGGACAGATCATTAATATTTACCTTCAAACCTCAATTCCAAGTAAGTTCCGTTTCATCTTTTAAAAGTATTATCTCAACTGTAAATAGCAGTCTGTTGAACGTGTGTTGCTGTATCTGATTTGGTTCTGAAAATCGCAGATTCAATCTCCACTTTGACTAAGGTTAAGTATGCACATTCAATAATTCCATTCAGTACAGAGTGGTAAAGTGTGACGTCACAAATATTTAAAATTATTAAATTATGGGATTCATTAAGATCTTCAGAAAGTACATGATGAAGAATGGCCATTTGCGAAAAATCGGCATCTTATTGCAGTTTGGGGATAAGATATTGGCCCTTTCATGCTACAGTGACTCCATACAAATCCTTATAATTTTGTCTTTGTTCCAACCGTTTTGAACAAAGGCAAAATTACAAGGATTTGTATGGAGTTACTGGAGCATGGAAGGGCTAATATCTTACCCCCATATTGCAACAATATGCTGATTTTTGGCAAGAGGCCATTCTTCATCATGTACTTTCAGAATATCTCAGTAAATCCCATAATTTCATAAATTTACTTTTTGTGACGTCATCACTTTACCACTCTACAGTTCTGTTTTTTTGCCCAGTAAAGGTCAACATTTCTAAAATAGACCTTTTCACGGTTTCTGTTGCCATCTTGGTGTGGGGCCAAACGTGGCTTAAAGGACTTTCGTGCGAAAATTTTCTAACATTGATTTTTTTTCTGCAAAATTTATCATTGAAAGATAATGAGTTAGTGATGTCAGAAATGTAAAAAAAATGGAGGGTCTCTAACTTCGTTTTGGAGAGAACTTTCTCGGAAGAACACCCTAAATCTGAAAAAACCGGCTTCTAAGCGAATAAGGCCAAAGTGTCTGCAAGGCCAAAAAATATAGCAGTTACATCTTTGAAGTGAAATGTTCTCCACCAAACTTTACTTTTAAAGTGGACCCATCAAGTGAATTTAGTTAACTTTTGAGGTTCGTTAGAGAACAAGTTCGCATTTAGCGACCATAGTTTCATGCGCCTTGCAGCCGCAAGATGGCAGGATTCCATGTCCCGAGCACAGAAATCTTGAAATTTTTTTAACTTCCCACTTTGATTTTTTGTTCATTTTTGGACAATGTGGAGATAATTGTAAATAAAATCTGTTTCTGAAAAGAAAAGTAGGGGTCACCAAACATTAAGATCGTTACATCCAAGCAAAGCTATAGCAATGGCCATCTGCCCTATCATTGTTCATTTTAGTACTTAGCGTGTGCGCGCTCGATGGATGACGTGGCATGTGAATTTGCGTGCGCTGTAAGGATGCGCAGTAGCAATGGGCGCAAACGACCTTAAATGACAGTGAATTTATGGGATTTTGGCCGAGGTCAAACCTCCATAACTCCACTACAAAGTGGCGGATTTCAAAAACTTTAAAACTTTTTTAGTCATTTTATTTATATTATTCTGTCAACGGAAAATTAGATCATTGCACAAGGCACAGTATCTGAAAATTAGATATTAGAAATCTCCTCATGTTGCTAGTTCCTTCAAATTTTGCGGGAATTTGCATAATTTTGTTTACAAGGGTTTATATGAAATGTACAAATTTTGTTAACGGTCGTTATAGCTTGATTCTGATCATCATACTTCACAAAAATAATCTCAAGGGAAACGCTTTTGAGAGGTATTTTTGCTATCCACAGTTGTTAGACCTTGAAGGATTTATAATGGTTCAAAGTCGGCTAAATTCCCACACATTCACTGTAATTTAAGCCGTGTTTGGCTGCCAACCAATATGGCGTCAGAAACCGTGAAAAGGTCTATTGTTCATTTGTGTCATATCTGGTTGTCTTCAAATTTGGTGTGTTAATTGTGAATAAAAAATCCAATCATCTTCAAGTTTCATGCTGGAAACTTGAGTAGTTCATGTACAACAGCCCTCACAAAGCATAAGAAAATGGTTGTCTCACTGAAGGGCTTTATGTGGTCTGTATGTGCAAACATAATTGGTTTTTGTGGCCTGTCAAAATGATTTTTCACCGCAAAACCTCAGCTAAAGGATGGAAAAGATATCAAGCAATTTTATAATGGCATCTGGAAAGTAACATTGAAAAATTGAAGTTAGTGATGAAGATAAACATTTGTACAAGCAATATAGTCCAGTCAAATTGGGGTCAGACCCTCAACAAATTGCAACAAAAGGTTTTTCAACGGATTATGGCTCATTCGGATGTCCTTAACAACATATCAAAAGTCCCAAAGAATCGGAGTTCGGGAGGGCCCCGCAAAACGGAAAAGAAAATTCCCATACAAAGCTTACATGTATATGAAAAACCACAGGGTACCCAATTTATATGACGGCTACTATTTTATTGTCTCAATACAGTAACAATTTTGGGCCGGGTAAGCCACTGGATTGTTGTTTAAGTTAAAATCGTGCTATTCGTACAACTTGATAAGAATTGTCACATTGTTTACGCTCTATTTATCAACTAAAACCAGATCATAATCCAGCTACATTGCATGGTACGACTAGAAAGGCTTTTCCTCTAAAGTCGATCCCGCAATCAATCTTTAGTTTCTAAACAGTTATAGCGGTCACAATATCTGTTAATCTAAACATTCTGCTTTGTTGGTGCAGAAAAGAAAGTCCTGTCAATGGAACGTTTGACATTGGTCCCATGGGCTCCTAACAAAAGTCTATAAATTCAAATCTTATACAGACCGATGACTGCCACCCGATAACAAAGCAGGTGAGGGGTATCTTACTTTGTACTCCGCTTTAACCGCCTTTCAGAGCTAATTTGTTCAACCAGAGTCAGAATCAGAATCTTCATCGTCAGGGATTTGCTCGGGTGCGTTGGTACAAGCAGACCCTTTGCACTGACCACAAGCAGGATTACACGATAGATCATTTTTGCGACAGGAGCAACGGCGGGTGCTAACCCTAACCTTAGCGGTACAGTAATTCCCAGAGCGGCTGAATACAGGAGACAGTTTAAAGCGGCATCGACGATAAAGTGACGACGTACTGCTCGGGAGATGGCCTTACCACTAAGCATGTGGTCGACTGCATTAGGCGCATATATGATTTCCAATCTCTCGCAGACCAGATTCTGCCATCAGATGCCCAATAGAGCCTACAAAACTCATCTTGGTATGAAAGGGGCCCAGCCGTGGGATGCAACTGCGGATTGGACTTGTTGGTGGTTTCCCTTGAACCATGCAAAAGGCTTTCCACCACAAAGGCTGATCGAAGGTGACGGCAGGTGCTGTGATGTTATGCCTTTTCGCGTGTTCCACGATAAACTTGAGGGTTGAATATATACAGGTGGCATCACTTGCGCTCACGTTGATCATGGGCAGAAATATCACAGATGATTTTCCTTTGTGGTCTCCAGTCAAGACGTGCTGCATTAGCCCACCCCACGCAGGACGACTGAAACCAAACAAGAGGGACGATTTCCAGAGCACATAGAGATTCTCCATGGGATCCACTACTGTAGCAACAGCCACGTCATTGTATTTGATCTCCACCTCTTCTAACCGCCTCTCATCATAGGGATATATCTCGATTTTACCTGCTTCAGAAAGTTTCCTGGACATAACTTTCTTTCTTGGTACGCACCTTGTCTGGCTAGTAAACAGCGGCCACGATGCCCATCCCATGGAAAGTGTCTTTCCCATCAAGCGTACAAATATTATGATCGACGTTGTCCGCTGCATATTCAACAAATTGGCCGTTAAACTCCGGTATGTCCGTCCCCTCATAAACCGCCGCGCTTTGATTAAATTGTTGTACTTGATTGTATGAAGCGCAATACCCAAGAGAATTGAGGGTGTCAATCAGAAACCGGGATGCAAAGTGATAATGTAGTTGCACGGCAAGACCCAGTTGTAAAGGCGCTAAAAACACTCTTGGTCGCGCTGCCTGCATAAGTGTCTGTCCTATCGATGCAAGTTTAACGTTATCATCTTCGAGTCAGCTAAAATACCATGCAAGAATTCTTTGAGGGATACAGGAAGAAATTCAACTTGTTGTTCGGCGTCGGACTCAACTTTAGGGTAAGTTTCACTAGTAGTAGTCTCAACCAGTTTGATTTCACTCTTGATCAGCGCAGCAGCTGTTCGGATTATATTCATCTTTTCTGTTTCGACATCAGGGGCGTCTTTTTGCATCTCGTGAAACTCGTTAAGAATCGCCGCAGCAGTTACAACATTGGGTTTTCCATCACTGAGTGTGATAACCAATTCCTCTCCAAAATGCTTCTGGAGGCAGGCTTTCATGTAAGTCTGGCTATAAGCTGTGCAGTCTGAATCCCCTGAGTACTCGTTCATCTTAGCTACCAGATCTTGCACTGTGATTTGCTCATCAGAATGTTTCAGCAGATATTCTGTGACCATGTAAAAGGCTTTGTTTTGCTCCTCATTCTGGGGACGACCTTGTTTTCCTTTCTTATTTTCAAGCTGGGTCGTAGCATAAGACGCAGGAACCTGTTTATCTGTACGAAAATTGGAATTGCATATCTTATGATAGACTGCTTCAGCGGCAGGGAGATCATGTACGTGTAAAATTCTTGCTTTTACTACCTCTGCCCATGTGTCACGCCTTGCGTTGCACTTATTCCAAACAGTTTCTTGAGTCTCTAGTGTAGTGTATGTTCAGTGCATCCTACATGATGTATCTAGCAGTGCAAAGGGTGATGGGATTATTATTATTAAAGCATGGCGGATTAGATTCGGAGTGTTTCTGGTGTGGCTTGATAATCCATTGGAATCGGTTTCAATACACGATTAAGACACGACATCTGGCGACGAGGATAATCTTTTAGGTCGTGAGAGTTAAATTATGGCCTCTATAACAGTGGATGATCTACTAACAAGCGTAAAACCCTTCGATCCAAACGGCGAACCTTCGAGCATTGGCCGGCGATGGCAACGATGGATTAAAAGTTTTTCGCTATATGCCGACAGTAAGGGCCTCATCATCCAAGCAGATAAAGCTGACAATAAAGTTCAAAGAAGGGCTCTACTTTTGCATAATTTGTGCCGGGGAACAAGTGCAAGACATCTTCGAAACTTTGGCTGATACGGGCACAGCAGTCGAGTATGAGAAAGCGGTGGATGCGTTGAACGCATATTTCATTCCGAAGGTAAATTCGACGTACCAAAATCATCTTTTCCGAAGTATGGAACAACGAGAGGGTGAAACGGTGGCTCAGTTCGTGACCAGGTTACGACAAGTTGTGAAAGATTGTGATTATGGGGATCAGGCGGATAATCAAATTCGAGATCAAGTTGTTCAGTGGTGTACGTCCCATGATTTAAGGCGGAAATTGCTTGAGAAAGGTGACACTTTAATTCTAGAAGTTCTACTTAAAACTGCAGCATCATTTGAGGCCGTGCAAGCTCAACTGGAGAATATAAAGAGTAAAAGCACTACCGTGAATCAAGTTCGTGACTCAAGCACAAACAAGCATCATCATAAAGGGAAGAAGACTTCGGGTGAGCCTGGAAACAAAACGTGTTACCGATGCGGCAACAAAGGACATTTCGGACTAGACCCGGAATGCCCTGCGAAAGGAAAAACCTGCAGGTCATGTGGTGGTGCTGATCATTTCTCATTGCAATGCAGAACAAAGGAACGTAAACGTGGAGGCGATAAGAAGCCAAAAGAGATGAGGAAAGTGAGATACATGCAGGGAGAAAATGATGACGAAGAAGATGAGTATGCATTCACTGTAAAATCATCGTCACAGCTTGGAAAAGTGGAGGTGATTGTGGGTGGATGTGTTGTAAAAATGGTGATTGATTCAGGGGCGAGCACTAACATTGTAGACAAAGGGGTATGGAATGACCTAAAGCAACAGAAGATTGTCTGTGTATCCAAGAAGTGTGACAAGAAGCTTTATGCATGTGGAAGCAAGAAGCCATTAAAAGTTTTGGGGACATTTTCAGCGTTGACGAAAGTAGCTGAGAACGAGGTTCAAGCTGAATTTGTTGTCATTGATGGTGAAGGAGAAGCACTACTTAGAAGAGAAACTGCGTTGCAACTAGGTGTGTTGAAATTAGGAGTTCCAGTTTATACAGTGCAGTCCAAAGAAGTGATCATGTCTGATTACAAAGGAGTATTTGATGTTGTAGGCAAGTTGAAAGACTATCAAGTCAAGTTACATGTTAATCCTGATGTACCTCCAGTGGCCCAGCCAGTCAGGCGTACTCCATTCAGCCTTCACGACAAGGTGAAGAAGAAGGTTTAGGAACTTGTAAATATGGATATTATCGAGCCAGTAGAGGGCCCGACACCGTGGGTTAGTCCGGTAGTAGTGGTGCCGAAACAGAATGATGAAATTCGGCTATGCGTGGACATGCGTAGAGCCAACGAAGCCATAATCAGAGAACGCTACCCCATACCTACTGTAGACGAAGTGCTACAAAATTTGAACCAAAGCACAGTATTTAGTAAGCTTGATTTGAAGTGGGGGTATCATCAATTAGAACTCCATCCAGATTCCCGTAGCATTACTACCTTTATCACTCACTATGGATTGTTTCAATATAAGCGCCTTATGTTTGGAATAAGCTCTGCCCCAGAAGTGTATCAGCATATTATCCAGCTAGCACTTAGTGGCTGTGAGGGAGTTGCTAACATCTCTGATGACATAATTGTACATGGCAAAACTACCAAGGAGCATGACGAGAGACTAAAGAGAGTCCTAGAGAAACTGAAAGAGAAGAACTTAACTCTTAATGCAGAAAAGTGTAAGTTTCACATGACCAAACTAGTGTTTATGGGACTCATGCTAACAAACCAGGGCATCGGTCCAACTGAAGAGAAAGTGAAAGCTATTGTTGAGGCGAGAGAGCCGCAGAATGCATCAGAAGTTAGGAGCTTCCTGGGACTTGCTAACTACAATGCACGGTTCATCCCAGATTTCGCCACGGTAGCTGAACCTTTGCGTAGACTCACAAAGAAAGGTGCCTGTTTCAAATTTGGAAATGAACAGAGAAAAGCATTCAATGAGCTGAAGAGCAGATTAGCAAGTGCTGAAACCCTTGGGTATTTTAACAAAGATGCCAGGACACTAATTATAGCTGATGCAAGCCCAGTTGGTCTTGGCGCGGTACTTGTTCAAGAGCAACAAGGAAGAAAGAGAGTTATCAGTTATGCCAGCAAAAGTCTGAGTGATGTGGAAAAACGGTATTCTCAAACCGAGAAAGAGGCGTTGGCAGTTGTTTGGGCGTGCGAACGCTTCCATGTGTACCTGTACAGCATTGAATTTGAACTATACACAGATCACAAACCATTGGAGACAATATACTCAAACAAATCAAAGCCCTGTGCCAGAATTGAGCGGTGGATTCTGAGGTTACAACCTTACAGTTTCAAAGTAAAATACCTGCCAGGAGAGCAGAACATTGCAGATTCGCTATCACGCTTACTTCAAGAAGAGAACCAAGCAGTTTCAACGGTAGCACACAAAGTATCAGATGAATTTATCAGATTTGTAGCAGTAACCTCCACTCCACGCGCAATGACGACACGCGAGATTGAAGATGCATCAGCAGAAGATGAAGAACTAAGTGAGTTGCGGAATTGTATAGCGGGGGGAACTTGGAGGAAAGACCAACTCAAGCAGTACATACCTGTAGCCAGTGAACTGTGTGTGATTGGCAAGCTTATCCTCCGTGGTACCAGAATCGTAATACCTAGCAAGTTGAGATCCCGAGTTCTTATGTTAGCACACGAAGGACATCCTGGTATTGTTAGTATGAAGCAGAGGCTGAGATCAAAAGTATGGTGGCCCGGGATCGACAAAGTGGCAGAAAAATTTTGTAAAACGTGTTTTGGGTGCCAGCTAGTGAGCAGTCCCGCCCATCCCGAACCAATCAAGTCGACCCCCTTGCCACAAGGTCCTTGGCAAGACTTGGCCTTGGACTTGCTAGGTCCTTTACCGTCAGGCGACTCTGTGTTGGTAGTAGTTGATTATTTCAGCAGATATTATGAAATTGAGATTATGCGTTCCACGACATCTGAGAAAATCATTGCGAGTCTGGAGAGGATCTTCATGATCCATGGTTTACCACTATCAATAACCAGTGACAATGGTCCGCAGTTTGTTTCAAATGAGTTTGAGAAGTATTTGGAAGACTGTGGTATTGAACACAGAAAGACCACGCCATTATGGCCCCAGGCGAATGGGGAGGTGGAAAGGCAGAACCGATCTCTCCTAAAAAGAATGCAGATTGCACAAGCTGAGGGAAAACAGTGGAAGGAAGAAGTTTGCAAATATCTGATTGCATACAGATCGACTCCTCACACCACCACCGGAGTGAGTCCAGCTGAACTGCTGTTTGGAAGGAAAATTCGGACCAAGTTACCTGAATTCCGTGAAGATAATGTAGCAAGTGAAGTGCGAGACAGACGGCGAAATGAAAGCAAAGGCCAAGTTATATGCAGATGAAAAAAGGCATGCAGAGTATTCAGATCTGGTTCCAGGTGACAAAGTCCTGGTAAAACAAGAGCGGCAGAACAAGTTGTCGACACCATTTGCACCAGAATTGTATGACGTTGTAAGCAGAAATAACAGCAGCATTGTTATCAAGTCTCCTGAAGGTGTTCAGTATGAAAGAAATAAAGCCCACCTCAAAAAGTATGAGGCTGAAGCTGTTGATCCTCCTGCTGGAGAGAATGCTGTCGAAGTGGGACCAGACCCTACAGACCTTAAGACGGATTGTGGAGAAGCAAAGATTGCTGCACCCACAAGACCTGTTCGTCATAAGAATTTGCCGGCGAAGTTTAAAGACTTTGATATGACTTGATTTATTAGAACTGTTTGTGTTTAGCTAGGACATTGTTGAGTCATTTCCTTTTCTTTACTAGTAACTGTAAATTGCATTTATCCAGGCAGAGTCAAGGTTTTCATTATCTATGCAGTTACTAAGTTTGCTCTGATTTGTTCTAGCAGTTGTTAAGTATGTTTGCTTCCCATGTAGTGTTCCGGAAAAAGGGAGGTATGTAGTGTATGTTCAGTGCATCCTACATGATGTATCTAGCAGTGCAAAGGGTGATGGGATTATTATTATTAAAGCATGGCGGATTAGATTCGGAGTGTTTCTGGTGTGGCTTGATAATCCATTGGAATCGGTTTCAATACACGATTAAGACACGACATCTAGAGTCATCACTCTACATACGTCTACAGATTTAACATCTACTTTATTACCACAAAAATAACAATCGCTTTTGTAATCAAATGTCTGGTCTGCACTTTTGCGTTGAATAGTTGCAGATTGAGAACCCGCATTTTCGCGGCTTCTGTTATCCTTGGATATATTGGTGGGGTGACAGTAATCTCGATGACAATTAGGGTGTACATGCTGTCCAGGAGTAACACTAATTGAATCATTTCTGAGGCCGCTGGCGCGATTTATACCTTCACTTCCCTTTGTTCCAATTGTGGAAAATTCATGCGCTGAGCCTGCAACTCCGCAAATCGCGCAAACTAGAGGCGCTCCATCCATAAGAAGGCATTGAAGGAGTAAAACTCCAAATAACAACCTAAGCAATATAGAAATGAAAAGAAAAAAACGTTAAATTATAGTTAAATTGTTATAACAATTTTATCTTTCTCACTATGCTACAAAGCAAGTTTGATTAGCATATTTCAAAATGTATTTGAGCAGCGTCAGCAAAGATCGTGCCAGCACAATAGGCTTTCAAAAAGAAACTCTTCTACTTCGAAGCAGTAGTCAGATATGAGCATTGGATTTCTATTAAACTAGAAAGAATGAATTCTGCGATATCTAGGGGGAGATTTCTTTCACACGCCTCGAAGGGCTGATCATGAAACAGAATCTAATTTCACGGCAATTCCTCATATGTAGTTGATCAGCACTGATTGTTTAAAGATTCTCTTAAAATTGAATCAGCCTTAAGCTTACCTTGATATAACTTTAGAAGCTACTAGCATCTATCAACTGAATCAAAAGAATTGTTTTCCAATAGAACAGGAGGAATGTACGCTGCATGGCCTTACGGCAAAATCCAATCCAGACACTGGCAAGACAAACCAAAACGCACTCTTGGGTGGCGGTACACAAATAGACAAATTCACGCCCTGATTGAATCTTGATAAACTAGGGTTTTTCCCTTCGCTGAATTGTAAATTTTTTAATTCTTACGTGTTAGTTATTATTTGAATTGACATTAAGTTATATTTAAAAGTAATTCCTAAAGTAAATGAAAACAAAAAGTTTTTTTTCAAAGAATGCAGTATGAATTTTTTTAATCTATGTATATGTATTTGCAGGATTGTGCAAAATTACACGATCGAGAATGAAATGAAATAAACTAATACACCTGTTGTTTTAATTGGTATCTAGTCTTTCATTTCTGATGATTTGGGGTTGATATTCCCACAAAAAGTAATAAATTCTGGCGACTTAAACAAAAACTTTACTGTAGCCTTGTTTCCATGTTGGAAATTTTTGGTTGTCAATGGGTCGAAATCAATTGCAATTTTAGGCACTTTCCCGGACTTCGATTCTCTGGGACTTTTAGTATGTTATAGAGGGATAATTTCTCTGTAGTTATCCGTTAAAAAACCTTTTGTTGCAATTAGTTGAGGGTTATCCCATTTTTCGAGCAAATTTGACTGGACCAATAATTATTATTTTGAGCACATGTTTCTGCTGTGGAGCAAGCAAAGCAAGCAAGCAGCAACATAATCTGGATTTAATGAAGTTTATGTAAGATGTGACAAATTCTTGAATTCACCACTTTTTACCAGAATGCATTACATAAGGACGATAAGCCGGAGGTCCCGTCTCACAACCCTTCAATGTTAATAATTCTGTGGGACGTAAAAGAACCCACACACCTGTCACTAAGAGTAGGGCACGTAGTTCCCGCTGTTGTGGATCATGGTTGGGAGGGTAATAGACCTTTTTGGCTTACAAGTACATTTTGTTTTCCCAATACAGATCCTGTGATAATACTCAGGAAGTTTGGTCTTTTGTTTTGTTCATTAAAATGAGGGCATGCAAGCATGAATATGCCTGCATGCACTCTTTTTAATGAACAAACCAGAGGACCACGCCTCCTGAGTATTATCACATGATCTGTATTGGGAAAACACAATGTACAAGCCGAAAAGGTCTATTGGCGCAAGCTGTTGTGGTGCTCTGGCAGCTTGACTGGCAAAGTTAATAAATAAATAAAAATATATGCATTGCATTTTACCAGAATGCACTGTGCCACAAAGAAACTTGGCCCTTTAATCACCGAGGACTTCCCCATTGACGAGTAAAATCGTCTGGCGTTAGACAGAGTAAAATTTACAAGTGTCAATAGGCATTTGTGGCAGTGAAAGGGTTAAAATAAATAAACAATCTGTTAATAAGTATCAAGGCCATCATGATCCTGCTTTAGACTATTAACGTGAGTAGTGTTGTT
>NC_090870.1:18075263-18105263 GCF_036669935.1 Montipora foliosa | reverse complement strand
GACACTCCTGCTGCATGAAAATTGTATAACTGAACGTTCAAACTCGACCAGACAGTGATCTTAGAAGCCGCGGCGTGTTCTCTAAAAGCCAGGTCATACGAAAGCCAGACTCGTCCCCCAAATTCTTGATAAGTCCGTAAGATCGGCAGTTTATAAGCCATCACATGGTTCCAACGGTGAGGGAATGTTTTAGTAAGAATTAGAGAAAATACTGTGAACGCCTCGCACCAACTCACAATGTCTTCAATCTTCTGGCGTGGCTTTCTTGTAGACGTTAAAACAACACGGCCATCAAACAAGAGCTGCGGCTCAGATTGAGCTTGTATCAAGTTTGGGGTCAACAATTCACTTAAGTCAGTGTATTAACCGGCCTGGATTTGATTCACCAGTTTTTGAGGGATCGGCGAAAAACCAGGTCCAACAACAAAATGTTGTAAGATTACATACTTATTGAGGAGATTAAATAACAAAAAATCAAAGTTCAAGATCAATGGTTGCTTGAACAATCAATTCGTGTAACATCGATGTCTACACTGGTTTTTATTATTTTTTTTATTTTTTATTTTTTTATTTTTTTATTTTTATATCAAACAATTCTACCGAACAATCAAAACAAAACCGACTTTGTACGAGTAAACGAAACTTAACTAGTTCGACTCTCAACGCTTCTTGGTTCTTTGTTATCATGACAATCTGACGAGCAATGAGAACCGCGGCAAAGACTGCATTTATGTGTGAACATGCACGACGAGTATGGTGAGGAACCCGTGGCTTCCGATGAAATACTATTCTGGCAGCTCAGATGCGGACTAGATCACGCTCCTGCTGCATGAAAATTGTATAACTGAACGTTCAAACTCGACCAGACAGTGATCTTAGAAGCCGCGGCGTGTTCTCTAAAAGCCAGATCATACGAAAGCCAGACTCGTCCCCCAAATTCTCGATAAGTCCGTAAGATCGGCAGTTTATAAGCCATCACATGGTTCCAATGATGAGGGAATGTTTTAGTAAGAATTAGAGAAAATACTGTGAACGCCTCGCACCAACTCACAATATCTTCAATCTTCTGGCGTGGCTTTCTTGTAGACGTTAAAACAACACGGCCATCAAACAAGAGCTGCGGCTCAGATTGAGCTTGTATCAAGTTCGGGTCAACAATTCATTTAAGTCAGTGTATTAACCGGCCTGGATTTGATTCACCAGTTTTTGAGGGATCGGCGAAAAACCAGGTCCAACAACAAAATGTTCATCGAACGATGTGCTGAGACCTGACGCGTTCACAGATGGCAAAATGGCGCCTGGTACAAGACACGCTGACGCAGTCGTTGGTGTTGCAACCCTCGCGGACGTGACCACAGTTGACGGCAGCGAAAAAGTGGAGAGAAAAGACGGTACAGATGTTGACATACCTTGGTTGTCGGCTGTCCAAGACGGCAGACCTGGCAGACCTGGTGCGGCTGACGTGCTCGCCAACGCGCTCGCCGACGCGCTCGCCGACGCGCTCGCCGACGCGCTCGCCGACGCCAAAGAAGCTCTTACAGCTGCCAAAGCTGCTTCGGTTGCTGCTGCTTGAATTGCTGCTCGAAATTCCTGGGATAGGCCAGAAGACGCCATCTGAGTTGAACCCAAATCCGCCAAAGGCGAAGCAGCGCTTAAAAAGGACGGCGTTAGATCCTCCGAACCAGAACTTGTAGTCGGAGTAGCGGAAAAGGCTGCAGAACAGCTATAATTCCCGGACCGGGACGTCATTGTTTGGCTTAAAAGGCGACAATTAAAGCTCCAAAAGACCAAAAAGGCAAGACAATCAAAGTAGTAAAGCAACTTAGTGCGCACGACAATACATACAGATGCTACGTGGCCCTGCAAGCTATAGGATGGCCCTGTAAGCTGTGGGGCGCCCCCACAGTCACGTAATAGTTTAAATACAACTGATGACCCTGTGCCTTTCTATAAAGTAATGTAATCAATACATAAAATTAACATGAATGAGAGTAATAATAATTTGATGTATATAAAGTAAAGACATACTAAAAAAAAAATTATAAAAATAAATAAATACATATATATATATATATATATCATACTAAAAATTCTTAATAATAAAAAACATGCTAAAATTGTTTATAACTTTCTTTTTCAAAGCTTTGGCATTCTTTAGTTCTTTAAGGTCTTTATCCAGGTTATTCCATTCTTTGATCGATCGTACAGTAAATGTTCGCCCACCTTCGTCGCTGTTCACAAAATGGTACACTGGTTCATTGACAAACTGCAGTAATGGAAACTTTTGAATTGTTTCATCCAACAGTATATGATCATGTAGACTGGATGCAGAGGTGCACAATTCATCTATGTTATCTAACACATCCAGAAAAATAGGCATTCTACATGTAGGTCTTCCACACCCTGGTTCATCTTGTGGCTGACTTGGATGTATTGTTCTGTAAAGACTGAGCATTCTCTCAGGAAGTTGCCAATCTGACTTGATTGTTGAATGGCTAATTGAAACCGTTGTTGAAGTGCTTTTCGCAGCCTGATCAAAACCTACATAGAGTAACAAGAAGATAAACCTTCATTCTAAGCAAACAGAGGCCACCCATAATGGCAGCACAGCTACTGACACTCTCTATCGGTGAGGAAAATACAGTGAAATATAAAGCTAGTGAAATGGCTTTCAACAAAGACAACAGACTTTATGCATCATATCAGCGTTAAAAGTATTTTAAAGCTCCCTGTTCACATCTTAGCCCATTCAATTGATATTAAGCAAACATTTTTTTGAAAAGAACCATGGGAGTTGATCTTTCTTTGCTCTCTTTTTATACTAATCTAAGCTCTGTGTCATTAGGGTAATAACATTGAAAAAAAAGACATTTGTCACTTGTGGCAGACTGTACAACTATATATACTTTGAGGCTGTTTGAGTGTGAGCAACAGAGGCATACACATGAAACTTTGTGAAGATAATGATGGTTTAGGACTGTAATGGTTTCTCTTGGTCATTTCCTTAGTTTGATCCAATAGATGTATTATAGAAGTTTGATATCCTACAACACGGAGTGAAATTATCACTTTTGCTGGGCATTGGTGACGGCAAGGGATTGAAACTTGAACAAGCCTTTGAACAAGTGATTTTTGAAGTTCTCATATTTTCTGGTTTATTACATTTAATAATGAGATATACAATGACCTTATAGTTTATGTACCAGCTTACCTTCACTTCATTATTTTCCTTAATTCTTTCTTCCTCTTCACTGGGCCTCTTTTCAGCCTGATAAGATGCGTGCAAAATTCATTAGAGAAATTACATTTAAAAAAAAGACATTTGTCACTTGTGGCAGACTGTACAACTATATACTTTGAGGCTGTTTGAGTGTGAGCAACAGAGGCATACACATGAAACTTACAAATCAAAACCTACATAGAGTAACAAGAAGATAAACCTTCATTCTAAGCAAACAGAGGCCACCCATAATGGGAGCACAGCTACTGACACTATCTATCGGTGAGGAAAATACAGTGAAATATAAAGCTAGTGAAATGGCTTTCAACAAAGACAACGGCCTTTATGCATCATATCAGCGTTAAAAGTATTTTAAAGCTCCCTGTTCACATCTTAGCCCATTCAATTGATATTAAGCAAACATCTTTTTGAAAAGAACCATGGGAGTTGATATTTCTTTGCTCTCTTTTTATACTAATCTAAGCTCTGCGTCGTTAGAGTAATAACATTGAAAAATAGGACATTTGTCACTTGTGGCAGACTGTACAACTGTATATACTTTGAGGCTGTTTGAGTGTGAGCAACAGAGGCATACACATGAAACTTTGTGAAGCTAATGATGGTTTAGGACTGTAATGGTTTCTCTTGGTCATTTCCTTAGTTTGATCCAATAGATGTATTATAGAAGTTTGATATCGTACAACACGGAGCGAAATTATCACTTTTGCTGGGCATTGGTGAGGGCAAGGGATTGAAACTTGAACAAGCCTTTGAACAAGTGATTTTTGAAGTTCTCATATTTTCTGGTTTATTACATTTAGTAATGAGATATACAATGACCTTATAGTTTATGTACCAGCTTACCTTTACTTCATTATTTTCCTTAATTCTTTCTTCCTCTTCACTGGGCCTCTTTTCAGCCTGTAAGGCTGGGGTCTTCTTTGCTTTGAAGAGGTTTTTACACTTCCACCAGGCTATAAGAATAAAAGATAAACAGTTAAAACAGTAAGACAGTTTCTTCCAAATAAACCCTTCCAGTTCAGCACAATCATTGAAATGAAAAGGATCCAAAATCTAAACAAGTGGACGCTAGCTGCACAACAAAAGGCCACTTGTTTGCATCTCGTTGAATAACACTAGTGTTCATTGTCATGAATCTCGTGCAAAGGAGGCTTGATTATAAAAATGAACTAAGTTCAGAAAGGGAAAGAAAGGAAGCAGAATATACAGTGTAGTTATACCATTGGTGTTCAGCTTCCGTGAGCCACTTCACCATGAAGTGCACAAATCAAAGTAATCTCACCTGATTTCGACATGGTTTTGCCGTTGATCCGCACAAACAGCGGCTGCCACATGCGACTCCTGCGTTGTTGCAAGGGCAGCCACGATTTGCGTTGCCAGTCCGTTCTGTTGGGCAAGTGCTCTTGCATGAACAGGACATGCGAATGGCCAAATTAAATGAAATAGTGAACATGAGAATTGACCATTCCGCTACAGAAAAGTCCTCAAAACAACGAAAATTTACACAAAAGCTAATCCACCTCGAAAGAAGCTCACCAGTGCAGACTCGCTTTCCCTTTCAACATCCATTATTTCCAGTTAATTTAGTCTCTTTAAAGAAAATCCACACTAACGAGAAGTAGTATGCTAAAATATGCAAAAAAAACCTCGAAACGCAGACAAACAACGGATAGATGCGCGCAAAATTCTCGCACTTTGCAAAATTCAATGTGGCGACTACTTGTGAATCGTAATGGGGTGGTGCGAAATGCCCACACGTGCGCAGGTCATGACGCAGCTCCTTTAAGTAGTTGCACATACCTTATGTCAATGAAAACTCCACACTGTGGCTCTCTCCCAGGCAGGGCATCCATCAAGTTGTCATTTGCTTCAGACCTTGTTGTTTTTTTCTGAGCACGACTGCCTTTTCATTTTTCGCTCATGCCATGGGAGGACTTTATCAATGATGTTTCTCTGTGTTGGGTTTTCATTGAAGTGCCTTAAGATAATGTCATTTGAATTTTCACTTGCTGTCCCAAAGATGTATTTTCGAGTGGGTCCACACCAAATCACCGCGTTTATTTTCCCTTGCAATTCTCTGAAAGTCAAGAATTCTGCTGTCAAGGCAAAATTTTGTAAAACCATGACGAAAGCCTGTTATTACAAGGATAGCATTGAGGGAAATCAAAAATGGCTTTGACGTAATGGCTTGGGTTATCTTAAATGATGACATTATCCTATGGCAAGATTGATGTGTCATAGGAACTAGGGCTTCTAAGTGATCGATGAAGGTCTTGTCTTGTGCGGTAATTTCTGGACTGGTAAATTGAAACCAATATTCTTTCAATGCATGACCATGGCAATCTACAGGGTCTTCAAATTCTTCCCTGGTCAATTCTTTGCAAAAGCTTCCAGAACCATAAAGGACAAACAATTGCAGGAAAAAGTGGAAAACACAAACTTAAGTGTCCAATATGCTTAATAAAGACATGGTCAAGGTCGCTGGTTTTAAAGATGTGAACTGTATATAACTCAGGTGTGTCAATTCTTGCCAATCTAGTGTACTTTGCATTTCTTAGGGGATCATTGGAGTTGGTGATATCAATATTTGTGACTAAACCATCACCATCACAAGCTGTCACTGTGTGGTATGGTATTGACTCGGATAAACGTGCTTCAGATGCTGTAGAAGGAAAGAATGATGCTTTGTTCAATACTTCATTAAATGTGTTCTGGAGGGTGGCATTCTGAGTGTATCCTGTTTGAGAAATGAGATATGGTGATCTTGACGTCGCTGTTCACAAAATGGTACATTGGTTCATTGACAAATTGCAGTAATGGAAACTTTTAATTTGTTTTATCCAACAGTATATGATCATGTAGACTGGATGCAGAGGTGCACAATTCATCTATGTTATCTAACACATCCAGAAAAATAGGCATTCTAGGTCTTCCACGCCCTGGTTCATCTTGTGGCTGACTTGGATGTATTGTTCTGTAAAGACTGAGCATTCTCTCAGGAAGTTGCCAATCTGGCTTGATTGTTGAACGGCTAATTGAAACCGTTGTTGAAGTGCTTTTCGCAGCCTGATCAAAACCTACATAGAGTAACAAGAAGATAAACCTTCATTCTAAGGAAAAAGAGGCCACCCATAATGGAAGCACAGCTACTGACTCTATCTATCGGTGAGGAAAATACAGTGAAATATAAAGCTAGTGAAATGGCTTTCAACAAAGACAACAGCCTTTATGCATCATATCAGCGTTAAAAGTATTTTAAAGCTCCCTGTTCACATCTTAGCCCATTCAATTGATATTAAGCAAACATTTTTTTGAAAAGAACCATGGGAGTTGATATTTCTTTGCTCTCTTTTTATACTAATCTAAGCTCTGTGTCGTTAGAGTAATAACATTGAAAAAAAGGACATTTGTCACTTGTGGCAGACTGTACAACTGTATATACTTTGAGGCGGTTTGAGTGTGAGCAACAGAGGCATACACATGAAATTTTGTGAAGATAATGATGGTTTAGGACTGTAATGGTTTCTCTTGGTCATTTCCTTAGTTTGATCCAATAGATGTATTATAGAAGTTTGATATCCTACAACACGGAGTGAAATTATCACTTTTGCTGGGCATTGGTGAGGGCAAGGGATTGAAACTTGAACAAGCCTTTGAACAAGTGATTTTTGAAGTTCTCATATTTTCTGGTTTATTACATTTAGTAATGAGATATACAATGACCTTATAGTTTATGTACCAGCTTACCTTCGCTTCATTGTTTTCCTTAATTCTCTCTTCCTCTTCACTGGGCCTCTTTTCAGCCTGTAAGGCTGGGGTCTTCTTTGCTTTGAAGAGGAGGTTTTTACACTTCCACCAGGCTATAAGAATAAAAGATAAACAGTTAAAACAGTAAGACAGTTTCTTCCAAATAAACCCTTCTAGTTCAGCACAATCATTGAAATGAAAAGGATCCAAAATCTAAACAAGTGGACGCTAGCTGCACAACAAAAGGCCACTTGTTTGCATCTCGTTGAATAACACTAGTGTTCATTGTCATGAATCTCGTGCAAAGGAGGCTTGATTATAAAAATGAACTAAGTTCAGAAAGGGAAAGAAAGGAAGCAGAATATACAGTGTAGTTATACCATTGGTGTTCAGCTTCCGTGAGCCACTTCACCATGAAGTGCACAAATCAAAGTAATCTCACCTGATTTCGACATGGTTTTGCCGTTGATCCGCACAAACAGCGGCTGCCACATGCGACTCCTGCGGTGTTGCAAGGGCAGCCACGATTTGCGTTGCCAGTCCGTTCTGTTGGGCAAGTGCTCTTGCATGAACAGGACATGCGAATGGCCAAATTAAATGAAATAGTGAACATGAGAATTGACCATTCCGCTACAGAAAAGTCCTCAAAACCACGAAAATTTTCACAAAAGCTAATCCACCTCGAAAGAAGCTCACCAGTGCAGACTCGCTTTCCCCTTCAACGTCCATTATTTCCTGTTAATTTAGTCTCTTTAAAGAAAATCCACACTAACGAGAAGTAGTATGCTAAAATATGCAAAAAAAACCTCGAAACGCAGACAAACAACGGATAGATGCGCGCAAAATTCTCGCACTTTGCAAAATTCAATGTGGCGACTACTTGTGAATCGTAATGGGGTGGTGCAAAATGCCTGCACGTGCGCAGGTCATGACGCAGCTCCTTTAAGTAGTTGCACATACCTTATGTCAATGAAAACTCCACACTGTGGCTCTCTCTCAGGCAGGGCATTCATCAAGTTGTCATTTGCTTCAGACCTTGTTGTTTTTTTCTGAGCACGACTGCCTTTTCATTTTTCGCTCATGCCATGGGAGGACTTTATCAATGATGTTTCTCTGTGTTGGGTTTTCATTGAAGTGCCTTAAGATAATGTCATTTGAATTTTCACTTGCTGTCCCAAAGATGTATTTTCGAGTGGGTCCACACCAAATCACCGCGTTTATTTTCCCTTGCAATTCTCTGAAAGTCAAGAATTCTGCTGTCAAGGCAAAATTTTGTAAAACCATGACGAAAGCCCGTTATTACAAGGATAGCATTGAGGGAAATCAAAAATGGCTTTGACGTAATGGCTTGGGTTATCTTGAATGATGACATTATCCTATGGCAAGATTAATGTGTCATAGGAACTAGGGCTTCTAAGTGATCGATGAAGGTCTTGTCTTGTGCGGTAATTTCTGGACTGGTAAATTGAAACCAATATTCTTTCAATGCATGACCATGGCAATCTACAGGGTCTTCAAATTCTTCCCTGGTCAATTCTTTGCAAAAGCTTCCAGAACCATAAAGGACAAACAATTGCAGGAAAAAGTGGAAAACACAAACTTAAGTGTCCAATATGCTTAATAAAGACATGGTCAAGGTCGCTGGTTTTAAAGATGTGAACTGTATATAACCCAGGTGTGTCAATTCTTTCCAATCTAGTGTACTTTGCATTTCTTAGGGGATCATTGGAGTTGGTGATATCAATATTTGTGACTAAACCATCACCATCACAAGCTGTCACTCTGTGGTATGGTGTTGACTCGGATAAACGTGCTTCAGATGCTGTAGAAGGAAAGAATGATGCTTTGTTCAATACTTCATTAAATGTGTTCTGGAGGGTGGCATTCTGAGTGTATCCTGTTTGAGAAATGAGATATGGTGATCTTGACGTCGCTGTTCACAAAATGGTACATTGGTTCATTGACAAATTGCAGTAATGGAAACTTTTGATTTGTTTTATCCAACAGTATATGATCATGTAGACTGGATGCAGAGGTGCACAATTCATCTATGTTATCTAACACATCCAGAAAAATAGGCATTCTAGGTCTTCCACGCCCTGGTTCATCTTGTGGCTGACTTGGATGTATTGTTCTGTAAAGACTGAGCATTCTCTCAGGAAGTTGCCAATCTGGCTTGATTGTTGAACGGCTAATTGAAACCGTTGTTGAAGTGCTTTTCGCAGCCTGATCAAAACCTACATAGAGTAACAAGAAGATAAACCTTCATTCTAAGCAAACAGAGGCCACCCATAATGGGAGCACAGCTACTGACACTATCTATCGGTGAGGAAAATACAGTGAAATATAAAGCTAGTGAAATGGCTTTCAACAAAGACAACAGCCTTTATGCATCATATCAGCGTTAAAAGTATTTTAAAGCTCCTTGTTCACATCTTAGCCCATTCAATTGATATTAAGCAAACATTTTTTTTAAAAGAACCATGGGAGTTGATCTTTCTTTGCTCTCTTTTTATACTAATCTAAGCTCTGTGTCATTACAGTAATAACATTTTAAAAAAAGACATTTGTCACTTGTGGCAGACTGTACAACTATATACTTTGAGACTGTTTGAGTGTGAGCAACAGAGGCATACACATGAAACTTACAAATCAAAACCTACATAGAGTAACAACAAGATAAACCTTCATTCTAAGCAAACAGAGGCCACCCATAATGGGAGCACAGCTACTGACACTATCTATCGGTGAGGAAAATACAGTGAAATATAAAGCTAGTGAAATGGCTTTCAACAAAGACAACGGCCTTTATGCATCATATCAGCGTTAAAAGTATTTTAAAGCTC
This sequence comes from Montipora foliosa, assembly GCF_036669935.1. Taxonomy (NCBI): domain Eukaryota; kingdom Metazoa; phylum Cnidaria; class Anthozoa; order Scleractinia; family Acroporidae; genus Montipora; species Montipora foliosa. The sequence continues at coordinate 18,095,429 of NC_090870.1, read as the reverse complement.
CCTGTTCACATCTTAGCCCATTCAATTGATATTAAGCAAACATTTTTTTGTAAAGAACCATGGGAGTTGATATTTCTTTGCTCTCTTTTTATACTAATCTAAGCTCTGCGTCGTTAGAGTAATAACATTAAAAAAAAAACATTTGTCACTTGTGGCAGACTGTACAACTGTATATACTTTGAGGCTGTTTGAGTGTGAGCAACAGAGGCATACACATGAAACTTTGTGAAGATAATGATGGTTTAGGACTGTAATGGTTTCTCTTGGTCATTTCCTTAGTTTGATCCAATAGATGTATTATAGAAGTTTGATATCCTACAACACGGAGCGAAATTATCACTTTTGCTGGGCATTGGTGAGGGCAAGGATTGAAACTTGAACAAGCCTTTGAACAAGTGATTTTTGAAGTTCTCATATTTTCTGGTTTATTACATTTAGTAATGAGATATAATGACCTTATAGTTTATGTACCAGCTTACCTTCACTTCATTATTTTCCTTAATTCTTTCTTCCTCTTCACTGGGCCTCTTTACAGCCTGTAAGGCTGGGGTCTTCTTTGCTTTGAAGAGGTTTTTACACTTCCACCAGGCTATAAGAATAAAAGATAAACAGTTAAAACAGTAAGACAGTTTCTTCCAAATAAACCCTTCCAGTTCAGCACAATCATTGAAATGAAAAGGATCCAAAATCTAAACAAGTGGACGCTAGCTGCACAACAAAAGGCCACTTGTTTGCATCTCGTTGAATAACACTAGTGTTCATTGTCATGAATCTCGTGCAAAGGAGGCTTGATTATAAAAATGAACTAAGTTCAGAAAGGGAAAGAAAGGAAGCAGAATATACAGTGTAGTTATACCATTGGTGTTCAGCTTCCAAGAGCCACTTCACCATGAAGTGCACAAATCAAAGTAATCTCACCTGATTTCGACACGGTTTTGCCGTTGATCCGCACAAACAGCGGCTGCCACATGCGACTCCTGCGGTGTTGCAAGGGCAGCCACGATTTGCGTTGCCAGTCCGTTCTGTTGGGCAAGTGCTCTTGCATGAACAGGACATGCGAATGGCCAAATTAAATGAAATAGTGAACATGAGAATTGACCATTCCGCTACAGAAAAGTCCTCAAAACAACGAAAATTTACACAAAAGCTAATCCACCTCGAAAGAAGCTCACCAGTGCAGACTCGCTTTCCCCTTCAACGTCCATTATTTCCTGTTAATTTAGTCTCTTTAAAGAAAATCCACACTAACGAGAAGTAGTATGCTAAAATATGCAAAAAAACCTCGAAACGCAGACAAACAACGGATAGATGCGCGCAAAATTCTCGCACTTTGCAAAATTCAATGTGGCGACTACTTGTGAATCGTAATGGGGTGGTGCGAAATGCCCGCACGTGCGCAGGTCATGACGCAGCTCCTTTAAGTAGTTGCACATACCTTATGTCAATGAAAACTCCACACTGTGGCTCTCTCCCAGGCAGGGCATTCATCAAGTTGTCATTTGCTTCAGACCTTGTTGTTTTTTTCTGAGCACGACTGCCTTTTCATTTTTCGCTCATGCCATGGGAGGACTTTATCAATGATGTTTCTCTGTGTTGGGTTTTCATTGAAGTGCCTTAAGATAATGTCATTTGACTTTTCACTTGCTATCCCAAAGATGTATTTTCGAGTGGGTCCACACCAAATCACCGCATTTATTCTCCCTTGCAATTCTCTGAAAGTCAAGAATTCTGCTGTCAAGGCAAAATTTTGTAAAACCATGACGAAAGCCTGTTATTACAAGGATAGCATTGAGGGAAATCAAAAATGGCTTTGACGTAATGGCTTGGGATATCTTAAATGATGACATTATCCTATGGCAAGATTGATGTGTCATAGGAACTAGGGCTTCTAAGTGAAGGAAAGAATGATGCTTTGTTCAATACTTCATTAAATGTGTTCTGGAGGGTGGCATTCTGAGTGTATCCTGTGTGCGAAATGAGATATGGTGATCTTGACGTCGCTGTTCACAAAATGGTACATTGGTTCATTGAAAAATTGCAGTAATGGAAACTTTTGATTTGTTTTATCCAACTTTTGATTTGTTTTATCCGACAGTATATGATCATGTACACTGGATGCAGAGGTGCACAATTCATCTATGTTATCTAACACATCCAGAAAAATAGGCATTCTAGGTCTTCCACGCCCTGGTTCATCTTGTGGCTGACTTGGATGTATTGTTCTGTAAAGACTGAGCATTCTCTCAGGAAGTTGCCAATCTGGCTTGATTGTTGAAAGGCTAATTGAAACGGTTGTTGAAGTGCTTTTCGCATCCTGATCAAAACCTACATAGAGTAAGAAGAAGATAAACCTTCATTCTAAGCAAAAAGAGGCAAGGGTGGGTTCCATTCCGTTTACTTTCTTCACGCTACTTCATGCTACAAAGGACATATTTCCCACCCTTAAAAACTAGCATAAATTACACAAGAACGAAATCATTTAAAGGCGCCTCATGCGTAGCCATCCTTAACCAAATGGTTACTTCTATATCTAGTAGCTCTAAGAAAATCTGTCACCAAAAACGTGGAAATAAATAAACCTAAAAAAATGAAATCTCTTCGACTATAACCTGCTTTTTCAAAGGTAGAGCTACGATAGCGTCTTTATATTTCCCTCAACAGATTGCCTTCATCAGTTTTCCTTCAACGGATATATCTATATCAGTCAGGGAGAAGCAGCTGCAAACGGATGTATTAGACAGACAGTTTGTTTTCAAGTAATGGGGCCACGTAAAATTCCATGTGACAATCAATGACATCAGTGTCCTATGAGGAAAGGTGTAGGAAAGGGAAAAAACTTTCTAAATAAGTGTATCGTCAATGAAAATAAAAACAAGGGAGAGCTATGATTTTCGCGCCAATTTGGGCTCTTACTTTTCTTGTGCCTAGCTTTGATCAATCGGTCGCTAATTTTCAGTCCATTTTACGAGATTATTCAGAAAAGAATGTACTGGTGGGAAAGGTATGTTTCATAGCGACCTCATAGAAGTGACAGCGATGTCTCTAACATTAGCCTTGTCTGGCGGCAGGAGACGAAAAACAATGATTTCCGAAACACAGTGTCACTTCTTGGAGTCTCTTCCATAGACCTAATTGTGGATGTCTATTTTTGGTGTTCCCAATTGGTATAAACCGTCCCAATGCCAGTAAACCATGTCCATTTCAGTGGAAGTTTTCCAGGCTCTGATTCCAAAAACTCTTCTACATGTACGTAGGCCTTTTTTTTGTCCTGTGAGAGTCTCAATATGTTGGCCACAAACACACTTCTGGCAGGTGTTTCATGGAATTGGCTGCCACGAACGCTACACATTCTCCTTGGTTGGCAGGTACTCAATGTTGCCTGCCTTGTCTTCGTCACTGAGGACTTCAACTAAATCTTCACCCAAGGTTCTAGATACCATTGAGCTTAACAGATCAAGTGCTTTTTCCTTTTTCTGCTCTAACGGCGATTCGTCTTAATATTTCTGCTGCATCCTAAAAGAATGCTTCATGACAGTTGCAAGCGAATCTCTCAGGGATAGATTGGGAAAAGTATAGCTTTCCAGTACGACAAGTGATTTATCACTGCTTTGCGGAGGTCCACTGTTATCAGCCTGGAAGAGAAGTACTTTTCAAACAAAGCTGACACGTAATTGGTGTAGGCTGCCTCTTAGAACCTATCGCCTCTCGGACCGACGAAAAAGTTATCACTTTCTTCGGTGTTAAGCACAAGAGATCGTAGCTTCGACTGATATAGTTCTGATAGTAGGTCAGGAATGGCATGGAGATCAAGTCGGTTGTATTTGTGCTCTGTTGTTCTGGTATTTGAATTACCTTCGAACAGGATGACCAAGCCTTTCTCGTTGAAACAGATGAAATTCTGACCTTTAATCTAGCGACTCCGAGTAGACGACTTTGGATTGCCGACTGGTGACAGATGCTTCTTAGACGCGCTCTGTTCTCCACAAACGCTCAAGTTGCCTTTGAATGGCCCTCATCATTTCTAGGGAGTTGTCCCTCTCGTCACTGCGAGGGCACACAAATGGCACTTTCTCAACGTTTATTATAGCCGGCAAATATCGACTACAGGTGACTGGCTTACTGCCTTGCTTTTCCATCATGAATTGCAGGAAATTCTGGAGGAGCTGCGGATTTGCACATTGTGCAAGGGTTGGTTTCATTCCGTTTACTTTCTTGACACTACTTCATGCTACAGAGGACATATTTCCCACCCTTAAAATCTAGCATAAATTACACAAGAACGAACTCATTTAAAGGCGCCTCGTGTGTAGCCATCCTTAACCAAATGGTTACTTCTATATCTAGTAGCTCTAAAAAAATCTGTCACCAAAAAGGTGGAAATGAATAAACCTAAAAAAATGAAATCTCTTGGACTATAACCTGCTAATCTTTTTAAAAGGAAAAGCTACGATAGCGTCTTAATATTTCCCTCAACAGATTGCCTTCATCAGTTTTCCTTCAACGGATATATCTATATCAGTCAGGGATAAGCAGCTGCAAACGGATGTATTAGACAGACAGTTTGTTTTCAAGCAATGGGGCCACGTAAAATTCCATGCGACAATCAATGACATCAGTGTCCCACGAGGAAAGGTGTAGGAAAGGAACAAAAATTTCTAAATAAGTGTATTGTCAATGAAAATAAAAACAAGGGAGAGCAATGATTTTCGCGCCAATTTGGGCTCTTACTTTTCTTGTGCCTAGCTTTGATCAATCAGTCGCTAATTTTCAGTACTGGGAAACGTCCATTTCACGAGATTATTCAGAAAAGAATGTACTGGTGGGAAAGGTATGTTTCATAGCGACCTCATAGAAGTGACAGCGATGTCTCTAAGATTAGCCTTGTCTGGCGGCAGGAGACGAAAAACAATGATTTCCGAAACACAGTGTCACTTCTTGGAGTCTCTTCCATAGACCTAATTGTGGATGTCTATTTTTGGTGTTCCCAATTGGTATAAACCGTCCCAATGCCAGTAAACCATGTCCATTTCAGTGGAAGTTTTCCAGGCTCTGATTCCAAAAACTCTTCTACATGTACGTGGGCCTTTTTTTTGTCCTGTGAGAGTCTCAATATTTTGGCCACAAACACACTTCTGGCAGGTGTTTCATGGAATTGGCTGCCACGAACGCTACACATTCTCCTTGATTGGCAGGTACTCAATGTTGCCTGCCTTGTCTTCGTCACTGAGGACTTCAACTAAATCTTCACCCAAGGTTCTAGATACCATTGAGCTTAACAGATCAAGTGCTTTTTCCTTTTTCTGCTCTAACGGCGATTCGTCTTAATATTTCTGCTGCATCCTAAAAGAATGCTTCATGACAGTTGCAAGCGAATCTCTCAGGGATAGATTGGGAAAAGTATAGCTTTCCGGTACGACAAGTGATTTATCACTGCTTTGCGGAGGTCCACTGTTATCAGCCTGGAAGAGAAGTACTTTTCAAACAAAGCTGACACGTAATTGGTGTAGGCTGCCTCTTAGAACCTATCGCCTCTCGGACCGACGAAAAAGTTATCACTTTCTTCGGTGTTAAGCACAAGAGATCGTAGCTTCGACTGATATAGTTCTGATAGTAGGTCAGGAATGGCATGGAGATCAAGTCGGTTGTATTTGTGCTCTGTTGTTCTGGTATTTGAATTACCTTCGAACAGGATGACCAAGCCTTTCTCGTTGAAACAGATGAAATTCTGACCTTTAATCTAGCGACTCCGAGTAGACGACTTTGGATTGCCGACTGGTGACAGATGCTTCTTAGACGCGCTCTGTTCTCCACAAACGCTCAAGTTGCCTTTGAATGGCCCTCATCATTTCTAGGGAGTTGTCCCTCTCGTCACTGCGAGGGCACACAAATGGCACTTTCTCAACGTTTATTATAGCCGGCAAATATCGACTACAGGTGACTGGCTTACTGCCTTGCTTTTCCATCATGAATTGCAGGAAATTCTGGAGGAGCTGCGGATTTGCACATTGTGCAAGGGTTGGTTTCATTCCGTTTACTTTCTTCACACTACTTCATGCTACAGAGGACATATTTCCCACCCTTAAAATCTAGCATAAATTACACAAGAACGAACTCATTTAAAGGCGCCTCGTGTGTAGCCATCCTTAACCAAATGGTTACTTCTATATCTAGTAGCTCTAAAAAAATCTGTCACCAAAAAGGTGGAAATGAATAAACCTAAAAAAATGAAATCTCTTGGACTATAACCTGCTAATCTTTTTAAAAGGAAAAGCTACGATAGCGTCTTAATATTTCCCTCAACAGATTGCCTTCATCAGTTTTCCTTCAACGGATATATCTATATCAGTCAGGGATAAGCAGCTGCAAACGGATGTATTAGACAGACAGTTTGTTTTCAAGCAATGGGGCCACGTAAAATTCCATGCGACAATCAATGACATCAGTGTCCCACGAGGAAAGGTGTAGGAAAGGAACAAAAATTTCTAAATAAGTGTATTGTCAATGAAAATAAAAACAAGGGAGAGCAATGATTTTCGCGCCAATTTGGGCTCTTACTTTTCTTGTGCCTAGCTTTGATCAATCAGTCGCTAATTTTCAGTACTGGGAAACGTCCATTTCACGAGATTATTCAGAAAAGAATGTACTGGTGGGAAAGGTATGTTTCATAGCGACCTCATAGAAGTGACAGCGATGTCTCTAAGATTAGCCTTGTCTGGCGGCAGGAGACGAAAAACAATGATTTCCGAAACACAGTGTCACTTCTTGGAGTCTCTTCCATAGACCTAATTGTGGATGTCTATTTTTGGTGTTCCCAATTGGTATAAACCGTCCCAATGCCAGTAAACCATGTCCATTTCAGTGGAAGTTTTCCAGGCTCTGATTCCAAAAACTCTTCTACATGTACGTGGGCCTTTTTTTTGTCCTGTGAGAGTCTCAATATTTTGGCCACAAACACACTTCTGGCAGGTGTTTCATGGAATTGGCTGCCACGAACGCTACACATTCTCCTTGATTGGCAGGTACTCAATGTTGCCTGCCTTGTCTTCGTCACTGAGGACTTCAACTAAATCTTCACCCAAGGTTCTAGATACCATTGAGCTTAACAGATCAAGTGCTTTTTCCTTTTTCTGCTCTAACGGCGATTCGTCTTAATATTTCTGCTGCATCCTAAAAGAATGCTTCATGACAGTTGCAAGCGAATCTCTCAGGGATAGATTGGGAAAAGTATAGCTTTCCGGTACGACAAGTGATTTATCACTGCTTTGCGGAGGTCCACTGTTATCAGCCTGGAAGAGAAGTACTTTTTGAACAAAGCTGACATGTAATTGGTGTAGGCTGCATATGAGAACCTATCGCCTCTCGGACCGACGAAAAAGTAATCACGTTCTTCGGTGTTAAGCACAAGAGATCGCAGCTTCGACTGATATAGTTCTGATAGTAGGTCAGGAATGGCATGGAGATCAAGTCGGTTGTATTTGTGCTCTGTTGTTCTGGTATTTGAATTACCTTCGAACAGGATGACCAAGCCTTTCTCGTTGAAACAGATGAAATTCTGACCTTTAATCTAGCGACTCCGAGTAGACGACTTTGGATTGCCGACTGGTGACAGATGCTTCTTAGACGCGCTCTGTTCTCCACAAACGCTCAAGTTGCCTTTGAATGGCCCTAATCATTTCTAGGGAGTTGTCCCTCTCGTCACTGCGAGGGCACACAAATGGCACTTTGTCAACATTTATTATAGCCGGCAAATATCGACTACAGGTGACTGGCTTACTGCCTTGCTTTTCCATCATGAATTGCAGGAAATTCTGGAGGAGCTGCGGATTTGCACATTGTGCAAGGGTTGGTTTCATTCCGTTTACTTTCTTCACACTACTTCATGCTACAGAGGACATATTTCCCACCCTTGAAATCTAGCATAAATTACACAAGAACGAACTCATTTAAAGGCGCCTCGTGTGTAGCCATCCTTAACCAAATGGTTACTTCTATATCTAGTAGCTCTAAAAAAATCTGTCACCAAAAAGGTGGAAATAAATAAACCTAAAAAAATGAAATCTCTTGGACTATAACCTGCTAATCTTTTTAAAAGGTAGAGCTACGATAGCGTCTTTATATTTCCCTTAACAGATTGCCTTCATCAGTTTTCCTTCAACGGATATATCTATATCAGTCCCCTAGGGATAAGCAGCTGCAAACGGATGTATTAGATACACAGTTTGTTTTCAAGCAATGGGGCCACGTAAAATTCCATGTGCCAATCAATGACGTCAGTGTCCCACGAGGAAAGGTGTAGGAAAGGAACAAAAATTTCTAAATAAGTGTATTGTCAATGAAAATAAAAACAAGGGAGAGCTATGATTTTCGCGCCAATTTGGGCTCTTACTTTTTTTGTGCCTAGCTTTGATCAATGGTCGCTAATTTTCAGTACTGGGAAACGTCCATTTTACGAGATTATTCAGAAAAGAATGTACTGGTGGGAAAGGTATCTTCCATAGCGACCTCATAGAAGTGACAGCGATGTCTCTAACATTAGCCTTGTCTGGCGGCAGGAGACGAAAAACAATGATTTCCGAAACACAGTGTCACTTCTTGGAGTCTCTTCCATAGACCTAATTGTGGATGTCTATTTTTGGTGTTCTCAAGTGGTACAAACCGTCCCAATGCCAGTAAACCATGTCCATTTCAGTGGAAGTTTTCCGGGCTCTGATTCCGAAAACTCTTCTACATGTACGTAGGCCTTTTTTTTGTCCCGTGAGAGTCTCAATATTTTGGCCACAAACACACTTCTGGCAGGTGTTTTATGGAATTGGCTGCCACGAACGCTACACATTCTCCTTGGTTGGCAGGTACTCAATGTTGCCTGCCTTGTCTTCGTCACTGAGGACTTCAACTAAATCTTCACCCAAGGTTCTAGATACCATTGAGCTTAACAGATCAAGTGCTTTTTCCTTTTTCTGCTTTAACGGCGATTCGTCGTAATATTTCTGCTGCATCCTAACAGAATGCTTCATGACAGTTGCAAGCGAATCTCTCAGGGATAGATTGGGAAAAGTATAGCTTTCCGGTACGACAAGTGATTTATCACTGCTTTGCGGAGGTCCACTGTTATCAGCCTGGAAGAGAAGTACTTTTTGAACAAAGCTGACACGTAATTGGTGTAGGCTGCATATGAGAACCTATCGCCTCTCGGACCGACGAAAAAGTAATCACGTTCTTCGGTGTTAAGCACAAGAGATCGCAGCTTCGACTGATATAGTTCTGATAGTAGGTCAGGAATGGCATGGAGATCAAGTCGGTTGTATTTGTGCTCTGTTGTTCTGGTATTTGAATTACCTTCGAACAGGATGACCAAGCCTTTCTCGTTAAAACAGATGAAATTCTGACCTTTAATCTAGCGACTCCGAGTAGACGACTTTGGATTGCCGACTGGTGACAGATGCTTCTTAGACGCGCTCTGTTCTCCACAAACGCTCAAGTTGCCTTTGAATGGCCCTAATCATTTCTAGGGAGTTGTCCCTCTCGTCACTGCGAGGGCACACAAATGGCACTTTGTCAAAATTTATTATAGCCGGCAAATATCGACTACAGGTGACTGGCTTACTGCCTTGCTTTTCCATCATGAATTGCAGGAAATTCTGGAGGAGCTGCGGATTTGCACATTGTGCAAGGGTTGGTTTCATTCCGTTTACTTTCTTCACACTACTTCATGCTACAGAGGACATATTTCCCACCCTTGAAATCTAGCATAAATTACACAAGAACGAACTCATTTAAAGGCGCCTCGTGTGTAGCCATTCTTAACCAAATGGTTACTTCTATATCTAGTAGCTCTAAAAAAATCTGTCACCAAAAAGGTGGAAATAAATAAACCTAAAAAAATGAAATCTCTTGGACTATAACCTGCTAATCTTTTTAAAAGGTAGAGCTACGATAGCGTCTTTATATTTCCTTAACAGATTGCCTTCATCAGTTTTCCTTCAACGGATATATCTATATCAGTCCCCTAGGGATAAGCAGCTGCAAACGTATGTATTAGATACACAGTTTGTTTTCAAGCAATGGGGCCACGTAAAATTCCATGTGCCAATCAATGACATCAGTGTCCCACGAGGAAAGGTGTAGGAAAGGAACAAAAATTTCTAAATAAGTGTATTGTCAATGAAAATAAAAACAAGGGAGAGCTATGATTTTCGCGCCAATTTGGGCTCTTACTTTTTTTGTGCCTAGCTTTGATCAATCGGTCGCTAATTTTCAGTACTGGGAAACGTCCATTTTACGAGATTATTCAGAAAAGAATGTACTGGTGGGAAAGGTATCTTCCATAGCGACCTCATAGAAGTGACAGCGATGTCTCTAACATTAGCCTTGTCTGGCGGCAGGAGACGAAAAACAATGATTTCCGAAACACAGTGTCACTTCTTGGAGTCTCTTCCATAGACCTAATTGTGGATGTCTATTTTTGGTGTTCTCAATTGGTACAAACCGTCCCAATGCCAGTAAACCATGTCCATTTCAGTGGAAGTTTTCCGGGCTCTGATTCCGAAAACTCTTCTACATGTACGTAGGCCTTTTTTTTGTCCCGTGAGAGTCTCAATATTCTGGCCACAAACACACTTCTGGCAGGTGTTTCATGGAATTGGCTGCCACGAACGCTACACATTCTCCTTGGTTGGCAGGTACTCAATGTTGCCTGCCTTGTCTTCGTCACTGAGGACTTCAACTAAATCTTCACCCAAGGTTCTAGATACCATTGAGCTTAACAGATCAAGTGCTTTTTCCTTTTTCTGCTCTAACGGCGATTCGTCGTAATATTTCTGCTGCATCCTAACAGAATGCTTCATGACAGTTGCAAGCGAATCTCTCAGGGATAGATTGGGAAAAGTATAGCTTTCCGGTACGACAAGTGATTTATCACTGCTTTGCGGAGGTCCACTGTTATCAGCCTGGAAGAGAAGTACTTTTTGAACAAAGCTGACACGTAATTGGTGTAGGCTGCATATGAGAACCTATCGCCTCTCGGACCGACGAAAAAGTAATCACGTTCTTCGGTGTTAAGCACAAGAGATCGCAGCTTCGACTGATATAGTTCTGATAGTAGGTCAGGAATGGCATGGAGATCAAGTCGGTTGTATTTGTGCTCTGTTGTTCTGGTATTTGAATTACCTTCGAACAGGATGACCAAGCCTTTCTCGTTGAAACAGATGAAATTCTGACCTTTAATCTAGCGACTCGGAGTAGACGACTTTGGATTGCCGACTGGTGACAGATGCTTCTTAGACGCGCTCTGTTCTCCACAAACGCTCAAGTTGCCTTTGAATGGCCCTAATCATTTCTAGGGAGTTGTCCCTCTCGTCACTGCGAGGGCACACAAATGGCACTTTGTCAACATTTATTATAGCCGGCAAATATCGACTACAGGTGACTGGCTTACTGCCTTGCTTTTCCATCATGAATTGCAGGAAATTCTGGAGGAGCTGCAGATTGGCACATTGTGCAAGGGTTGGTTTCATTCCGTTTACTTTCTTCACACTACTTCATGCTACAGAGGACATATTTCCCACCCTTGAAATCTAGCATAAATTACACAAGAACGAACTCATTTAAAGGCGCCTCGTGTGTAGCCATCCTTAACCAAATGGTTACTTCTATATCTAGTAGCTCTAAAAAAATCTGTCACCAAAAAGGTGGAAATAAATAAACCTAAAAAAATGAAATCTCTTGGACTATAACCTGCTAATCTTTTTAAAAGGTAGAGCTACGATAGCGTCTTTATATTTCCCTTAACAGATTGCCTTCATCAGTTTTCCTTCAACGGATATATCTATATCAGTCAGGGATAAGCAGCTGCAAACGGATGTATTAGATACACAGTTTGTTTTCAAGCAATGGGGCCACGTAAAATTCCATGTGCCAATCAATGACATCAGTGTCCCACGAGGAAAGGTGTAGGAAAGGAACAAAAATTTCTAAATAAGTGTATTGTCAATGAAAATAAAAACAAGGGAGAGCTATGATTTTCGCGCCAATTTGGGCTCTTACTTTTTTTGTGCCTAGCTTTGATCAATCGGTCGCTAATTTTCAGTACTGGGAAACGTCCATTTTACGAGATTATTCAGAAAAGAATGTACTGGTGGGAAAGGTATCTTCCATAGCGACCTCATAGAAGTGACAGCGATGTCTCTAACATTAGCCTTGTCTGGCGGCAGGAGACGAAAAACAATGATTTCCGAAACACAGTGTCACTTCTTGGAGTCTCTTCCATAGACCTAATTGTGGATGTCTATTTTTGGTGTTCTCAATTGGTACAAACCGTCCCAATGCCAGTAAACCATGTCCATTTCAGTGGAAGTTTTCCGGGCTCTGATTCCGAAAACTCTTCTACATGTACGTAGGCTTTTTTTTTGTCCCGTGAGAGTCTCAATATTTTGGCCACAAACACACTTCTGGCAGGTGTTTCATGGAATTGGCTGCCACGAATGCTACACATTCTCCTTGGTTGGCAGGTACTCAATGTTGCCTGCCTTGTCTTCGTCACTGAGGACTTCAACTGAATCTTCACCCAAGGTTCTAGATACCATTGAGCTTAACAGATCAAGTGCTTTTTCCTTTTTCTGCTCTAACGGCGATTCGTCGTAATATTTCTGCTGCATCCTAACAGAATGCCTCATGCCAGTTGCAAGCGAATCTCTCGGGGATAGATTGGGAAAAGTATAGCTTTCCGGTAGGACAAGTGATTTATCACTGCTCTGCGGAGGTCCACTGTTATCAGCGTGGAAGAGAAGTACTTTTCGAACAAAGCTGACACATAATTGGTGTAGGCTGCATGTGAGAACCTATCGCCTCTCGGACCGATGAAAAAGTAATCACGTTCTTCGGTGTTAAGCACAAGAGATCGCAGCTTCGACTGATATAGTTCTGATAGTAGGTCAGGAATGGTATGGAGATGAAGTCGCTCGCACCGAGTCTCTACCAGCTCGTGGTACGTCGGACATACAAAAAGTTCCAAATTTATCGAAGGGATCCACAAAGATTGAAGTCTTTCTCAACGTGGCCACCTTTTTAGGCGACTAGATTCATTGTCTCACTCTTCGAGTTGAAGTATAAATCCTGTACTACCTTTGCAATGTCTTTGCAATCAATCGGATATTTCTCGGGTTTGCTGTGAAAAGGTAGACGTATCACAAATTTGGACACAAAAATGGCCCTTCGTTTTTCGGCATCGTTCAAATCGCGAAAACGACATGGCATTTTGAATTTACAATTACCACATTCGTTTTCGTGATTCACCCACCCAAGTTCCCACAGTAAAATTGATCGCCGACCATGAATCCATCTAAGTCCAGGATAAGGCAAACTCGGTTCAGCTGTGCGAGGTTTGCATGTTGGAGTTTAATAATAAATTCAGAGTAAAAACGATTGCCATTTTCATCACAAATTGACAACCCCCATTCCTCTTTTAAACACAAGAAACACCAGTCATTCTTCAACCTAGTGGCACAGTGTCCATGAAAAACAGCGCCGTTTCTGTTTAATCCTTATCCTATCTGAAATATTACACTCAAGAAATCACTCGGTGGCATTTATATATCCACCGAAAAAGCGTGTTGTGTTTGTGACAAGACATGCATAAACAAAGGATTATTGAATGTTAAGTTTTACGAAAACGAATAAACGAAACTTAGTTTCACGTTTTTCTTACGGCAAAAACAAACAAACTTATTCAGTTCTACCTCGCTTATAATCCAGTTAAAATGGTCCAACATTCTTCCATTGAACGGTGGCCTGTTTGAGTTTCATGCTGTGGTCCGTGACATTATAATCAGTCTGGCCCATTGCGAATTTTCTTGGGAATCGATCGATGCAACCTGGAACAGCGACCAGACTCAAACATTCACTTCAAAACGGACTATCCAGCTCTAAACCAATGCCCTTGGAGTTTGAGTGTTAACCATTTTAAAAAAGCACGACACTCATCCATTGGACTACTTCTCTACCCCATTTATCTGTAACCATCCATCTATAGTAAAACTCGTCTACGTTACCAACAGCAGCTATTGTTCGTCTGACCCGTGCTTGATTTCCTGAGGTCAAATTCCTCACATTAGACCATTCCACGTAATTGCGAAATAATCTCACCGCTTCTTTTGACCAAGGTTATTTACAACATTTACATTCCTTTCCCAGAAAACGAGTAGCACACTCAAGATGAATATACTTTCCACAACAACGTGTAACATCTCTTCTATACTCGTCCAAGTCCACATTACAAAAATAACAAGTAGCACGAATGGCGCTCATCTTTTTTTTTCAAAAAGGTTCCCTCTTAGTCGGGTTTCGAATGAAATCAAAATTCCACCTCCACTCTTCTTCTTCTTGAGGTTCCGAACCCCACAGGAGTGAAAAGGTTAATATTATTGAGAGTAAGAACTCCATATTATTTAAGGTATCCCCATTACCCCCAGCCACCTTCTCACCCATTTTTCCTCAAAATGACACACAATATGACATATCACTCTTATTTATAAAAACAAGAACAAGTGGAGTCACCCTTACAATATGTGTAATGCCACATGAGAGGATATTGAAAACTCTTCCTAACCTTATTCTCCACCAACACAACGGAATCAATAAAATACGTTTCTCTTGTAGACGAAACGAAATCAACATATGGTTTTCCTGCCATTAACAAACGTAAAAGACTTGCATAATTTTCTCTATCATAAGAATCTACATCAGTCGATGAAATCTCATCAAAAACTAGACGTATTAATTGTTCTCTAAATTTCCTCCTTGTGACTGGTCCCTTGAATTCTTTCTCTTCCTCCTTTGTAAAATATTCATCAATCTTCCTCATGCCCTCCATCTTCTACTTGAAATCCAACACTTCCTCTCCTAATGGGAACAGATGTAACATATTGAGCAACCCCCGGAGCAAAATGATACATTATAGTATAAAGTTCTGTTAATTCGTCTCTCTCTCTTCTCGATTCCACCAAAAACTCCTCATCTCCAGCAAACTCTTGCAACATACTAGTCTCAACCCATGAAAGAATACTCGATAATTCATCAACGATCAACATAAATTCTGGACAAAGCAAGCGTAAAGGAGCCATTCCTTGTAATAGATAATAAGCTGTTTGGAATTCGTTCACTCTAGATGATATACGTTCAAATCTTTCCTTGAAAGTATTTAAATGGTTCTCGCGTCTCGCCTCCCTAAAATCATCACATCCACCTTCAGCCATCTTCTCTTCAAAAGATATCAAATTACTCACTCAACCCCTCTACGCACAATCTTCTTCTTTCTAAGCCTTCCATATATTTCTCCCATTCGTCCAGTTTAGCAATCTGCTGACAAAGCTCACGCCTCAATTCTTCATTCTTCCTTAATCGCTCACTCTTAACGATATCCTGACGCTTCAAATCATGTAGACATCTAATTCTAATTAGATCAATTCTCATTTGTTCAAGACGGAACATAAATTCCTCATCATTGTTAACATCGATCTATCTCTTCGTCAACCGAAAACTTCGTGTCTCTCGATTAAACATATCCCGAATTTCCTTTACTTCTCCATCAATAACCGAACAGGCCGCCGCCATATCTCTTTCTTAGAAAATACATAACACCCACAGAGCAAAGTCCACACCGGAACAAGAATCTTACTCAGTAACACACAAACGACCTACAGAGCAAAGTCCACACAGAACAAGAATCTTACTTCCCTTCTAAACTGTGCATGCCTGCACTGCATGCATGATTCATGCATGCAGGCATGCATGCTGCATGCATGCCACATGCATGAGGCATGCAAGCAAATTGGCACATTTGCATGCATTTTCATGCATGCATGAAGAGTGCATGCATGCTTCAGGCATGAAGATATGCATGCATGTGACAATTTTTGAACAGTTAATCATGCATGAAAATGCATGCAGGATCTGCATGCATGCTTAAATTCGGCGACTCAGGTCAGTTCAGACAACAGTACCTCTTACGACTACCCTCAACCGACTAATCAAACTACACGATCGACTGTTATCCCCCGGTTCAAACCATTTACTGTGTTGAATAATTTGAAAAAAAAAAAAAGGAGTCAGAATGAAAGTGAGCAAAACATTTTTATTTCCTCAATGAAAAATTTGCATTTAAGTTACAATTGAACATCAGACACTCAGGGCTTGTTTAAAAAAGAAATGAAAACTTCCTATTAACATGAATTCTCACAAGGAAAGCTAAAACGCAGTTTGAATATTCAAAACAGTACTAAATATTGTGAAAGCCAATTGACAAAAAAATAATCTTTAAGCACTACTGGGAGAAGCCCTGTGAAAAGTATGTGAAGTTCATGTGAAAATCATGTGAAATTAATTAAGAGTTTCACAGGGATTTCACATGGTTTTTCACATACTTTTTCACAGAAATGTGAAATACCATGTGAAAACAATCATGTGAAAACCCTGTGAAACGGGCTCCACATTTTCACTTGGTATTTCACAGTATCGCACGTGAAATACCACGTGAAAAAAATGTAAGAATGGGATGTAATTAAAAAAAATGGCAGGTTAATGCACCTGTGAAAATGGATGTGAAAACTATTTGCAAGTGAAATACCATGTGAAAAAGTAATGCGACATGTGAAAGATCTAGAGAAACACATGTGAAATACCATGTGAAATACCATGGGAAATTCAATATATCCTGTGGAAAAAATCATATAGATGTACATGTACACATATGTAATGAAACAAGACTTCACATTAATATTGCATATCATTTTGAAACACATTTTCAAAGACAAAGAATTACTCTTTTTTTAATAGTTTATTCATGTAGTAAAAAATTAATAAATAAACCTGCCTAAAATTAAAGTACAATTTGTATCAAAACAGGCATGTCAAAATTCAAATATTGGAAATATTAATAACTTTCTTTTTCACAATAAATGTATGGAATAATTATTGATGTCTGGATGGATTAAAATTGGTAAAAATTAGAAATAACCCTCCTATCAAAAATCTTTATACACTAAATAAGAAAATTCTATTAGTTCATAGATAAAACTTGGAACATTATCCATGACAACATTTAACCGTTTGCAGAGTAGGCTGATTAAGACAAATAAAATTTTCGAAAAATTTGAAATAAATGTCTTAGTTTTATGCATCAAAAACTTTTTTGGTTTTCCTTGGCCTTTTTTTTGGTAAGTCTTCCTCTTCCTGATTGTTGTCAGTGACTGGTACATAAACCCATGGTTGGGATCTTTTCTTTTTTCTTCCTTTGGTGCATGTGGTAGATGACTGTGATGAGGATGGATATGTGTTGTCATCAATTACTTGTGGAGTTGAAGGTGGTTGTGTTAATTGTGGCAGTGGTGGTGTTCTGTGCAGTGCTTGTGGAGTTGTGGGTGGTGGTGGTGGTGTTCCTTTTGGTAGTGCTGGTTCGGTGCTGATTTCTGTAGGTGGCGTTGGTGGTGGTGAAATGGAGGCAAGGGCTGCTGTGGAGCTTGAAGCTTCTTCCAGTGTTACATCTACAGTTACAGGTGGAGACTTTGAGTCACTACGTGCCTTTGAGGAAGTGGCATTTCCTTTGCCACCTGATCTGGCTCTTGCAAAAGGTCCCTTTTGTTTAATCCCACTCATGGGCCAGTAAAACTTCCTATTGTTCTGTAAATACAAATGAACATATATTAAAATAAATTCTTTTTCAATATACTGTAAACACCATCAGTTAAGCTGCACCCCTGATTTGTTACGAAAATTACGAGTTTAAAGGTGCAGCTTAATGTATCTGCCAGTGTTTATGGTAAATTGCTAACATTCTTAAAGTAAACGTACATACAGAGGCGTTATTGCCATCATCTAAAAGGATATTACTTAATAATCATACTACTTATCAGGATTTTTCATGAGGACATGTGAACTACCTTAATTGTTAGCTTCCAGGACATGTCTTGACCTGCTTTAAACCCTCAAAGTTGTATTCATTTTTATAATTGCTGAAATGGCGAACAGTGGCAGATCTAGAATCGCCTCCTCAAGGATATCAAGTCAGACATGTAGGATATTCACTAGTACTGGTACCATATCATGTGCTTATAATATTCAATACGACAGTTGAAATGTAAATTGCTGAGTTGAAATACAATACATGACCAAATTAAAAGGAGAGTCTTTGAGACAGTATTCTTGTAGTGGGCTATTTATTTATGCCCCTTCAACTGATAAACCAAAGTTGTTTTCTCTCAGTCTCAAAGGTGTGGTAGCGTAATAGGAGTCAACTGCATGTATAAGTGTATGGAACTGTAAAATGTAATGCAAAACCATACCTCTATATCTTCAAGAAACTTTTCTCCGTTTGGCCCTTCCAGTTTTATTTTCCTCTGCCCATTTGACCGGCTATAATTTGCCATCATCTTCAGTTTGGCATATGTCTCTGCAACAAAATAAATAAGGACTTTGGTTAAGGTTACACATGTAGACCTTTCCCTTTGCTCTGGGCCTGTCTAGGGTGGGTTCAAATTCACTCCAAGCAAGTCATTTGCCAAAATTAATAATTTGTTGATGATTTCCGAACAAATCTGAGTCTCTCTTGCCCAAAGTGTAACCTGTAATTCAATTTTTTTTATAGACCCCCCCAAAAATACTCAGAAAATACTGTTAAGCAATAAAAAATGGTATTTATGGAGGAAGGACCTGCCACCTGAATGCACGTGGTTTTCAGGAAGTTCCTCCAAAACTAAAGGTCGGCACACACAAGGGAACTAGTCCCTGCATGCAACTAGTCCCCTGAAGAGTTTAAACGAGAGAAAATTGAAGTTGAAGTCAGCTATATTTCACTTAAACAGACGTATCACTTTAGTTAAACTAAAAACACAATTACACACACTTTAAGCATTCTTATGATGTTTGATATTAAGTTTCTTGAGAATGCTTTAGAGCTTAATTGTGGGGTCACTCAGAGAAATAGACCAAAGTGAGTCGTTTTAGATAGCATTCCAAAAGTTACCGTGCTGTGAGTAAATTTTTAGTAAATAATTTTTGCACTTATTGCTCAAACTTTGAATGGAATCTGTCTGAATTGTGAGCTTAGATGCATACTACTGAGACTATTATTACTTAACAACAGTACTAGTGGAAGGGCTGATATAAACATTAAAATACATACCATTTGAGAACGACTTCTTCAGGAAACCAGCTCTTGCCACTTTCTTATTGTCATGCATGACAAGAACCTCTTCCCTAACATAATGAAATACATTATAACATTTACTGGGTAACTGCAACGTACATCTACCTTAAAGTTACTGCACTCTAAAAATAATCATCATCCATATAACAACTATTAATAATCAAGAAAATTCCAATACAGTTATAGACAGATAGCCTACCCCTGCTGAAATTCACAGCTTCCATTTTTGTCCAGCTTTTGCTGGACAATCTCCACTGTGCTGATAGCCACAGGTTCTTCGATAGTAGTCACCGGCCTGGTCTCTCGTGCCATTCCATATTTCTTAAGCTAGGGAATTACAAATTGCGTCAGTGAAAGCTCTGGATATGTTGTATCAGTGAGGACAGCCATCAAAACAACAAGCTGGCAACACAACTTTAGCTTTGTGAGGCAAGAGTAAGAAAGACGAATTGCGGTCGCTTCATTTCATGGTCGTTTCGTTCCAAGTCACTGTGTTCCATAAAAAAGTTGTTTTGTTCCACACAACAGTCACTTTGTTCCATAAAAAAGTCGTTTCGTAACACGCTGTAGTAAATTCGTTCCACAGCAAAAATAGTTTTAAACCAATTATACAGCTTACCACAAGTCAAGCAATGGCAACAGATTGAGAAATTTGTCAGAAACATTTGTCTCTCCAATTAATCAGTTGATAGAGAATACGTATGATAAACATGGAACAAAACGACCGGATACCATCGTAAGAAGCAGGAAAAAAACAAGAACCTATATGCTGCCTGATGTGTTATCTTCGTTAATTAAAATGGTCCAAAAGGATAATGGCTTTAATTAAGCCAAGGTATTTTAATTAAAATATAATATTTAGTTAATGTTTCTTCGTAACTTTATCTCACCTTTTCTGACCTTTTCCAGAATTTTGTGTTTTTGAGATGATTTCGACGATAAGTCATCGTCTCAGAAAACCGTTCTCTAAT